>NC_051846.1:19588535-19728768 GCF_002237135.1 Teleopsis dalmanni
GAGCAGTCTATTTTTTGATTGTTACATTAAAAAGAAACAGTTGTTAATAGAAATTAAATATAAAATTAATATGAAATTTAAGTTTAATACATTACAAATACATTACATTTACATTACATTATATTGTGCCTAACTGCAAATGCATCGTAAGTTTAAGCGAAGATAATTATTCATTAAAGTAACAGTCCAGAGCAGATTAGAATAGTTTAGTTACAAGTTAAAGTTAAAGATAGTGACTATTTTAAGAATAAAAACCGAGCAAAAGATTTAAACGCTATCACAGAAAATACATTAATTATATCGTAATTATGAAGTTGACAATGAAGTAATGAAAATTTAAAACAATGTTGACTTGTTAGTTTCACATTAGACGAAATGTTTGTGGCTGATTTGTATAGTAAATGAATCGATAAGCTTTGATGTGTTTTCTAGTCGTTTCTGATGAAATACTTTAATTTAGTTAATTTTGTTTTTAACCATTATTGAGAGCATTAATGTTAACAATTGGCATATGTTTGCTGCAAGTTTATCGCTAATTATGGTTTAGGCTTAGAAATGATGTTCGTGTTCTTCGTGTTCATGGACTGGTGCAGTCTTGTGTACAACAGCATTGAATCCATTATGTTTATCGGCAGTGTAGTCTACGGTACGTATGGAACCGTCTGGTTCGACAAGGGAGTATTGTCCTAAAAATGACATAAATAAACGGCATAAATAAATTATTTAATCCTATTGATATTTATAAACTATTTACCTTTAACTGAATCGCCATCACGAGTTTCATGTTGTGACTTAACATCACCAGTGTGATAATCATTTACACCATATTTGAAAGCATATTTTGGTGGTGCCTGAAAATTCAACATTTATTAAAATATTCTATAATATCTTTTGTATAATAAGAATACAATAAAATAATAAAGAAATATATTTAAATAATAACATTAATAATATATGAATAATAATTACATAGTTTATTTACTATTTGTATATTTCCTTTATTTAGTAATTATATATCCAATTTATTACATAGTTAACTTATGAAAATTTATAAGAATTGTCATTGAAACCAGATGGTTTGAAAAGAATGTTGGAGAAGATGAGCGAAGCTGCTCAATACGTGCTATATTTGAAAATGTCCTAACAATGAATGATAATAATAATTACCATTATAATGACAAAGAATTTGTTTTACCTATTACGAATCACAATGTCACATAATTCGTTCTAACTATATATTTGTTTTTAGTGTAATGTTACTCAATCTTGTCCGTCTCACTCATGTATTCATTAGATTTTTATAACAACAATAGTATCATTTGCTATATTTCTACTACATATCATAGCATATATATATGGATATACTTCATATATATATTTCTAAATCTGGTGAGTTTTTTAAAATATTAATCAATTTCTGAACTTAATAGGAAACATTTTTTCTATTGTCTGTCTTCTATCTAAAGAAGGTTTTAATATTGAATGCTGCTTCAACACAAGCATTTCAAAATAAAAAAATACTTCATGTCATTTATTATTTTAAGATCTCTCTAAAGAAGCATTATAAAGCAAATTACTTACATAATAATCAACATGTTCATCTTCATGGTGTTCATGTTCATGCTCAGGTTCATGTTCACTCAATGAGATACGTTCCAGTTGATGATGACTGTATTCATGATGGACAGGCTCCTCATGTTGTTGCAAATGTTCATAACCTCCATGATGGTCTTCATAATAATGATGATCCAAGGGATAGGCCAATGTAAGGCAAAGAGCTGATGCGAAAATCAAATACTAAAATAAAATAATTAAAAATTATTATATTAAATTCAATGAATCATACGAGTATTATAATTAAAATATTAATAACATTGCATTTTTTTTATTAAAACAATTAAAACATTATTACCAATTATATTGTGTAATTTTTTAATTATTTGCAAACACTATCACTTTTACGTCTATAAATTACAAACATTTTAATTATTTATTGCACATAAAATAATTTAATTTTAGTGATTTCACATCGCGTAACCACATTTTTAATACATTTTTATGGTTTTTGATTTATTGCCTTTTTACATTGCAATAATAAAAAAAAATTAATATCTAATTAATAGTCTAAAAGTAGTAGTTGCAGAATTAATAAGCAATTAAAATATATTTAAAAAAACATGAAATTTATAATTTGTAATAAATCAAAATAAAATAACTATATTCACAAAATGTGTGTAAACTATATAAATTTCAACAACAATTTGTATTATAAAAAATAATAATAATTACAAAATTAATAAACAATAAAAAATATATTTAATAAAAAATATTGAAATAAAAATTTTCATTTATATAACATGCAACTAATTACAGAATATATATAAATAATATAACTTTTGGTACATTATAAGTAATTGAAGTTATTAATAAGATTATAAAAAAATAATAATGATTACAAAATTAATCAATATTTTGAAAATGTTTATATTGCTTGTAACAAAAACATTTTTAAAAAGTATATAAAATAATAAATTAAATTAAATTAAATTAAATATATATTATATATATATATATATATTATAATATGTGAAATAAGTAATAAAATCATAAAAAATAATTAAAAAAAAAATAAAAATTGTAGTATTAAAGTATACAAAATTACATAAATAATAATTAAGTAATAATATTTATACAACAATATTATATTAATTTTATAATGTTTTTAGGTTTTTAAATGTTAAAGTTTAGAAATTTAAAATTATTTTTTTAGAACTCATTCATTAGTTTTTAATTCTATGAATAAATGTTTTTAATGCTGTTAATTGGCGCTTTGGCTTCTGTTTAACTAATAAACTAATATTAATAACTAATAAACATTTCTTTTGATTAATATATAATCCTTAACAAATTTATATATAAGTTTTGTATTGGGTACAACTTACGAAATTTTATTAATTCATAAAATTTTTAGCTATTAGTTTGAATTATAAAAAACAATATTGAGACTACAATAAAATTTAAAAAAAAAAATTAATTAAACTTAAAAATATGTATTTACATTTTACATATAAATACATCTGAATTTTACAATTAAATATAATATATAAATTAAAGGTATATATAACAAATCTTATATTTTATATGTTTTACGAACATAATCATGTTTTTCAGAATAATTTACTTACAAAAATTAAAATAAAATCAACCTAATTTTTATATTTAAATTGTTTAAAGTTTAAATTTAATAAAATAATTATATTTAATATCAATACCATATTATTGTTTCAGATGCAAATAACATGTGGTTGCTTGCATATTTAAGCAGAAAATTATATAAATAATTATTATTTAATAATTATTAAATTATTTATTATTAATTTATTATTTTTACATATATATTCAACATATATTAATATATTATACTTGTAATATATTATACATGTTAATATTATTTTTAAGTTTTTGTTAATTATTAAACTTTTAAAATATTGTTTTAAAAGCTTAGTTTTCCTTTAATATACAAAATACAGA
This sequence comes from Teleopsis dalmanni, assembly GCF_002237135.1. Classification (NCBI taxonomy): domain Eukaryota; kingdom Metazoa; phylum Arthropoda; class Insecta; order Diptera; family Diopsidae; genus Teleopsis; species Teleopsis dalmanni. Next base: position 19,592,067 of record NC_051846.1, read on the forward strand.
ACAATTTTAAACTATGTTATTTAGTTTAAGAAATGTAATCAATAAATTATAATTATTAATAAAATAAAACTTTATTTAATGAATATTTAACACATTGTTTAAAAACACTAAAACATCAGTACTACTAATTTTTTTTTAAACAAAAGTCAGTGTTTATTTAATATTTCAGTCTTATAGCAATAATACTTAATATTAATAATATTTTATATACAAACTTTTGCAACTAGTGTAAAATTTTTTAATTACGGAGAATCATTTAAAATTATTCTGTATAAATATTTTTTTTTAATTATTAAATTTATTTATGTGTTAATTCCTTTTGTATACAAATGTGAAGTTCCTCTTCTATGTGTAATTAGTTGTTGAATAATTTTATAAATATTTTTTTTTATTTTTTTATTACTATATTTTTTTTATTTTGTGTTTAAATTTTTTGTTTTATATATATAATAACTCATTTATAATACCATATTCTTTATTTTATTTAAGTATTTTTTCCTTTTGTGTATAAATTTGAAGTTCATTTCGTATGTATGTAAAGTTAAATAATTTTATTAATATTTTTTTTATATCTATTATTATATTTTAAATAAAAATATTTATTTAAAATATTTTTATATTTTATAAAACATGTCTGTTTTTATTAATAAACAAATGTACAACACAGTATTCACTGAATATCATTATATTAATATTAACAATATTTTTATTTTTTGAACTAATTTTATTATAAATCCAATTGGGCCTATTTTTTAAGAAAAATTATATTATTGTGTTTTTAATATATACAATATTCTCAAAGTTTGCTTTACGATATTTTTATCCTGAAAGTCCTTTACGTATATACACACAAACACTTTATTAACACATTTACATATCCTTTGCTCACCTTAAGTGCCATTTTAATTGTTTAATTTATTTTTTTTTAATATTTCAAATATAATTTGTTTAAAAAAATAAAACTGTTTTTTGTTTTTAAATTTATTATTTAGATTTCTTTGAATAGTTATAGTACGAGATCACTATTTTGAGCTGATCGAACTTAACGAAACCACTTTCCACTACTGAATAATGCTGATACAACGAAAAATTGTTGCTTTTATATATTTAGGAAGAAAGTGATTGCTACCCAATGCTCACTGGCAACAGCTGTAGCGGCAACAATGCAGCTACAGAAACAGCAATAGCAACAGCAATAGCAACAGCAACAGCAACATATGCAACAACAAAAAGCCGCAACAAAACGAAAAACAACACAACAAATTCAAATCAAAGCAAAAAAAAACACTTTGAAAAGCTCAAACTACACTAACAACAATTAATTCACAGCAAAACCAAGAAGAAGAAAAAACTTCAAAAACAAAAGCAAATAAAATATTTTAAAATAGACCAAAAACACAAATGCAACAACGTCTGAAATTTGTTGCAACATTTGATGTTAGTGTCTGTCTGCTTGTATGGGTATTTAGCATTAGCATTAGGCTAACATATGGCTGCGGTCTTAGGAACATTCGAATTTCGCATTAATTTTAGTAACAGACTTTTTGCATGAAGGTAAAATGTTAACTTTATGCAAATGTTGCAATTCGATGATAAATGCTGCATTTATTAAAAATTAACAGCAAAGACGATAATTAAAATTACAACATAAATTTTATATTTGTAATATAAACTTAATGGTTCTATAAAATACCAAATTTTAAAAGTATTCAGTACTGAACTTGATTAGGAATCGGTGTCTTAGCCTTGCTTGAAGAATAGTATTTAATTTTATTAAGAAAATTTGATCGTTTTATTGTTTAAAAACTTTGTAAAAAAATTAAAATCAAGTAGAATAGAAATCAGTTACAGTAAATAAAATACTTCATCTATTTATTTGCTTAAAGCAATAACTTTTTACGACCTTAATCTATTGTAAATTGTACAAATATCTATTGCTGAAGTTCTATTGAGTCATTTTGATACTAGAAAAATTTATGTTGAAGAATGGAACGAAAAATTAAAGTTTTATATCTTAAATTACCGATGCTAACATTATTCTGGTTAATGTGGAAATGTGTTGACTAAAGATTTTATATAGCCCATTATTAACACCAAACCAATGATGAATCACTTTAAACTTTCAATTGAATTTGTCCACTTGTTCAAGGTAATTTTAAAATAGTTCTGTGAAATACACCAAAAATAATTAAAGATCCACCGGTTACTATTAGCGCTGCATATAACATTTTACAATTAATGCAGCTATATTTGTAGTATAATTGTTACCTCTCCGAGTGTAAAAACCAAATATAAAATACTTAATTGCTACAGGTACCGAAACGAATGAGTCCAGTCGCATAAAAAATCTATTAAATTTGTAAAAGTTTGTTCCGAAAGGTATTTTTAAGAATAAAGTTTGCCACTATAACTTAATAAAGTGGAATTACAAGCAATTGGCAGTAGTCATGTAAATATAAAACCGCAGTTTTCTCTAAAAAAATAGATATAAATAACCGAGGCATATGTATTCTTCAATTGAGGGTAAATTCTAATTTTCCCGTAAATTTATATATATTTTAAGCGAATTAACAAGGAACGAATTAACAAATGTTAATATTTTCTTGCCGAGAGTGACGCGTCTTTATGACGAAAAGAAACTATGTAAAAGTTAGATGGATTTGAATAGCAAAGAAAAAACAAGGACAAAAATTTTATTTAATGTATTGAAATTTTTGTCCTTGTCTTTTCTTTGCTATTCGAATTCGTCTTAGATAATTTTAAATAATTAAGAATGGTATTTTCAAACTGTAAGAGTTCACTAATTACCAGAGAATATGCTCTTGACAGCAATACCTAGGGTAATTTTGAGCTTGGCTAATACAAATGTTTGGGTACATTAAGATTTTAAAGTAGTTGTAAACCCAATAACATATTTAAGTATCTCTAGTTAAATTTTTTGAACTGAAATTATTCCTTAATCAACCATGCAGGTTAGTTCTCAAACATAAAATATCATATCCGGGTGTTTGGTAAGAAAAATCGTCAGCTACTTGGACAGAAAAAAACGTTCTACTACGACCTATTCCAATTAATAAATTAAAACTAATGTTAACTATACTTACAGTGCTTGAATTTACTGAGAAAGTATTTGTAAATCCATTTTATCATCGAGTCTGGATGTAATGATTAAAAGCTTTAGGTAGACTAGTTATATTTAATCATACCAAGTTCCTTAACCAAACTAAAATTATTTTATGTACAGAGTTTCGTTTTTTTTTTTTGGAGAAAAAGTAAAAGCATGTCTAACGCATCATCACTATGATAACATAATCCCCCTCGTATGCCAAACTATTCCTATCCTAGAACTTTATCGTAAATACTTCAAGGTAATAACCCTATGTTGGGTTCTTGTTAGGTTTAGGTTTATTTAGGTTTACCTGTTTACCTGTTTGTCATAAGTATCAATTTTCAAGATCACTTTTTTTCTCTTTGTGTATCATACGGAATATAATTCATAATGAATCGGTACATTGCGCTCCTGTTTTAACAAGTCTGACAGATCTTGCAGTTAATTTCTTTTAATTAAAAAACTAAGATAATTGTTGAAATATTACTTATTATATTTAAAAACTTTTGGTAATTTTAATCAAAGCTGGCAATTCTTGCTCAGATTTGAAAATATTAAACTTATTAATAATAACCTCTTTATTTCTTAATTTATAAATATTAAATGTATTAATAATATCCTATTTGTTTTTAATTTCGTTTATTTAATGCTATCGGCCGAAGGGTTTGGTTATAACTTATAATTAAAATTTAAATAAAATACAATATAATATAAAAATAATTTATATTTTACGTAAATTTGAGAGTATTTATTACGTCTGAGTAAAAAGTTTCTGTGCCCAGTACACTTGAAGTCTGATGGTTCCGGTGGGTACTTTTTGCTCGCTGTTTATGATAAATGCTACCGATATTTCTGGCTTCTAAGTATATCATTGGAATTCTTAGTTCACAGTATAGTATAGTATCCCTGAAAAAAGTATAATTTGGTATTTTTGTAAACATTCTTTTTACTAGTACGTCTTTAGAATATCTATATTAGATTTTGAAACAGATTCCCATATTTATATTTTATTTGATCAAATTTCTTGACAGTTTCTTCTACTTTTAAAATATATGAGAGCTTCACATAAGACTCTGATCAAGCTGAGTATTTTACTTGTTCAGTTTGAAGTATCTGGCACTTGTATAAAGTCACTGTTGCATAAGATTTTATATAAAATAAACTTCATTTGAATTGATTTAGAGTCATTTATTCATGTACTATTTTTTTTAACAAAGCATCAGTTTTATTTTATTGGCAACACTTCAGTGTGCATCCTAAATTATTACTTTATATGTGCTTCTTGTAAAGGATAGTCCAAGGTACTATAGTACACCGATCAATGATAAATAGTCTTTCTATTATTCAATCCTCCAATAAATTCTATTATCAGTCCAGTTCTGTCGTATGGTGCAGAAGCTATGACGTTTACCAACAGCGATGAGAAAACGTTAAGAGATCTTTGATGCCTCACGCGTTAGTGTAAGATGGAAAGCTTAGCTGTATAAGTGCGTAAAAATTTAGCTGTTTTGCTGGCTAAGTCAACTCGTGCTAATGTAAGAAAATGCTCCTGCTAAAAGTGTGTTTATGTCGGTACCCATAGGTTGAAAATGCGCTTGAGGACATCCACATCTTCGGTGGAAGGACCAGGTGACCATAGATATGAAGGAACTTGGTACTACCAACTGGCGAGGAAAAGTCACGGGCTAGCTGACTAATGTCTGGAATGGGCAGCAAAGTAAATAAAAAAGTAATTTATAAAATTTATTTATTTCAGATTATTAGTTTGATTTTTTAATATTAATAAATTTATAATAAATTTGATTTTAACGTCACTATCACGGTAGTGACTATTTCTCTTTATAGAAACTATTATATTTAATAGAGAAATTTTGAAAAATGGTGAAATACAACAACAAAAATTATTTTTATATTATTTTGATTCATTTGATTTTTTTGTATTATATATATTATTAATATTACACAAATTTTTTATAACATTTTTTTTAAAAATAATTTTGTTATTTTTTTCATAGTACCCTGATGATGACTATATTATAGTCGAAATATTGGTAAAAATAAAATCTTTAAAAACAAATAAATTTTTTTTAATAGATCATTATTTAGAAATATTTAGAATTAGAATTATTTTTAAAAAATTTTTTTTGGTAATTTAAACAATAAATTATTATAACATTTTTGGAATATTAATACACTATATATTCAATGAATTCTACTGGTTTACTATAAGTTAATAATTAAAAATTTTTCAACATTAAAACAAATGTTGTTATATTTAGTAACTGGTGATTTTTTAACTAAAAATGTATTGTATAATCAGTTTTATGTTGTTAAGTAAAATCCCCACAAACTTTTATCCATGACATTGGCATAAATCTCCTATTTAACGCAAGTATTTTAAAAAGTATTCAATTATATTTTAAAACTTCATCTTCGCTTAAAATAACAGCCGAAATTTATGAGATACGTTTAAAAATAGAGCAATAAAATTACAGTAAAAGTTGAATTCATTAAATTTAGTTTTTAATGTCTCAACTAACAGCAATTAAGTAACTTATTTTTATTTTGAATGTCTTTAGCAAATGAATTTTCGGATAAGCTTGAAATTATTAACATTTCATTCACTTTGAATATTGCGCACGGTAGCGAAAGAAGATCTTCAACGGCCTCCAATGAAGCATTTTTATGCATTGCAGCACATAAACCCAAATTTGCAACTAATTTAATTGTTAAAAATGAAATAGACTTTAGTGCAGTGACAGGTTGGCCACGATCTCGAAGAAAATGACAACAATATTTGACACATAATCTGCAAAAAATGCCAAAAAACTAAACATCGTCGGAGCAGTGTGGGAGCCGAAATAGCAGAGTAGCAAACCAGCAGAGTAGCAGAGTTGCAGTATTCAAATTTATCTGAAAAGAGTTTGACCCAAATACTTAACAAGCTCCAAATGTAGTCGACACTGTGAGACAGTTAAATGCGTTTTAACCATGCCGCCACTAACCGCTAACCACCGGCCAACTGCACTCTAATTTAATGATGTGCAACATTGCAGTTCATTAAATGCAATTCAAAGCATTTTACTTCGTTTGCATTCACGCCACGCTGCTGCACCATAGCTTTTGTGGTTTTAGGAAAACGGTTTCTGTTAATTGTTTTATTTCACTAAGTAGTTTTCCCCACTCAGCGGAAACTATGCGCATTTGAAGCCGAAATAAAACTAATTTAATTGTGACTTAATTCAAAGTTAAGTGCAACGTAATTGCGAAACGAATCTGCCTTTAATTGTGGTGCATCGAAACTTGAAACTATTTCGACTGTTCGCCTTCGGTGCGACTCAAACATTCAAACACTAATTAATTATAAAAAATAAAAAAACAATAGTTTTTTTTAAAAATGTTTAAATATTTCGGATATGTACCTCTTAATGGACCTGCAGAGCGGTATTGCCACTGTTATGCGCCATTATGCAATATTAAACAAATCAGTCTGTTTGCTGTCTATTCGCTGTCCGTCCGAGCGTCCATTTGCCAGCCTACCAGCCTGCCTGCCTGTCTGCCTGTCCACCGCTCTTTTTATTTTTTATGGTGTGCAGTAAACGAGCCAACCGCAGCGCATTAAAACAATTGCAATTGTTGCAAGCAACTCAAATATATTTGGTTTGTGCAACTAAAAATTAAAATCCAAAAAAATTCAATTTCAATAAAAATTAAATTTGGAGTAAACGAATATTTGAAGTCCAGCATTAAATTTTATTTTGCTACAATTTCAATGTGCTCATTCTGTTTATTAAATATTTTATTTTCATGGTTTTTATAAATAAACAATCTCATCCAATACAAACTCTTAGATAGCTAATGAAAAGCATCTATACATTGTTCCAAAATAAACAGACATCTTTGAAAATACGAATTTATTAAGGTTGATTCAATTTGTAGAATGTGAGGTGTCTTATGACGAAAAGAAAAGTAGAAGGGTTCGAATAGTAATGAAGAAACAACAACAAAAATTTAATTAATTTATTGAAATTTGGCTATTTAGAATATTTTCAAGTTCGAGTATCATTAGTAATCTTAGGAAAAAATCGAATTTTTAATTATTATAATTATTATTTAATTAGTTTATAGTCCGTATATAATTTGTTGGAATGCAAATGTCAGGCTTAGAACACGAGACTGTGAAATTAGAATCGATGACTAATCGTGTTTTTCAACAAGTAGTCACGGCTGCACAATATCCATTAGCAATAACATGCATTAGTTATGTAAGATCAATTGTTCCTTCAAAGAAGTATAAAAGTGTTTGACGATAATAAGAAAGATTTTTCTTGACGTCATCCGAAAGGCTTATACCAAAATATGTCAAAAACTCCATATTGACGTATTATCTTAATATGTGTTATAAACACTGTGGTGTTATATCTTTAAGGCAGATAACCAATATTAAATATCACAAATATCATGTACACATAACTTATAGCTAACTTTAAACAATTGTATTCTTCATAGTAATAATATATTAATACTAGCAGTATTTTATTCTATAACTTTTTTATAGTAGTATCTTAGCTTTTTATTAATTTATAAAATTTGTTATATTACAAAAAAAATTTATAAACTGCAATAATTATATCTATATACCATATATATAAAAAGATTGCAGCTATTTGCCGTCCGCTGGACTTCTTATCATAAATATTAAATAAAAGTTTTGCTTTATAATACTGCATTAATATTAATGGGTGTAATTGGTGAGATATCTTTTACAATAATAGAAGATGTACTCTGCGTGGTGATAGTCTCCGTCGTCATAAATGCAACCGAGAAAGACGTATCTACTCAGGAACTGACGAATGATAGTCATATGTGATTTAAGTATTCAAAGTGAAGAAACTAGACCTACAAAAGAGACGCAGAAGCTAGAGTAATAAATAGGGCAGACATTAAAAACTTCAGTGAAAAAATAAAGGTCTGGAGATAGATTAAAAAATACATATGAATTGACTTGCAAGGTCAATATAAAAGACACCCTCCCTGAAATTATGCAAAAGCGGTCCAGGGAGAAATAAGTTTATTCGAAGAGGAAGTGTTTTAATTCGTATTTTACAAATTAATATGTTATGGAGTCAGGCAGACCATTCCGACGACGGTTGGTTTGACAGTGCATAAATCATTTTAGCTCCTTCCCACAAAAAAAACAATGTGTTCTTTTTATATTTTCAAGCTTCTGCTGATTTTGTTAGTTTTGCTTGACTGTCATTGCTACTGAACTGTGAGAAGCGATATTGGTGTAGCGTTTGGGTTAAGTCTCTAGAACCGATTCAATCTCCAGCCAGAGTTCTTTTTGTTACAATTATTTGTTAAAATGTTTGTAAAGTTTAACTGAACTGCTGCTACCAAAAATTGAATATAAAAAAATGTTACTGAAAACGAAAACTTCAAATGTTTAATTAGTTTTGCTCGGTGCTTTGTTGCTGGTGAAAAACTTGACGCAATTGAACGACAGGCACAAGCGCGCAATCTTCATAATGTTTTTAATATTTGAACAAATTTCGTAGATTTCGTAGATTTTGTTGCGTTGTTGCATGCAGCAGACAATGATGACGCCGACTTTGCCGTTGCCAAAGTGCATTTCGCAAGCAAATTCTTTATTGCTGCCGCACTAACAAACTAACAAACTAACAAGCTACCTTAATGACTCGATTGTGGCCAACAGGTGCTCCAATTCACCAAACATTGCGCATTGCAGGCACTTCATATTTTTTAACGAATTTTCTTCAATATTTCAAATGTGAACCACGTATGGCGATTTTAATAACCAAAAGATTGTGTTTAGTTGTAATTTATTGAAGCATTAAGAAAATCGATAGGCTGCACTCTTTTTAACCACAATCATCGTTACCCAATTAAGCATTTAACTTGCGGCTGAAAGTTAGTTGCCCAAAAGCTGCAAGTGTTGCTTTCACAAGGCTTTCAAATTTTATTGCTCTTATACTTTTTAGCAATAAAATCGGCAATATTCGATACCTCCCAGCAATAAATGTTACATCTTTGCTATGCTTAATGCATGAAACTTATGAAACTCTCATAAGACAACTGCAACCTACAGATTTTACTCAGATCGCTTAAGCTCCTTTAATTTTACCCGGTCACCTACATTTTAATCTGGTAAACTATTTGTTTACAGTTTCCAAGTGCCCACAAGTATTTTGCGAGCAGATGCAATTTGTTAATGATGTGCAACTGTATATTGCTCATTTTTGCATTGCCAATGCATTGGTTACTTACAATTGTGTGCAACAAAATATATTTAAAATTTTATAGACGTTTTTTATAGTCTTAAATATAAAATAATATTATGGACTTGCATGGCTAAGGAGTGCATTGTTTACCTGCGAATACGTTGCGCATTGCATTATTTCGTGCGGAATGCAACTTTTAATGAGAAATTGCAAGCAATATGGAATTGATTTATTAACCACAAATAAATAATATAAAATAAATTATACATGAAGTGCTTAGTAAGGAATAGTAATTTGGTTTATTTATTTCAAGTAATTTCATATGTTTTATATACAAAATTTACGGAAAAGATTTATTTGTAATTTACATATATTTTATTTAATTTATTCTTACTTTAAATAACTAATTTGTATGCTACTCTAAGATAATAAAAGTATTATTAATTTTACTATTATTTTTTGCTTATTTAACAAATTGACTTTCACATTACATGTGCTCAATACCAAATTATGCAGTCACAACGGCAATATTGCTGCACAATATCTCTAAATCACTTAATTAACTAAAATCTCCTTAGTTGAATAGTTATAAATGGTCTAATATTACTTAAACAGCTTTAACAGCTTAGTTTTGTTAAATCATTTAATTTAATTGATTACTTTTTATCCGTAAACAATTTTTTTTATTCTTTCATTCATTTAAAATTCACTTTAAGTTACTCAGCCTCGAGCCAATTTCCACTTGGCCAATATCAATGTTAAGAGTCCGCATTGCGTTGCACTGTATAAACCTGACATTTACGTTGCCTGTACGCATTAGGCGCCGCACCGCAACATACCGATTTTATGCGTAAAACTGACAGCGAACGTTGGCTACTGTTTAACCAAGTCCAACCGAGCCGGTGGTCAAACCGTTTGCAGGGGACAAACTATAGTATCAAACTATTCACACCTTGGAACAGGCATTCCAAACAAGTGCACATAAGTGCAACGCACTTCAAGCAAAATAAACAAAATTTCAAATGCATAACGCATGCGCCGCGGTATCGTATGCGTGCGTAATCATATTTGGCATGAAAACGCCCATTCATGCGCTATTTCCAATAAAAACAAACTATATATTAATATATATATTTGCATCCTGATTAGTGATAACAATTTAGACTTACAACTTATTTTTCGACAACTGTTGATTTATATCCAATTCGTTATCTCTGTCACCTATAATACTAATTTATAATCATTACAGTTTATTTTCAGTATTTGACTTCAAGCAGTAAAAGTCCAAATATGTACAACCATAATGACATGGAAATACCCTACATTTATACATATATTTTTCTGTTAAAAGTTTTTAAATTTATTTATTAAACACTTTCTAAAATTTTCAGACTGGTAATACCTAATTTACCTAATTCACGCTACTCGAAATTCTAGTAAATACCAATATACGCTGCCATACCGACATTATTTACTATTTCCTTCAATTTACCATCAATTTACACAAACTCTAACACGGCCTATATATATATAATATTTAGATATATTTATATTATATATATATATATATATACACACATATAGTATATATTTATCTTTAAATATATAGGGTATTTTCAAGTAGATTATTCTTGAATTCTAATGTTACTTTTAAAGGAATACAAATGTTCGACTGAATAAACTAATAATAAAATTTTAATTCAAGCTACACTTAAGATTTAAATAATACGAGTATTATTTTGAAAGCGATCAAATCACAGTCAATACATCAACATTTTTATTTGAATTATATTGTAGAATAGGTATGTCCTAAGAGATCTCTGCTGAGAGGCAGATGAGACTTCCAGTCACATTCTTTGTGACTGCCCAGCCTTGATCTGGGCCGGGAGAAGGTCGCTGAGTCAAGAACTACTTTCCCCCTTCTGACATTAGATCCTCAACGGTTGACATTTTGGTTTTAATTCGGAAGGCGGATATATTCTGTTCGGTTAGGGTATGTTGCAGCACAAAAGATCAACCATGGTCGCAGTGCTGCGCTCCATTGGGATAACATATAGATATTTCTAATCTATATGTTATTAAACGTATAAGATATATAAAATTCTTTGATATAAAATTCTCTCAAATATTGTTAATGCTCCTTAAACGTAGACACTTACATCTCAAAAGGTGCTAAGAATGTTAAAGAACATGAGAAGCTAATAGTTTTTTCCATACCACAGGTCTACTCCGACAATAAATCAAAAAAAAAACAATGCCTTAATTGTCATTTCTCTAAAATTCGGCGTTTTAAAAATCTATTGTAAAAATTTGCAAAATTTGTCAAATATTACTTCATTAAATATATCGTAAGTTTTATACGGAGAAATGCTTTAAAAAGTAATCCCTGCATATGGATTTTTTGAGGAACCTTAATAAGAAGATGAGTATCTCGTGTAAAAATGACCTGGTAAATACGAGTCAGGTGAATTTCTTAAATTTGCATTTCCGACAAATTTTCATATTAGCTTAACTTAGGCTCTGAAATATGTCAGAGAATATTATGGAACCTGACTGGAATCAGGTGATTACGATATTTCATAATACGGTAACCAATTCAGTACTCAAAACGTTCTACACTAAAGTTACCCATGATCTGTGACGCATGATCTGGTTGAGTTAATATAATAATATAGTTGCAATATTAACATTTTTAAAATGTAAACAATCAAATGCAAATAATTGGACAATGTACAACAAAATTATGTCATATAAAAATTATATATATGTTTCCTTGAATATAACCATGAATATATTAAGAGAATGTTGAGGACGTTACTGTAATTCCAATGTTTGTAAATTCAAAACTTCGGTATAATATAAATAGTTAAATATTTTTATACTTAAATGCTAACGACTGAGTGATAACAACTAAAGATAACTTGTATATCTTTAGTGATGTTTATTAACTAGTATGTAATCTTTGTACAAATTAATGGTTAAAATCTATTGATTACGGAAATTTTGTAAGATATAAAATCAGGTTTACATTTGAAAATATTATTCATAAAATCGAATAACTATTTCTGCCATTAACTGTCTATTGTTCGATCAGAAAACAGCTTGAGAAAAGCTTATGCGACAATGAATCACTAGGTTCAAGTGGATCTCTACAACTAATGTAATATTTTAAGGGCTATGTATTGTTAGCAATGTATAATTATACAAATCATTCCCTAAACATAATAATAATGATAATAATCATAACTTAATGCTTATGTCATTTTCATTCTCATTATTGCATTTGAGTTTAATCCTCTTGGTGTTACAAACAGTAAGTGATAAAGTATAGTAGTTGTTTGGTTAGGTTTAAAAGCCCATTGTGTGAACGTATAAGGAAAAACTATGAAGTTTAGAACCACCTTTAACCTTTGGTAAAGCTTACTTAAGGGAGAGTCGTACAGTTGACTAAGATCCTCAAAAAATAAGTCCGCGAAAGTGGTAAGGCGGTGCCGCGCATATGCTGGACAACAACAAAGCAGGTGCGTGGTGTGATAAGTATGATAGTAATTATGATAGTAATGGCAGTGGAAGTATGTAAGTTTTCAATAGTTTAATTTATGTTCATTATTAGTTTAATTTAATGCTTGTTATATCCTTAAAATCTTATTTATTTTCAAATTTCACCGCCAGAAATTTCCAATTTTTTCCAGAATCTGCATACAGAATATGGTTTCTTAGGCTTTACAATAATTATCGCTGCTTTTACTAAAACTTAATTACATAATTAAGCACACATTTTATTACACAATTAAAATTTATTTATATGTAATAGTTTCATTTTATTATTTTTTCATTTATTTTAATGTAAAATAAAATTTGTTTGCGGCGGTTAGCAGTCATAAAATTTTCCAGTCATTCAATGCTGCTTTTATTGAATTATAGATAAATTAACTGTACAAAAATATTCGAAATACTTAACTGGATGCAATACATAAATGGATAAGACATTACAAATTTTCATTTCATTTCATTTTAATTTTCATTTCTATTTCCATTTTCCACAGCTAATTAATTAAAAAGCTATTAAGATTGAAACTTGGCGACATCATAAATTTGCACATTTATTCTGCAGCTGGTGAGGCGACGGCTGGAACCGGGACTGTAACTGTTACTGTGACGGCTGCAACTTCCTTGCTTAGCACATGACACCAGCGGTTAATACATTTTAACCGACAACTATAAGTTAATGTACGTCTATTGTACCGGAGAGCAACGGTGTCTTTCTATTTCATTTATTTCATACAAAAAGATTTGAATTTTCTTGGCAATTGGTGGCCACTTAAACTGTTGCAATATGTGTTGGACGTGTTCGTTGTGTAGCAATAATCTGGACTTAAGTTGCAAAACTTGTCATGTGTCAAATGCATTGCATGCAACGAGATTAAAAGATTTACAATCTTAACTCTAAAGTAACATAATAGAGAGGCTAACTTAAAATTGTCAAAGAAAACAATTGCCTCAAATAATGCGATGTAGTACAAATTAATTTCATTGAATTGGCAAAGAAGCATTTATCGGTTTCCCTTTCAAATTGTTTCTTTGGGCGAGAAAAAACAAAAAGAAGTTGTAACTAAAAACATAAAAACAATATCCTGCCAACCCAAAATACGTGTCACACTTAAACTAGATATTATGAAATTACCAGTTTTCAGATATTTTACTAGTTTAACCTCTTTATGGTTACTTACTAATACTCTTGCACCGGTTGGAGATCGATGTTCGTTAAGCGACGCTGATATGACTCAGTAATATATCGAACAAAATAAACAGAGATAAAATAATCATATGCATTTATATAAAATAGCATAATTAAAACATTAAATAAATTGTTATTATTAATCGCATTTTGATTATTACTAATTTTTAACAAATCTTGTACATAATATAAAATAACACAATCAACAAATATATGCTTTATTTATCATTTTAACCCAAATAAATATCACTTACAAGGCACTAAGATTAATTTTTAATTAATAATAACGAAAGTGTGTTATACATTTGTTTTTTAATAAAAACTGTGAGAATTAAGTATAATTATGCAGATATTAATATTGGTATGTATAATGAGTCCAACATTTCACTTCATTGGAACCAATTTTAGTGTTTAAAGTGTCCTCTCTATTAGCTCCTTCTAAGACAAATTTCATGTGAAAGGATATATAAATTTTTGTTAGATTTTGAAACTTTTAATACTATGAGCCTAATCGATTGCCATTAAAATAAATTAAAATCAAACAGATACTTTTTTAGATTTGGTACTTAGATTAATAAAGAGTTAATAAGATCAAAGAGTATGTTATAGTTAACAATATAAGTTAATTAAAAAATCTATTACAACTTTCTGGTAGTGAAAGATATAGTTCATTAATTTTATTTTCATTTATTTGTTTATATTTATTTTATTTATTTTGATATTTTTTTTTTCATTTCATTTATTTTCATTTTATATTTGTTTCTATTTCAGGAACGTTTGTCTAACAGAACTGTTATTGAAGGCATCTTGTGTTTAGTTTAAACTTTTTCATTTTAAACTATGCATTGTTTAATAACCCTTGAAGGTGATAAAATTATTATTAGACTAATTTTTCGGTTGGCGGATATATAACAATGATTATTATCACATATCTGACAGTGAGAATTAACATGTCATGTCGAAAGATTATCGCATCTACCATCCATATTCCGTCCATACCATCTATCATCCACACAGTTTTTTTAAAAACAGTTTTAGTTCTCAATTTTTTTTTTTCGAGTAAATTTTTGTACTTAGATATAATCTATGTAATATTAAAATCAAGTTTCCTAGCAATGAATTTCTTATTTATATAATTATTTCTTTATTTTTCTGGACCTCAATTCTTGCCAAAACGTATTGTTACGAGCTATCAAAAGAAATGTATTTCACGACTGCACTTTCTTAATTAATTTTAGACTCATTCTCAGCAATATAAAAAGAACCAACAATTATATTCTGTCCCTGATATGAAGATATATTACTAGATTTAGTTACCGATGTTCTGGCTTGCTTCAGATAGAGTAACTATACTTTGATCTTTTGCAGGACGCTTAAGTAAAAGCGTCTAAAAAAAGCGTATTACCTAGTAAATTATAAATAATACTTTTTTAAATACATATCAAGTAACATTTTTAAAATGTATGCAGTTACTTAAACCAGATAGTATGAATTTTCACACAATTAGTTCGTTGGCAAAGGAATAACTAAATATATATGCACTTAGTCTTTAGCAGGATTACTTTTTATGTAGTGATCTCCTATTTTGTTTTTGCTTGTCAGTTAGTTCTTTTCCCGCTTATTGATTACACTCATGAGTATAATATATATATACTAATAAATAAATATAATTGGGGGTACCTATGAGTAAATAAATTTACATATAAATGTATTTATTTTTATAACGATACTATGATAATATATAAATTATAGTTAACGCTGTAATCTGATATCACTTGTTATAAAATACCAAAGTATGAGCAACATGCGACATATATTTCATTTTCAACTACTATATATAATTTTTATACAGTTTTGAAAAGGGATGTGTTAAATTAGCACATTATTATATGCACATATCTTAGGATATGTGGTAAAATACAAATTTAAATTTATATATTTCTACTCTATTCTTCTTAACCAGTTCATATAAATTATTTTCTATACGAGAACGCATCTTTCTTCCATTTAAGCCATTGTTAAGTTTTAGCCATACTGTGCAGTTTTCTTAAGTCTATTAAAGTAAGTAAGATTGTATGTCGTTCCGACTGAATTTGGTTCAATATTGCCTAAAGCATAGTAAATCTCCACTCTACTATCTATATAATTTGTAAAAAATTTTATGTGTAAGTTTAAAAATATTTCACATAATAGAAATACATATAGTATTATTATATATAAGAGTGAATTTTTTACATAAGCATTAATGATTACTTTTGTTTTCACTCCTGCAGCACTTGTTGCATTTTCACTCAACAAATCCATTGCAAGCGAGTAAGCCACAAACTATTGTTAAATGTAATTTTGATTTTAATCTAAATATGATTTTCAGAGACTAAACTGTGTAGCACGGATCGGTAAAATGAATTAAAAACGGTATCCACTCTGGAATTATGCAAAAGATATTTTCGAATTATAACAAAATACGCGAAATTTTTGCACTTGTCATAACAAGATTTGTATTACATCAATGAACGGGGGACGGAGATATAACTGGCATTTTAATTGAGTTCATTAAATGTTTAAAGTCATGTACGTTTTTTTTAATTAAGCTCTTAAAATATAAACAGCAAAACGACGTAATTAAGCCAAACAAAAACGGCCAAAGCGCAGTCATTTTTTTAATTAAGTCATTGCATTTTGTCACTTAGTCTTCCCCTTACTAAGACAAGAAATATCCCAACTCCATATTTACTTTCACAAAAATTGTATTTAAAATTATTGACAAACATTTGTTTGAACTTTTTTAAAATATTTTTAATTTATAATAGTAGTTGGCCCATTGCCCACCAGTGGATGCATTTGCCAAGTTAGTTAATAAATTGAGTAAAAACTTTTCACTACTGCTGAATTATTAAATCCGCAACGCATAAAATTCACTTTTGAATAAAAGGAAAAGGTTTGCTGCTACTTTTTCTTTCTGAATTTTAAATGAATGTAATTAACAAAATTAACTTAAAAAATATTTTTTTGCATAATTAGTGCCTGTGGTGTTAATTATGTATGCGTAAATAAACTACTGCAAAGATACTTCGCAGATATTGTGTATATTGAGGAGAAGCCAGAGACCCCGTAAAACACGCATGAATTGCAAATTAAAGCGAAATCGAAATAAAATTTTAATTATGCAAACGGCATAAAACAGCAAAACAACAACAACACAATGTGCAGAAAATCCTAATAAAACAATTTCTATTTAATGGCAGAAAAAAAAATATACCATATAACACGAAATATGTTCACCACATATCAGTCAGCCCAACTTCCTTCCGTTGTGTTTTTCCTCAACCGTAATTTAGCACAAATTTAAGTGCATCCACGCAGGCGTCCGGCCGTATCACGTTACGGTACACTTATGAATATGTAAGTAAGAAGAACTGTTGAACTCCCGGGAAAACGAGAAAAACCGCACGTGTCATTGTCAATATGAATGATAAACGAAAAATATCTTCCTGTTTAATAAAAGAAAAAGAAAAAAGAAAAATTTTACCAACAATAAAGAAAAGAGGAAAAGCTAAGTACTTGTATCTGCATTGGATTTTGAAATTATTTATGCATAGGAAGGCGCTCCAAAGTTGAAAACTTCAACTAAAAACCGCTTGTCGGAAAACGTGCAAAACTGTGTCAAAATCTTTTAATGTCTTCTCGGTTTACTAGTTTCACTGATTTTGTCCGCAATGCAGCGGAAAGATTTGTTGTGCCATTAAACCACAAATTTGAACGATATAGATCATTTAATACTTGTCCAAAGAAACCCGATCAATGTTAGGCAGAGTTAAAATTTGAACTTACAATAAATATGTGAAAGAAAATATATTATACAATGTTATAGAAAATAAAATAATTATATCTGCAGTGAAATTTTAACAACTAATTACTTTAACCAGAGGTTTATAAATCAATTATAATAGCCGTTGTTTCAGTTAAGAAAACTAAAGATTAAATTGTATACTTTAGTGCTAAAAAGCATGAATCCATCGTCCTTTGGTTTACAGCTCACATTAAAGTTAGAAAAATTTATAAAAAGGTTAATCAATTTGGGTCCACATTATAAAATAATTGTTGTACATATAGATCTTTCAAAAGATAAATCTGCGTGGTCAACTTCCCACTATCATAGACCTTCTCTTCATGAAGTGTAAAGCAAACGAAATGCTCAGTCAGTCAGTGTGAGACTGTAACCCATTAAAATCAGCTAGATGTCCTACGGTTAGCCCTCTCGGGATCACTGATTTAATTATTTCATTATATCCAGAGTAAGTCCCCCTCCCCCTTTTTATATGCTAAGTATTGCATGTACGTTTATAATTTGCGTTTGCTTTCTAGAAACATTCATTCTAGCAAGATGTTGGATTCAGCTTATTCTTTGAGACTAGCAAATCGGTTAACGTTTTCACTATTGTTAAATTTCATTTACAGGTCAATTAACCGATGGAAGAGAACATTTGAAGTAACAGTCAGATAGCTTTATTTTCAATGAAACTTGATTTTGCTCATTCTGAAGCTGGTGGATTTAGGTATACAAAATATTGTTAATTGCATTTTTTTCCAATTTTTTTGTCACTAAACTATTTACAACATTACCTGACTTTATCATATATAATTAAATCTTTCATCACTTAGAAATTTTAAGAGGATAAATTTTACATTTTATGCTAATAAAACCGTATTTGTAACTTTGGGTAGAGCAAAGGCTTATCGTAATGTCACAACTTTCTATAAATTTGTTTAGCTCATTTCATACAATAGTGATTTAAAGTCACTGTGCTTGGAACTGTGATATCACTGTATCAATCGACATGGAAACTGCTAACATGATATTAAGATTGTATATAAGCAATTAGAAATGTATATCGGTTATAATTACTTAACTATAAATATTGGGACTATCGTAAATAACAAATATGTGCAAGAAACAGAGTCAACTGCAAAGCAATATGTAGTAGGCCAATATCTGATTACAGCCTATTAGGGCCAATAATGACCAGTAGTAATAATCTCAGATTTTTATGAATTTTAAGTAATTTTATCCACCTTTAGTGGTAGGATCAATAGTAGGAAAAATGTTCATGAAACTTAATTTCATTCAGTCTGAGGATGATGAATATGAGTATACAAAAAAAATTGTAGACTGAACACACTTGATATTATGTTCTTGAGATAAACAATGGTTTTAGTCGCCAAAGTAATTTTGCGATTAAGTTTCCTATACGCTACTTAAAAAATCTTTTCAATGAGTTTATTGTTTGGTATACGTTTATCTTAAGTAAACTATTATTGGAATGTCTATATTAGTGTCGATAATAATAGTTATGTGTTTAAATTTTGCTGGGCTTTAGGTGGTGTTTTTGAAAATTATATTTATATGTAATATTAATATATACACAGCTCAACAACTGTATTACTTTTTATTTAATCTTCAGTTTGTTTTTATATTACTTATTACTATAAATATGTATATAATTTTTAAAAGCACGACCTAAAGCTCAGCTAAATTTAAACACTTAAACTGTTAAGTGTTTATGTTAAACATAAAACAATACTCAATAATAGACAAGAATTTTTATGATCCTCTAATTGGAATGGGAGCAGCTTTTACTACTAACTTAAATACCTAGAAAATGTATCTCATTCATTCAAAATTGTTACTGAAATTACGAATTTAAGTGCACACAGCAAAAACTATGTGTAACTGTGTCTTTCTGGTACACATCAAAGCATAGCGTAGCATTTTTATGCATTAATAAAGCATTATAAAATGCCAGTATAGCGCAATTCACCCGGAAGACAATACAAATATTTTTCACCTGTTTTTCACAGAATTATTATTATTATTATTTGTCGGCTTACATTTTTATTGTATTGTCTTGCGGCATTCCGTTTTATTTCATACATTTTTTCTGCATGCGCAAATATTTTTTGAATATCGCGTGCAGCCATCACAATTCAAAGTGCAAATTAATCGATGAAATACTTTATCGAAATATACAAATAAATTTCTTTGCTGCATGTCTGCAATAGCTCTATTTGCATATTAAATATAATCACAAATACAACGCAGATTCTGTGCAGATTATGCAAATGTCAATTTCTTTATAATTCAAAATTTTTAGCATGCGACTTATAATCTATCTATTAGATACACTCATTATGCAGCACTGTTGTCAGTGTATTGCGCCATAAAAAGTGAAAGATACTGGAAAAGGGCGTTACATGGTTATACCCTCCATATCTAAACCTTTCTTTTGTTTAAGTGATGTAACTTAAAAACAGATGGAAATTTTTTTTTATCTTATGCCAATGCCATTTCTGTTTTCTTTTTGGTAAGAGCAACTAAAACCGAGAAAAGTATTTAACTAATGCTAATGAAAAGTAGGTCACCTTTGTCTTTAAGCTTTATTAGACATATTGATATATATGAATTATTACACATAAGTTTATATTAGATATGAAAGTAACATTGCTTTTACTTTTTTTGCTTTACTTCTTAATTTTATTACAAGAGAACCACACATGCCCACTTTCGTTTTTTAATATATAACTAAATATAATTATTTTAATAATTTTGCAAAAATTCTTTTCTAGCTTCATCTATGATTTGTTTATACCAAGATTCTAATTTGAAATTATCTGGGCGTTCTACTTTTTCTTTATAACTTTTACCATTTCTATCTGCACTTTTCTTATCCTTAACATCTAGTGAAATATCTTTTGCCAAATTCTTCACTGAAGTATTTTCTTTAGCTGCAGCATACTGCATTTGTTTTTTAGATCCCATTTCTTCATTTACATCATTTACATACTTCCTCTCTTGTTTATTTATAACACCCACATCAACTTGTTCATCATCAGCTGGTAACTGAAAAGGTGCTATATGAAAATCGGTTGGTATAAAGTTGTGCACTGTTTCAAAGCCAATACCATTAGCACTCTTTCCATTAGTGACTTTTTTTAATGGTATTTTACCATTTATTATCTCATCCACCAATGGATCCAATATATCATTATTAAAATCAACACTATTTACATCCAAGCCATGCTGTTTTTGTATTTCATTTGTTATATTTATCGGCAGTTTACTATAAGTTTCATTCAATTGTAGTGCTTTATTGAATGTTATATTTGTTTGACTCATGTCTATTGGTCTGTCCATTATTATATCGGGTTTTTCTGTGGGCCAATATTTCTGCCATTTGTACTTGTCACCTTCACTAAAGGTTTCTGTATGTGTTAAGTAACCTCTTTTCTTATCAGCTATAAAACGTGAAATCGTTACTCGTCCATCTGGTCGAAGATATCCAAAAGCTCCTTCCGTACTGCCGTTCACAAAACGTCGCTCGTCTCGAAATTGTACATTGCCGGTCTTCTTGTCATTTATTTCAAAACCAAAAGCATAAGTATTTGGACCTGTTCGTATAGTTATATATAAAGAAAATTAATTTTATTTTATATATGTATTTTAAATTTTCTGTTAACTTTTATTTCTATTGCCTACCATAAGGATCCCGCTTAAAATACGATTCAACGCTGCTGGTGTCTTGTTTCTTCTGACCACTTGCCATGGCGTATGCTTCGGTTTTGTTAGTTAATTTCCCGCCATTTACCGTACATACTTTTACGGCCAAAATTAATAACTGAAATGTTATTTTCAAAAAATTTTATTTTAAATTTAATGAAAATTTAAAAGTATATTTTTAAGACTAATAGGAAGTGTAATTATTCACCTGCTTTTCAACTTCTCAACTTATTGATATATTTTAAGCTTCAATATTAAATTTTTTCGAGTAAATTAATTATTGAAACCTTTTTAAATTTGCTTAATACGAAAGAAATTTTATATAATTAAAAAAAAATTTGTAAAATATAACATAAAATAATAAGTAATACATAAATAAATATATAAATAATAAATAATAATAATAAAAAACAATATAAAAAAATATAATTATAAAATTTTAATTTATTTTTAAATTTAATTTCATTTAAATTTCTTAAAATAATAAAATCGTATAAAAATATATCTATTCTATATCAGTTGCTCTTTATATTACGTCTTTAGTATAGTGTACGACTAGTTCACCTACCGCACTTATACAATAAGTCCCTTCATCTACTCCCTATTTACTTGAACTACGCCTTTTGTTTTATGGGTAAGATAAATCTAGTTCACTAGGTATTAAGCCTCTCGTTCATATCTGGCTCCCCTAATTAGTGGAAGGAAGTTTCCATACTGCAGTGGAAATCTTCTTAAGCATTCCTTAGAGGTGGTCTTAATGGACAAAAGTAACTAAAACAAGTTGTTGTCGATGCTATTCGAAATTTAGCATCCATATTTACTATTACTTATTATTTTGAACACTTATTGTTCTTTCATCCTAAGACTAACTTTGAATTCCTAAGATCCCAGAATTAGCCTAATTCTTGAAACTTGTTGTTAGTTAATTTAACTATTTCTCGACATTTTGCACTTGAATTTTTTGTTTAAATCGAAATAGCGCAAATTAAAGATTTATGGAAATGTTAATTTATTTGAAAAAATTAAAAACCAATACATTTGTTATTTAATAGAGATTTAATGACAATTATTACAACAAAAACAACAATACGAGTATTTTATTGTTGGCTAAAAATATCTAAAGGTAGCAAGTCTAATTATCAGATATTTTCAATATGTGAGTTAATTAATTTAGTAAAAACTGTTGAGATATAATATCTATATAAAAGTATTTTATACCAACGTGAAATTATTTAATTATATTTACTTAATGTTTGTTACCTATAGCTGTTATTCTAAACAATTTCTTACAAGTTTTTTGAAATCTTTTTAAGTATATAATGATTCTTATACATCTGTTTTAATATTAGTTATTGAATTTATTAATTGAATGTACGAAATATATATTGCTAATACCAATTTGTTACTTCTACTATTAATAAGGTCCCTTGGTACATCCGCACAAACGACATGCTAAGAGACATTAGAATAGACCCGATCAAAAAATACATATGTTAAGGGACAGAGCCCTAAAGTTATATGCGAAAACTGACAAGCTATCCTATTTAGCACTATTTAATCTTAAAGTAATCACTCTACGCACGGGGAGGTACGCAGATCTTAGATCAATCACTGAATAATTATGAAGCTTATAGGGAATACATAAATTAGTCAATGAGATGGGTGAGACCCTGTAGTACCCCCAGCTATCAAAGAGTGAAAGTGCCCAGTTGCGCTGACTCGAAAAAAGGATCAACATACATACTATTAATAAGCCGAGCTATTAAAATCAATTGAGGAAGCCCTAAGCTAGTATTTTTGCATGCTATCCTTGAATTGATATTGGTGTAGTTATCAATTAATATAATATGAATTTTTGACTATTGAGACATTTTTGGCAATTCTGAAAACGATGCGTTCGTTAGAACTAGTATACAACACCATACAGCATAAATTTTATTAGAAGACGGCATTTTCACATCAGTTCAACTGCTACACGACCATATTGCCTTAAAAATATATATTAAAAGAAGCAAAATGGGTGTACATGTCAAACTACATGTATGACATAGCTTATCCACAATTAGAAAAAGCAAAGCAAATGGTTGGTTTTATTTGCTTCTCATTAATTAAAATCATTGATGTACTTATACAATAATATCTGCTAACAAAAAGCATAACAACCGGATAGATCCCCATCGAATGACTACGATCTTTGATGTGAATTAGAAAACAAACGTGTGCTAACGTTCACAGTCACCAGAAGAGGTCTATCAACAATTTGTGTCTCCCGTCCTCAAGCGACTATACAACAACCCCAATATGCGGTATTGCCCTTTTTTTAAAATGACAGAACAGTTTTAAAAAGATATCTTTTCCAAATTTCTTCGAAAAGTGATCTCATCCACGTTTCGGTGGTATTACAAAGTAAATTCTTCTTAAGCATATATCTAATTCACTATAACAATTGAGATAATAATTTTATAGCACTGCTATTAATTGCTGATATAGACCGTATTATAAATTTCAGAAATATCAGACAAATGAGATATAGTTGTTTACTATTTTCGCACTACTTGTATCTTACATGATTTTTATAGAATTTATTTTGTTTAAATTATTAAATTAGTTTCTAAAGTTTTAAATTTATGAGTTGAAGTTATTTCTTATTCAATTAAACTTAAATTTATTTTAATATCTCAATTTTTCGTTTCATAGCTTGTATGTGCTATGAGGTCACATTTTAATCGATTTTATTCACGCAACGTAATTTAAATTTTTAAATCGGTTTATTTATGCTTACTCAGTGTTCATTAATAATAAGTTTATTAAATATTTTATAAGTAGAAAATTTTCGTTTTCAAACTTACAACAACAAACAAGCACAATTTGTTAAACATGCGTTGAATATTAATAATTAAATTGAAGTCAATAAAATTTTTAAATTCCAATTTTCGACAACCGCCGCTTAACGTTCTAACGCTTTTAAGTTTCAAGCAATTCTGAGGCCCAGAACTCTTCAGTTCTTATATTTTCTATAATTTCTGCAATCCCTGAAAATGTTTAATTGTGTTTTGCTAATTGAACAAATTCAATTATGATTCCAACTCAAATTAATGGTCATGGCAACAATACGAAACACTGTAATTACTTGGCAAGACTGTAATTACTCTCCTTATATATAACATATTGAAAAGCTTATAATTATGTTAGTAATGTATAATATTTCACAGCGAAAGATTAAATCACTTCAATTATTATAATATGTAGAAAAATGTATCTTCTTATTCTACTTCTTTATTGGCGTTTTTGATTTTTACTACGAACTACATCACACAAGTTTTAGTTACAATGTATATATATAAATAAAAATATTTAGTGATTAACGTTTTATTTAATCAAATGAATTCCTTTCATATAACTTGGACAAATGATATAACACAAGCGTTGTGTCGTAGCAAAAAAACATATGTTAGTTAAAAAAATTTAGTATATCGAAGTTAGGAATTCAATCCAACTCAGACTGCAGACAGCGTGGAGAAGAGAGAAAAACTGCAGGCCATGTTGTTCGGGAGTGCCCGGCACTGATGCACAAGTGGGAGAAACACCTAGGAGGGTATTTCATGGATCATAAGGATTCAAGACTAGGAAACATAGGCTCTATACTGTCTCTATCGGACTTGGAGAAACACTCTTATCCGACTAACGGGCACAATACATCTTTTAGGTCACAACGCACGATCTCCTCTTTTAATAATAATAATAAAAAGCTATTGTAAAAAATGTAACTCCCACTTCACATTGAAAAAGCTAAGAGTAGTGAACATAGTTTTTCCAAGAAATTTGGTTAGCTAAGACATATCACAACAAGACTTATTCCCTAAATAAACTTTTGGATTATCAAAATCTGAAGCAACCTTCTATGGTTGTTGTATTAAATGGTTCAATTGTAGTAGAATAGAAAAAGGTATTTAATTTTGAAGAAAAAATTAATAATGTATAGACGCTCTCTGATTAAAGAGCTTAAGTGTACAACCGAGAGATGATTGCTATATTCATGACGTAAAATGTTCTTAAATATAATTCTGTAATTATTATTTTTGTTTAATTTTTTATTTTCTAGAGAGATATCACGCAGTAGTAAATTGTAAGAACAAAATATTTATTTATTTTTAATTAATTAAATTTTTGGTTGACCTTACAGCTATTTCGAATATTGCTAAATATGCATCATCAGTGGTTTTGAATTTATTTCTTATATTATTTGTAAATAATTTTTCAAAAACTGCAGGCACCAAGGATTGACCTTAACCTAAACTGACCTAAAGCCGTACTTTACTTGGGGGTTTTGTTAACTTGCTGTGAAAGTTCATTAACAAACTCACTTGCTCTATAGAACTCAACATAAATTAGAACGATATCATGAATCAGCTGTAGAATAATTGAATTAATTTATTATAATCATTTTTAATTATTAAATTTCAATACTATTCTTAGTTTCTCTAATTGTGAATACGTTCATGAACACGTAAATTAAAAGTAACTCGTTTAATCATATATTTAGCGGATATAATCGATATCTTTCGGCTTTCTATAACAGCTATTGTTTTTAAAGAATATTTAGGTTGAATACTGTGTCTTCGATAAGAGATCCTCCACCTACTATATGAATTTTTAGCTTCTTCTATTACGAAATCTGTTTAACTTTATTTAGAAGTTAATAACTAAGGGAGCGAACATATAAACGATGAATTCTTTTCATATCCTTCATAGACATGGTATAAAGGAGGTATTTAAAATTTGTGTGAATGTTAG
Source organism: Teleopsis dalmanni (assembly GCF_002237135.1). Taxonomy (NCBI): domain Eukaryota; kingdom Metazoa; phylum Arthropoda; class Insecta; order Diptera; family Diopsidae; genus Teleopsis; species Teleopsis dalmanni. Next base: position 19,618,505 of record NC_051846.1, read on the forward strand.
TATAGGAGAAAAAGATGGAGCTGGACACCATTTTTAATCAGTATAATAAGACAAATCGACTTAGACGTGTTCGTGTATCTATCTGCAAATTGATCTTTGAAGTATGCGTCTATCTTCATCGCACTAACTGACCATAGTTAAGTAAAACTTTAAAGAATCAAAATGTCCATTTTTCAAAGTAATTCCCTTGAGTAAATTACAACTACGCCGGCGCTTTTCCCAATCCTTCATACATTTTTCGTAAAATAAATTCTGTATACCATTCATTTGCTCTTTTTATATGCCTGGTTCATATCAGCCATTCAGCTTTATAGTAATCATAGGATTAATGACAGAAAAAAGGCACGTGATAATCGTTGAATTTTGCAAAACACATATTTTTCAAATTATAAATTCTGGATACTTTTTATGTAGAATGTTTATAAACTTGTACGTATATTTCAATTTCACATATATCTTTTTTAGTTTTCAACATAAGCAAATTTCAGATTTTTGGTAAAGAAGCCATGCTCTCCCTATTGAAAATTCAGAATTCTTTGTAATTAAAAGTATTTATAAATTACAAGCAGTTCTATATTTGATTTATTAATTAAAATAATATTAATTATTATTTATTATTAATAAATTGTACTTCTTTGAGGATCAACCCTACCGACTTCATGCGTGCACATTAGTTAATATATATACCGAATTACGATTCTTCCAAACATCTATGTCAACTGCAAAATATGATATGTGAACAATTAAATTATCAAATTCAAATATTGTGAAGAAGATATATTCTATCGACAGATTGTCCTTTGTTTCCTGTATAGAACCATTCAAAAAAGGAAGTAGAAATATGTTAAGGTTGTTTCTGAGAAACCTAAGTGGCGTGCCTGGTAAGATGATGGCTTCCCCACTTTCTGTTTATTCACCACCGTCTCACAATGTGTTGAAACTTATTAACCGAGAGATATACTATTACAATTTCTCTCTCTTACCCTATGTTATTAAGTTATGCTACCTCCAATTGATGTTCGAAAACAGAACCGATAGCTAATCGGTTAGCTAATGGGTTATAAACGAGGTTGAGAGATACCTCTGCTCAAAAAGTATTCGGATTTTGTTGTTTTTTAACTACTCGTTAAGTAATAGATCTTTTTCAAAATTTTTTTTTGTTATGTTGGTACACCCTTTCTTAACATATGGTACAAATTTGAGCGCCATCTGTCAATTAGTTTGTTTATAGCAGCTGTTAATGTGAGACTACCTCAAGTGCATTTAGCGATTTTTACTATGGAAAATTCTTGTTGTACGCGATTTTTTTGACCAAACACGACACCACTGTCATCGCTTAGGCATCATATTCGCCAGATCTGGATCCGTGTGACTTTTTCCTGTTCCCGAAACTCAAATTGTCCCTTCGTGGTAAGCGTTTTGAGTCGATTGAATCGGTAAAAGAGAATTCGCTGAAGGAACTAAAAGCCATACCTTCACGGGCCTACGAAAAGTGTATGGAAGATTGGGTTAAGCGTTGGCATATGTGTATCGCTTCAGAATAAGCATATTTTGAGGGAGATAAAATAAAATAAATAAAAATAAAATTTGAAATAAAATTTAAATTTGTGTGCTTTATTTACGAAATCCGAGTACTTTTTGAGCAGAAGGTAAGTTAATTTATTAAATTATGGTACAAGTACACACAAATTAAAGATAAAATTGATTATATAAACAAAAGGACATTAAATTCTACTAAAAATTTCCAAGTAATACAAGGAAGTACATATCGTACATATTAAATTTATTGATAGGAATGAAAGTTTAAAAAGTCATTGATATTACTCATAAAAATGAAAAACAATTTGTTATTTTTTCTGATACCCTTACTTGAGAATATATAGACCATTCAAACTATATTAAACATATTAAACATTTTATATATAACTATATATATATAATAATTTTGAGTATATTCCAAGAGAAACTAAAAACAGTGACAATAATTTTAAATAAAACAAAGTCATTTTCAGTATTGTATTTTTTTTATTTTTTTTATTTATTTTTAGTTATTTACATAAAAACTTCATTATTTGCTTAATGTTCTTTGAAAAATTTATACATCTTCATAAAGCAGTAGTTCCAAAGGAGTATATAATAACTATCCACTAAAGAGTGGAAAATTGAAAATATTCTCAAAACTATAGCAAAATAAAAATGCAATTAAATTTAAGTGTTTTTTATAGAAAATAAAAGTTTACTAACTAGTGAAGAATAATAGTAGTGTAGAAGATAGAGATAGTATACTAGATAGAAAGAGATTATAAATACAGAGTTAACATTAGGCACATAAAACAGAGTATATCGTTATATCAATGTCAAAAGCTGCTATATACAATATAACTAAAAAAATAGAGAGCTCAAGAGGTATTTAAATGCTTTTAAGATAGTTATGTTTTATGATAGTTTAATGATTATAAATGCACATGGACAATAGTTTCTTAAAGATAGAAATGAAAAGAATGCTCAATTATGTTCTTATAAGGAACGATGTCATATTGAACACTCCTAATGCACAGTTACCGGCTCTATATTTGTAAAACTCTTAACTTCTGATAAATTCAGAAGTTAATAACGAAAAGAAAAAAATATTTTAAGAAAATATTATCACAATTTTCGTAGATTTTGCATAAAGATTTATTTTGTTTGAATCGTGTTTGGAGTGTATAGTCCTTTCAAAAATATGTTTTGCGGATTTTCGAACTATGTCGGGAAGAGATAGTATTTTTTTAATAATATTCTACATAAATATTATGTGAATATTAGAGACAATATTTTTGATAGATTCTTTTTAATATGATTTAAAAATCTGAAATAATAGAGAATAATAAAATTGTAATATATATTACAGAAGAGTAAACTTTTCATTTATGTAAAACTGAAAAGATTAAGAATACTCCTTATATTGACATATAAGAATACTCCTTTTATTGGTATATATACAAAAAAACAAATGGTTGGTATATTATAACAGATCAGTAAAAATCTTTCAAATAGCGGTAGAGCTAGAGATATTATTTATTTAGTAAATAAAAGTATAAATATGTGAAATTCTCTACACCAAATAATTCTTTATGCAAACTCTATTAGAAATCAAAATGAGAAAATATATAGTTAAAGATTGAAAAATAGCTAGAAGATGAGAGTAGTAGCTATTAGATGAAAGTACAGAAAGTAGAAATGGTAATAAGAAATCGATAAAGTACATCTACAACATAATATAAACGATGATTTGTCATATAAAAAATAAAAATAATATATTAAAAAAATGTTAATATTTAAATTCTAAATAAATTTCATACATTTCTTTGTTTGTTTGTATCTTGGTTGAGTGTTTTGTTGGTAGGTTGGTTTCATTACTGGTTTATCTAAAACCTCAAATATAAATATTTTTCTCTTCTAAATGAAAAGTATATAAAAGTATTTGTGGCTTAAGCATGTTTGTTTGTATTGTTGCTAATATCGATCATTTATAATTAAAAAATAAAATTAATGAAATTTGTTCTTTTAATTCCATTCAATATATTAACAAGATCTTCTCACATTCAATCCATTAAATTCCATATTGTTTTTCGTATTTTATTTGTTTTTTTTTCCATTCAAATCAATTCAATTCGTTTCCAGCCTTTAACGGGTGTACATCATATCATATCCTGTCTAAAAACTTCCTTGCTGCCTACTTGCTAGTCTTTAAAATTTCTGGTATGTCTTTTAATTTAATAGTGGTGCAATAATTGTGCTGGTGCATGGTGCAATAATGGTGCATGAGCCACAACTGGTGCAACTATTTTGGCAGCTGTTTTGTGTACGACAGCATTGAAGCCATTATGATCATCGGCTGTATAGTCTACGGTACGCACTGAACCATCGGGTTCGACAAGTGAGTATTGTCCCTTAACAACATCACCGTCACGTTCTTCTGCTTGTGATTTAATGTCACCGGTATGTGGGTCTTTGATGCCATAGTTGAATGAATATTTAGGATATGCCTGAGTAATAAATTAATAAATTGTATTAGTAAAACTATGAATAATTACATGTTTAATAAAAGTTTCAAATTATCAATAAGAAGTAAAAGTAAATATACTATATATAGAAAATACTTAAGATTCCTTACCACAGGTTCAGCATGCACAGCATGTGCTAATACTGGAGCATGTGCGAGTACTGGTGCATGGTAATGACCCAATTCAATTGGAATTGCTTGAGCAGCAGCAATCAGGAGTGCAAATGCAATAACGTACTAAAAATAAATTTTTAATTAAAGCTTATACTGTTTTTTAAGTAGAACTAAAACATAAATTATTTTGAAGAAAATCTTAAATAAACAAAAATCACAACAAAACCACCAGTAGGAGACGACGAATCTTAATTGAAAAACCGAACATATTATATTATAATATAATTATAATATAAAAATATATCAATATTTGATTCTAATTTTTATTGTAAGATAAATCATATAAGCCAAGTTTAAATTCTGTTATTTTAAACAATTTTATGACAGTTCTTTAAATAGGTATTCATGAAGATTACAGATGTGTTGACTATTAATATATATTTATTATAAAAAATCTAGTTTTTTATGGTGAAATATTTTTTCTTAAATATTATTTTGATTCACATTTCATCTTTAATAAACACCAATTCAGTACTATTATTTAATATTAAACTATGGGAAGACTATATTTGATTTTAAGTCGTTTCTGATTTGCTATATTGATTAAATAAATAATGATTACAATTATTGTAATAATATAAAACAACTGTCTTATATTTAATTTTAATTTAAAATTTTAAAGTATATCGGTCTCTTCTTTTTAATTAATTTCTTTTTTAAATAACTTTTAATTTTTTAAATCAAATATACATTTAAAAGTTTCAATTAATAATATATGAAATTAATGCGTTATAAGTCTTTATTATTTAATTCATTGATCAGTTGTACAGTATGTAAATCACTTCTTTAAATGATAATAATTTTCTTTTGTTATGATAAATTTTGAATTATTTATTTACAACATTCGAGTTTAAATTAACAAAATTAATTTAAAACCAATTAACTTTATTATTTTTAATGAATTTAAACTCTAATAGCTGATTAAAAATTTTTGAGATATTCCAGATAAGTTATATTTATTGTTCAAAATATTATTAAGTTAATTCTTTTTAACATAAATGATGTCTTGATATTAATTTAAAAACTTAATAGAGTTTATCTAGTATATTTTTAAATTTTTTATAACTTTACTTTTAGAGTGTAAAATTCTTTAATATTGTTTAATATTCTTTAATATTCAATATTTAATATTCTTCATATTAAATGTTTCATAGTAATGATTTATTTCTATTTTTTGTAATAATGTAATATAATATATATTATGCAAAACTAACGAAAAATATTGTATCATAATATTATAATTATGGTAACTACTATGTAAAATCTATTATTTTTTAATTATCTTCCAAATTAATTTCAAAGTATTTTAAATAAATTCAATAATAATTGCTTTCTATAGATAAGAATATTTCATATAAATTACGTGATTATGTGTACTACATTTATGTAATACAATTTTATATGACTAATTATTTTTTTCTCCAACTAAACTCAAAGTGATTTAAATAAATTAAATTATAACTCTTTTCTATAGATAAGCATATTTCATATAAATTATGCCATTAAAAGTACTATATTTATTTAATGATATTTAACATTACTCTTATTAATTTTTCAACCATTTTTTCGTACATAAAACTTAATTCAAAAATAACAAAAATAAAACTTAAATGAAGTTCTATAAAAAACTATATTTTTTGTAATTATGTGAAGTAATGTCCTTATTAAAAACACTTTAAAATTTTTTAAAAAAGATATATCACTTGTTTCAACTTTATTTAGTATTGCTTAAACCTATTTGTTCTAAATTAAATATTTAGGACATAAATTTTTTTCACTATATCACCAAGTACTCAGTACTGATTCTCATGAGTTGCTATTAAAGTTCAATAATTATCTTAAATTTCTTAATTTCTCAGTTCACTTGTATAATCAACAACACTTTTATATAAGAAAAAACACTTTAATTTTAAAATACCTTCATTTTGTTTAAATAAAATCGGTGGTGTGTTAAACTCAAATATAAATTGATTATAGGACGAATCCGAAAATAAGGATACCAAAAGTAGTTGTAAGTTTTAGACGTAAATGTATAAAAACGACACTTGAGGTTATTGTGTGTTGTACCGTTTGCAAGAAATCGTTGAACTGATGCCTGGCTCAAATGACCAAAACCATTTATATACGCCAAAAGCTAAACAACCTAAGCTAAGCCAAGCTGAGCTGCAACCACATCAGCCACAGCAACCAAGCCACGATAAAAGATATCATATGCGCAGCTGCCAAAAAGAAGAAAAAAATGCTTCTCCCAGGGCCGCGTGCGATGCGAGAAAAACTGCAACTTAAGAGCTTAAGACTTTAAACAAATGCACTGCAAGAAAAATTCGTAAACAAATAATAAAAAACTAGACAACATATCGAAAACTACGAAAACTACGAAAACAGACACACATACAGCTAGAAACATAGCGGCGAGATCACGCATGCGCAGCTACTGCTGCTGTTGTCGTTGCTGTTGCAGAGGGCGCAATTGAAATCGAAAGCCAAGCTGCACTCTGTTACAGACAAACAAAGCTAATGGCAAAGCATTGCAAGCGCTAGTGAAGCTGTAAACGAATCGCTGTTAGCTGTTCTCTGTTACTAAGGTGCGGCAGGCTGCGCTGCTTGCGCTGTCGTTGTCGTTGTTGTTGTTGTTGTTGTTGTTGAATTGTGATTCCATAAATTGGGTTACCATAGCAAAGGGCGTAGAATCACAATGAACTAAACTTTGCATGACATCTAAAAGCATAAATATAACAAAAAAAAAAAACAAAGAATAAAAGCACTTGCGAGTAAATGACTTTCGATATTTGGCCAATTCGATACGCTAAATGGCACTTTAATGTGCATTAATGAGGCAGTATTTACGAGCTTATGAGAGTCTCAAAATTTATATATATATGTAATATTAAATGTTTTATGTAATTGAAAGGAAAAATTAAACTGAGTTTTCTATATACAACATAAACACACAATTTTTAATTTCAAGACTTCATGCTTTATCTTATTAATAAACCCATTAAAAAAGTTATATTGTAATATTGTAATATAATTATTATTATTATTATAAATTTGTTAACAGTACAATTTTAATATTTTAATTTAATCTACACGTTTTTAGTTCCAAAGTGTTTGCTATTAAAAACTCATGAAGAACAAAATGAAAATAAAATTTAAAGCAAAATATCAAACTTTTTAAAATATCTAAAGGATTTTGTTTAAACAACCCAAAAATTTTTTTAAATTAATAGATCTTGGCAACATATTTTAAAAAAATTAACAAAATAGAATTAAATAATAAAAGAAATTAAAAATTAAATAACAGATGTTGGCATCAAATTTAAAAAAAAATAACAAAATAGAATTAAATAATAAAAGAAATTAAAAATTAAATAATAGATGTTAGCATCAAATTTAAAAAAAAATTAACAAAAGTTATTTAACTATTTACCATACTGTACCACGTCTGAAAACTAGCAGGACTGTTTTATCGTTTAGTGATCATGCCGATTTATACGCCTGAAAAAGGACAAAACCAGAAGAAATTTATTCATATACTTAGTATAAACAAATATGTTCTTATATATATTAATCAAGAGTAGGTCTTTTAACTTATTGCGATACAACGTTTTTAACTTATTATTTCAATAAAGTGTTTTTTTCCAAGCTAATTGGTCAAAATTTTTTTTTATATGTTGTTAAAAATATATATAAAAATTAAGTTCAAAGAAATCACAAATTAATTTTGCAATAATTTTTATTTTTCGATATATCGATTTTTATCTAAAGTCATTATCAAGAAACTCAACACTTTATTAAAATTGTTTGGTCACAAATAATTAACACTTATTATTTAAAGAAATAATTACAATTAATTATTAATTAATTTTAATTAATTAATTACTAACGAAATAATGTTACATAAAGATATGAAAAATTTATTTTAATCATTTAAAACATTATAAATAACGACGATTAATACCTTAGATATCAATTTCAAAACTATCTAAGATAAAGTGTGTCGAAAATAATTAATATCTGAAAAAGGTCACTCAAATAATATATGTAGCTTATCATATTCTGTAATTATTGGTCCACCAAATACTCTTTAATTTAATAAATATCTATAAGAACAAGAAACTGAAAGAAGTCTTTGCACTTAAATAGGCTTAAAAATTATAGTAGTTCAAAGCAATTTTTTTTTGTTGCTCACTTTTTTAAAAACCTAACTTTTATAAATTTCAAATTTAAATCAATTTTTTAATTTATTTTTCATATAATAATATTGTAATATATCATTAAAGCTTTTGCAATAGAGTTTTCCATATATCATGCACCATTTTCCAAAAATCGGATTCGAAAATTAGTTACCTAATTTTTTACAAACAAAATTCACAACCTTTAAGTTTCTACTTTAGCTTAAAACACAATTGCTCTATTTAATTTATGAAGCCATTAATTAATTTCTTAGACATCCTAGCGTCTACAATAGGATATATGGTAAATGAAAGAGCAATCAAATTCAAATAAAATATAATAAAACACAATTTCATTGTTCTAGAAATATCAAAACAAGGCTCAATTAAACAGATATGGTTCCAAACAAAAATAAACAAAAGTGCTGCTATTTTTCTAATACTCTACAAAGTTATATCCAGCAGCACTCAGTTCTCCAGCAGAATCCAATGGATGATATCCACTTTTTATACTTTATCCCCATATAAAGAGAAAGCAACATTTTTAAATATTATAAAAACCGAAACTCTAGTCAAACTTCTTAAATAACAAAATAAACAAATTTATTTATTTTATTTTGTTTCTTTTCTCATTCTATAGACGTTTCGTCTATACATTGTTAATTATATTTAGGATGCTAATGAGCAATTGCTAAATATGAGAAAAATGTGAAAATTATTTAGATAAAAATATACTAATAAACGACTATATAGCATTCAGCCATTTATAAGTAACATTTATAATACTAATATATTATTATATATATATTATGTATTAGTATATATATATATTATATATTAGTAAATATATATTATGTATTATTATATATATGTTATATATTATTGTATAAAATATATTATATATATATACTTAATTTCTTCTAACGAGAAGTAACTGATCCATTAATTTCTATATATAAGCTCGGTAAAGTTTAACCACTTAAAAATGTCCCTAACTATTCCTTTTTATAATATATAGCTTTCTATAATCTTACATATATTTTCAGTGTTTCAAATAATGTAAATAAATTTCTTTTGGGATCATTTTCTTTTTGTAGTGAAGGTATTCTGGTATGGATTAAAAACTGGATTATTTCTTGATAATAAAATCTACAAATACACAGCAATAGCACTGCCAAGATTAATATTTGGCTATGCCACAGAGTGAAGGTGAACTTTATGTGATAATGACTTTTTTATATATTTAATTGGTTGATCGTTCCTTTATAATCCGTGTTTCTAAACTATATTTTTTACTGAATGGAACATTTATAAGTGTTCCTATTACTACTACACATTCGTGTTCTTCTAAATCTGGTAGGCTTTATTTAATAATAAATTACAGAAAGCACATACGTCTAAATTATACCTATAAACTATAAAATATAAACTAAACTAAACTAAAGTATACTAATCTGAACTAAACTATAAGTAAAAATATTATATTATAATATTACGATATTATAATAATAATTATTATTATTACAATTATTATATGAAAAATGTTTGCTGAAAAGGTTCTGAGTTTGAAAAAATTAGACCTTGACAGAAGATAGCTGGAGTAAACAGATGTAACACATCAAGATGAAGGGCAAGGTTAATCACCTACAGCAGTAGCTGCACCGATGGAAGTCTTAAATGACTAATAGGGACCCTACATCGAAGTAATACTAACGTGGTCCCGGGGTAGGACAAGATTAGTAATGAGGGCAAGCAGTTTAGTTCGTACGAGTCGGGCAGTCACTTTCCGGGGCGCCGGATTATGGCATTCCACTCATCCTTGCCGCAAAAAAAAAAAATTATGTAATAATTATTATAATAATAATATTATATAATAATTCAAGTACTTACAGTCTCAAAAAAAATTATTTACGAATAATTAAATATAAGAATTATTTTCAAGACCACTGATGATAGGTATTTGGCAATACTTGCAACAGCTCAAATTTTTGTTGTTGTAGCTCACTACTGGTCGAAACTTTTTTATTAAATACCATAGTTTCTGTTAAAATAAAAATAGTCACTTCTGTCATATTGAAGTTCAAATCAAATTTATTATATATTAATTCTATTCTATAAAAGTGATATAATTAATTTTCTCTTAAATGTAATAACAGAGTAATACAATATAGATATTGAAGAAAAACCATAGTGGGTGTTCTAGACTTTTAAGAAAGTGTTTTTCGATCATTTTACTAAATTTATTACTTTAATGAATAGGATATATGTTACAATAGGAATGATCTACGAAGTAGTCCGAAATTTTTGTATTATATAATTAATTATTAGAGAATTTTGGAATAGCAAAGAAAGAGAGAGAGGACAAACACAAAAATTTTATTTTAATTTTATTGAAATTTGGCTGACCATACAACGCTGTTTCGAGTATTGCCAAGTACTCTTCATCAGTGGTCTTAGGAAATAATCGAATTTTATTTAATTAATTTATAGTTCGTATATGTTTTGCTTGGACTGCAAGTGCCAGGCTTAGAACTCGTGACTGTCAGACTACAATACCAGCAACAATAATACATTATTAATTATTAATATTATGATGAACTATAATTTTAATATTTTAAAATATAAAAAAAAATTTTACCAATAACTTAGTGAGTGTTACTTATTTATAACTTAAGTTGTTAAGTAACCAAGCTCAAACCCTGCTAATTAAATTTTAGTGAATACTACTATGAATAATTTCCCTATAAATAATGATAAGCTTTTGAAACTATACTTAATTAAAAATAGGTAATCGACTATTTTTCATATGAAATATGCAATTTACTAAATATGTCAAAGTTTGCTTTATGCGTTACACTAACGCCCATACGTATCAATTAAATAAATTTATAGCGTAAGTTCTCGCATTGCATATCTAAGCTTTTAATATGCAAATATCTCAGTTTATCTTAATCATATACAAAAATTTATTAAATCAATTACAAATAAAAAAAGTATATTATTTATGATTCAAATTAAACTAAGTCAAGTTTTGGTTGCGTTACATATTTCTTTCACCATGACTAAAATGGTCTCAAAATAATGATCAATCTAAACGATCAAATTCATTTATAAAAATCTTTTTTCATATATTTGACTAAATAGAACGTTGAGGCAACACTTGAAATAAAATTAAAAAAAAAAATTAAAAAAACCTATCTGCTTATTTGAATATTTTGCTTTTATATTACAAAATGTGCAGCGTGCAAGCCCACATCAATATACCAAAAGCCAATCACTGTCATAATAAACCGTCAAAGGCGTACGCATAATTGCAGGACGGAGGCTAGATATGTTCAAAAGCCATATAAAATTCTAGCTATTAATGCATTACTACGTAAAGTATTTAAGCTTTGGTAGCAATATGCCTATGCGTAAGCCTATGATACTTTTTAGGCACGTCTATGACTTAATAATCCGCAGCAGAAAACGTTTTGCTTTGTCAATTGAAACTGAAACTTTGCTCCAAATAAATTGATCTCAAGCTAAGCTCACAAATAAAATTATAAATATGCATTCATTCATTTGTACTCATGTAATGCACACAGTGCTTTCGATACAGATACCGATACCGATGCCGATGCCGATACCGATACTGATATTTGTATCCACAATATCTGCAATTATTATAACAAAAAAAAAAGTTGCCTATAGTCGTACAAGGTGCGTTTGTTGCGTTATTGAAGTCGTTATATGAGCGCAGTTTGCGGTGTCACATTCGCAACGGCTCGAACCGCTGAGGTGGTAACTAAATGTGTTTTTCATACTCCCATGATTTTTATAACTTTTCAATATGTTGTCGGTTACGCCAGCACACAACTATCAAAAAATATTTTTTACTCAACAAATTAATTATTAATTACTATTTCTAAAAATATATCGCACCAAAAATTGTGTTAAATGGGATCAAATAAATTGAGTTTTGATTAATTAAATTAAAGACACAACTTCCTGCAACAAACTTAGACGACCTGCAATTAAAATTATCTAAAATGCTAATTCATATAACTAAACTGAAACTAAAACTAAAACTAAAACACAGAACTCAACACTAAACACTAGAATTATGCAGTCTGTATGATAAAAATGCCTTAAAAATGCATACAAAGCCTTAAAAAACAATTGAAAATAATACTGCATAAGTGCAGCCATGATTCAGCTGCATTCGGAATTTATTCATTTTGAAGTACCAAGTATTGTTATCTTCAGTCTGTGGATGCCAGTAATTGTAGAAATAAATAAGCAACTATTAGGCCCGCGCGCTCGTATATCCATCGGCAATTAGCAAATAAACAGAATTCATCATGAAACATGACTGAGCATTCGTACACGATTTCTGCTGATGCAGTTGCCTCCTCAGATGCGATGATGGCATCGCTGGCAGTGGAATCATAATTTGTGGCATGCGATTGCATTTTCTTGATTGTTACATACAAAATTGCAGTTAAGAAGGTTGTTAATTTGTTAAGGTAGATAAATTAAACGCCTACACAGGATTAAAAATATTTACGGTTGGCAATGAGCACAAAAATTTCAAATTTTTCGTCTTGTAATTATAATAAAAAAATATTTATTATAAAAACCTCTCTGAGTTCCAAGCGAGAACTATGAACTCATTGGCAAGGAGTACTGGAAATCGAAAACGGTTGCAATTATTTGTCTTCTTGGTTTATTAACTAAGTCCGTTTAATGGTTTTTTAACTACAAAATATGCTTCCCATAAAATTGTTCAAATTGAGTTTTGTTCATTTTTACTATTTATTAACTATTATTTATTTTTATTTTTTAAATAAATTGACTTTGTGCAGATATTTCATAAACCTTATTAAATATTGGGTTTAAGCAGCAACTCGTCATTAACGTATTTAATTTATTGAATTCAACAAGATTTCTGTAAATTTACTACTAAAATTTTTATTTATTAAATACTTTTACTATCGTGTTATTTTTTTATTTTGTATACAAATAAATATTAATTTATTATTTTTGCAATATATAAATTAAATATTTTTATGTTAATTACAATCAAAAAAACTTCATTGAAAATATTAACGAATATTTTCATTACAGTTGTGCCTATAATTAAACGAGTAAAATTAACATGATGCATTGCAAAATATAATTAACATTAATTGTAATTAATATTTATTTTTTTAATATTAAATAGAAAAATAAAAAAAACTTTTCTTGCAAAACAAAAACAAAATTTTTTAGACATCTATCTCAATTAAGAAACATTCAGTAGTAGTTATGTATAATTGATTGAAGAGACACTCTAGTCTTTATATGAGCTCGCCCAATAAATTAAAATTTCTATGCTATGGGTCTTAATTCCCGGAAAGAAAAGTTTAACACACATAATTAACATTAGACCTACAACAGAAGCAGTAAATTCATTACAGCGCGTCGAAAGTTTCTTTAAGATAGACTAACTATGCATTGCTGAACACGAAAGTAATAGAGAATAGACTTTCGAAATATCACAAACATTCAAAATTTTTGCTAGAAGTATATAAAATATTTTCGTTCATTTTAAATACAAGCAGAAGAGTGAGTAAGTATAAAGCCTTTAAAATTCCTAGATTTTTTGAAAAAAATGTTAAGGTTTTAATATAGTCACAGATCCCAATACCTTATCCTAAGAAATAAAACGAAAATATCTTGTTTTAGCTAAACAGAAGTGGGCAAATGAACCTTTCTGTCAGATCTAAAGATCAACTTGATCTTGACACTCACCTGCTTCAACTAAAATGTAACCTACTCAGTACTACGGTATTGGTGCTAATGGTTCACTGCGTACTAAGAAAACATGCTATAAGTCTCGGTCTATCCTAAAAGGACTTTTGTCATGGTTATGACTCTGTGGATGAGGAGGAAACTGTACACCATCTCATGAGTCATTAACTAGAAGAAGATTTAAAACCTTTGGGACACTTTTTCTTGCCAATATATAAAAGCTATCATCCTACATTGTTATTAACTTGGCCAAGTTTATAGACATGTTTATATATCAGTTTCGTTCACTTTCACTTGAATGTAGCAGTCGTGCCTTAAGCATAGTTCGTACCCTGACCCTTAGTCTGCGTATGAACAACGCTAATCCATGGTATAACAACCTCCAATTATTTAAGATCAAGTGAGTTTTGGGTACAATATTGACACTCCAAGCTAACGTGATCCATTTTTGTCATCAATAAACATACGAATTCATTCTGAAGTTAGCAATAATTTTTTTAGAAGAGTTGACTCCTACCTCATAATAAAAATATGAAATATACTACAGCAACTTTGAACTGTAGCAACAGTATCTAAAGTCATCATTTCTTCTTCTATATTTTCATTAATAAACAATTTTGTTAATTTATCAGTATTATTTCTTCCAGTTAACATTTGCTTTATGAATTAGAAGACGAAGAATTAAAGGGCACAATATAATATATCTATTGATATTATATATAATATATATGATATAATAATTCTCGCAAAAGGTTGATAGATTAAATTAATTTAATTTAAATGGCTTACATATAAACTTAAATCTAAAGCCAAATTAAACACATTATAGTGTAGCTATGGTGATTTAGTTTTGCTGATGGACTTCAGTCGTGTTCACTTAATAAAGGTGGTAGCTAAATGCAGAGCGTTGAGAAGTCAACTGCTTCATCCAATTGGTTGTCGTTATTATAAAGTGCTGTAGAAAAGTTTAAGACCACCTCAATATTTTCTAATAAACAAATTTTAAAAGCAAATAACGCGAAGTACATATGACTTCATTATGTGAAGTGTCTGCTGCGGTAGCTTAATCACTCACAGAATTGAGCAATCTCAGAACTCTATCTTTGATGTATTTTTCAAGACTTTAAATTCTTAAATATTAGTATCTAGCCATATTTTTATTATGCCATGATCCTCTTAATGTCCTCCTAAATGGAATACAATTAAGTGTTTTGATATAAATATAAATAAATATATATTATTTATAATTTTTTGATATAAATTTATATACATATGTTCATATATATATAAATTTATTTTTTTTTGTATTGTATGTATAATTTTCTCTGTCAATTCATAAAAATTGAATAAAGTGGATTCTGAGATATATCTTTCGTAATTACACATCTTCTTCTCTCATATTTGTATATAAAAAACGGATCGTAACGAAACTCACAAAAACTTTAAAAATCTCCTTTTGGCAAAAGCAATTGATTTATTTATGTATATTTCTCAATATAAAATCAGTTGAAAAATAAAATTAAAAAAAATAGTACTTATAATTAAATACTGCTAGAAATTATTAATTTTTATTTAAAGTTAAATACAAATCCTCTGCCATTTATAATGTCCATACTAAGCTAAAGGCGATTTTTATTGCAATTTTCATTTTAAAAATTTTGAGAAAAAATATTAATACTTTATTAAATTAAAAATATTTACCGCATAATAAAAAATAAATATTCGTTTTAGATTGTTATAAATTTATTTATTTAAAAAATAAATTTATTTATTTAAAAAAATTTAAAAATTAAAAATTTTTTATTTCGCTTAAAAACAAAAAATGTTAAAAATTAATATCTTAAAGTAATTTCACAAGCAAAGTATGAAGATAACATCATTTAAAAATCTGCAAGTAATTCAAACCATTTGGACCACCTTCAAGTGGCTCATAAAAAAGCTTTAAAAATAATGTATGGAAAACCACCATCGCAGCCGAATATAAAAATAAAATAAACAAGTGCAACTGCAACTGCAACTACAATTTCAACTGCGACATGAGAAAAAACATATAAATTATGGGAAAATTTTGTTGCACCAACAACTCACAACGGAAAAAATTTAGAAAAATAAAAATAAATATGAAACTTTAAAAAAATTGTCTAAACGACACACATTTCGTAGAGTTCAGAGTTAAAGTTTGGGACAATTGCCACAAATTTACACAATGACAAAAAGCAAAACCAATCCAAAAAAACTATCTGCATCTTTGCAAATAAATACAAATAATGCAGTCAAAGTGAAAAAAAATAGTTGCAGTTGCAGGCATCACGACTTGAGTTGAATGTTCACAAGTGCAACGGCTGCTGAATTGCTGCTTCTGCCGTTGGCACGTTGTGCAGTAAAATTGGTTGAACACGCTTTGGCTTAGTTACCTATATTAAGCGGTAAAATGTTACACAGACGCCAATGGCTGCATCGGCAACAGCAACAGCACCGGCATCAGCACCAGCATCAGCACCAGCAACATGGCATCAGCCAACATTGTTATTATGCAATTTTCACTTACTGTAAACTTTTGCCGTAAAATGTTACCAACAACAACAACAATGACAAAAACAGCAGCAGCAACAACAAGAACAACAACAGCAATGCGGGAGCATTAACAATGAGCAATAATAAAATTGTTATATTGCAAGCAAAATTGAAAACGAGCAGCATTTATTTAAACAAAAAACTGTGAAATCTTGTTAATTGCCATCAATGCTAACAGCAAATGAATACTTAAAATTAATGATCTATTAGCATATCCAACATTTGTTTGCATTCTAGGATTTTATACACGTAATTAATTATGAGGACTATAGATATCTGTGAGATAAACTTCTATAACATATTTATAGAACCACTCAACTTTAAGGTAGTCATGGTAATAAGGTAGGCAGATACATGTTAGAAAATGACGATAGTCGGATTATAGTCACTTTGAATCTCATAAGGAATATGATATAAATAATAGATAGATATAAATAAAATAGAAGAATACACAAATGTTCCTAACTACAGTGGAATGTATCGTTTAACTTTTATAAAAATATAAAAATGAGAGAATGTCGAACACAAATGTTACTAGCTACAGTGGAACGCATAATTTAATTATTTTATTAATTAAAAGGTTTGAGTAAGTATCCCCAATTAATTACAGTCTTTTTGACACCATATTCCTCGCAATTTTGAAGAAACTGTAGTTGTTTTTATACTAACCACGAACTTTAAGTATTTGGCCGACTGTTGTGTTGAAGTAATTATGTTGTAAGTTGAAGAACGGTGCACTCATATGTTTGAATAAGCTTGTAGGTACACTAACACAACAAAGATGGGGCAAAGGGCGCATCAGCCTCTCCACTCATTTAGATACTAATATTAAGAATTATTAAACAAAATAAAAATGTATGATATTCCTCCAATAAAGATTATCGACTTAAATACTCGTACATTGGTGACAGTGCATAGGAAAAGAAATCTTAACTGCTGCAGCAGTATATCAATAAACACCACTTCAGACGAATTTTACTACTGGGTTAGCACTCACTCTACAACTTCCCTTTTCCAAAATTTACTTTTGCCTAGGTGCATATAATAATCATATATATTTTCCACGTCGCCTGCAAATACGACATACTGAAATTTTGACCTGCTTTGTCTATTCTGAAATCTTGTCATTACATTGTCATGTGAAAACCGACATTTTTTAGATACTTCCTGCTTTACTTTCTTATTACTTTATCTATCCTGTGAACGAAATTGTTAATTTGAATATGAAGAACATTTTGTTCTTAGCATGGGTAAAGAAGTAACATTCCTTTTCTTTCTACATGTCAAAAGAAGTAATCAAAGGAATTCTTTCATCTATAACTGACAGGAATAAGAATTCAAAAAACCTCTTGTGTTCTACTTAAGAGGTATAGAATATCACCTCACCTCATCAGGGTACTTATTCTCTGCCATATTTGCATGACTAAAAAATCTCAACTATTTATTCCTGAACTTCATTGGATCAGATATTGACCACCAAAGACTGTGACTATCTATGAGGATATAGAAGTTTATTTCCTGCAGGTGTATGTTTAGTGAAGGAGGCACTTAGGGTAATAAATACTTTCACATAGAATATTGAAGTACAGTTGCAAAAGTTAATAGACATTAATTTGAAAAAGTTGGCAACAAGATAATTAATCTTTTAAGTCAGACATTATTTTCTGTTAAGAATTTTATGTCTGATGACAAGAAACCTGTTTCGAATATTAAACTATTTTCTTAATTTTTCTTTATCTCATCTGATAAAGAAATGAAGTGCTTCAAATAAAAAGTTTTAAAAATTGTGATGCGACTAAGGCAATTGATGAGTAAAAACGCCAGGACGTTTTACAGTTCTGCAAATTCTGTTGAAAAATACTGTCTATTTACTGACATCTTTCGATTCAGTATATGATTACACGAATAATGATACAAATTGACACTCTTAGTACCATTAAGAGTGTCTCTGCAAAACACTCTTAATGGTAAAAAATTGACCTACAGACGAGCAGCTTAAAATCACTTTATCAAACTGTCCGTCGATGAACCACAAAAGTTCGACGCCTATGGAATTATTAAGCTATGCGTCAATGACCAAAAATAATATAAACTTTATAAAAATTGATTTTTTATAAGGATTTTTTTTGTTAAAAAATGCACTAAAAGACGGTGGGTACTGTAATATCCAATAATAATAATAATAATAATAATACACAAATGACATGCTAAGAGAACTGAGAATAGACCCGGTTAAAAAATACATAAGGGATAGAGCTTTGAAACTATTCGCGAAAACTGAGAGGCCACCCTACTTAACATTTCTAATCTCAAAATAATCTCTAGCCGCACGGGGCGGTACGTAGATCCTAGATTAGTCATCGAATAATCATGAAGCTTTTGAGAAATACATTAATTAGTCAGTGAGAAGGATAGGACTCTGCAAAAACTCTTCCAACTATCAAAGAGTAAAAGTGCCTAGATGTACTAACTCGATAAAGACTCAATATAAACATGAACATGAACACAATAATAATATTATTTTCATATAACACTTTTGATGTATTGGTAATCAATGTACTTTAAATTTTTAATAATTAATACAATCATGTTAATGACTTAAATATTTAAAAATTTTATAAAAATTCTTTGAAATTAACGCTAAACTAAATTATGTAAAAATACACAGTCCATTGGAATTTCTCATTACGCGCTGTAACCGCCTTCAAGGTAGAACACTACTCTTTCATGTTTCTCATAATCAGAGTATCTAAAATCATAAATTATGATCTATGCGTTCTTGTCACGATTCTGACGTGTCAAGCATTTTAATTAAGAATCATTTGCATATCAAAGCGATACAATATACTTCAACTTGATTTTATTTTTCAATTAATTTTCGAATTCCAAATTACTCCAAATCGCTAATCCATTTCTTATGTTTCAATTCTCAATTGCATAAAATCAATTGTGGCAACGCATTGACAACATATTTGGCTTGAAGTTACTAGTTTTTATTCCCATGTTTCTAACAGAGTTTCGAGCTGCTCCACAAGCCACTAAACTAAACGACAATATCTGCCACAATGTAGCTCTAAGTTTAATTCACAGATACAAAATGTATTCGCTGCGGTGCTAGTTTGGTTCCAACTGTTTTCTGCTGCGTGACGCATAGGCTGACATTAATATTTGGACAGATTCTGACAATTGGAACGGATACCGTGTTACCATTCTAATTGCCCGAAAGAACAAAGAATTTAATTGAAAACTGCAACCGCCACATACTCGCTTGTGAATTGTGGGAATGTACCACAATCTGCGGGTTTAATTAAAGTTAAGAAGGTTAACTTGATATATATCGGCATGTTTTAATATAAAATAATAATTAATAAAATTATTTTTTTTGTAAATATGTACAAAATAAAATTACATATAACGTGATTAGTTATCGACTTTTAAAAAATTAAAACCACAAATTATTATTTCATACTAACCGCATACATTTTAAATTGACAGAATGCAATAAAGACTATTGGTTAGTGCACTTTAAGACCCAATAAAATAAATTTAATTTTATTTAATTTATTTAATATACGAAAATGGTATATTCAAAATTTGTCCAAAAATTGAAAATCTTTTAATTACTCATAAGATCATGACATTTGATCTTAAACTTACTGCTGACTGCCTACTCTGCAGTATCTGTATCTGAACGCGAAAATATTTCGATATTCAAATGTCGAGCTCGCATATTCAAGATTCGTAAAATTCGTTTAAAAACAAATTTGGAAGTAGGTCAGCTAACAAATTTTTCAATTAAATTTAACAAAATAAATGTCATTCAATACTAAATTTTATTATTATGTTGCTTTAATAGAAAAACAATAATTCGGTGTCAATAGTTTTTTCTTTTATTGGTCGAATACGTAGTGCAGTTTGACGTAAATTCGGGGACATGCAGATAATGTGTTGAATAATTAAGGTCAAACGAGAGATAATTGACAGTATAAGGTGTCAATTGTGCAAGTGCAATAAAATTTATTTCTAATTAAAAAACAAAACAACAAGAAAATTCCCAAAATAATTATTTATAATTTGTTGTCAGTCAATAAAATATACGCAGGGGGTTTCATAAGTCAGTGACTATTTCAATAAAACAAATTTTTTTCTCCAAATAAACATTTTATTTTTTTACATAATCACCTTTTAGCTCGATACATTTAGTCCAGCGTTTTTCTAATTTTCTTATTCCCTCCAAATAATAGGTTTTCTCAAAGCTCTCAAAATACGCGTTTGTTTCGGTAATGACTTCTTCATTCGACTCAAATCTCTTACCGCCCAGGATGGGGTAGCAGTTCGTAACCCAATTCGTGAATTTTGGCCATCGTGACTTAATCAGCACACGAAATTCACTTTTTTCCATTTTCGTAAAAATTCACGAGATTGTCTGCTTTGAACGGCTATCAAATACCAACTGAACGACGTAGCTTGCTCAAAGTTAGGAAGTTGCCCATTGGTAGATTACAGCTGACGGCAGCACTAATGCATTTGGAGAATCTGCGCGGGAAATTCAAAAAGTCACTGACTTATCAAACCGCCCTCGTATATCAATTTTTACTAGTAATATGTGAATTTCAATTTAATATTTAATCAAATATTGAAGATCAATCTCTGAAGAAAGACTATAATTTAAAAATTGTATTATTTAAACAATTAACGCGTTTCAAAAATAAAAATAATAAATATCAATTCTTGAAACAATTTACTTCGGAAGGGGATTTCAGATAATTTTCGGAATTCAAATATGTATATATAATATAAGTTTTTTTTATTAAGCAGACATAACACATTAAGAAAATAAATGTCACGCGGTGACAAAAAAAACCGGCTTTGAAGTTTTATGAATTTGTGTCTTCTCTAGTCGGGAGTTCACCCGATTATTATTATGTTTGGTAGTCCCCTTTGATGTTTTCTACAATAGCGTTTTCGATTAGTGAATCGATTCACGAAGCATTCGAGCAGGCTTACGAGGTTTCTGAAGCTTCTTTTTTGGAATAAATTTTAAAATTGTCGACGATTAGGAGAAAAATATTACTCGATATTTAAAAGATTTAAAGCAATTTGAAAAAAAGCATCTGTGGTAATTAAATTTCAATATCATGGGTGATGATATTGAAGGGGGTGAGGTTACGGGGGACAACACGCTTTAAAATTATTTTATTATTTATATATTCTTTCCAGTTCAGAACGTTACTAAAAACACGTACCCGATCATCCGGAGTGGTGCAAACATTTTTTATCTTTTTTTCATATTTAACTACTACTTGAAGTTTTATAACATATAATTAATATATAATAAAAATCGAGAAAATATATGGTAATCCATAATTTTTGGAAATCTTTATAAATCGCATTCTTCAAAGACAAAACTGTTACATTGTTTTACATTGTCTTTAAGATGATGGTGCAATTTTTCAAAAATAATATAAATTTTTATTGTGATTCCATAAAATATCACGTAATCAGCAATTTAACAACAATTTTGTACGCGAGCGCGTGCGCAACATTTTCATTAAAAACGGCGCTGCACGCACTTTACATTCCAACTCTGAGCAATTTTTGCACCAGACTAAATAAACTATTTGGCTGCTATGTAATTTCATAATTTATGCCTTATGTTGAGCAAACTCAGTTTAATAGAATATGGAAATTTATTAATGGAAGGCGCTGTCGAAGCAGAAGACATTGCCACGATTTACCTATTTAAGCTAGCCTAAAACATATATTTAACTTTTCATTGCAAAAATTAGTTATTTACATTAAGACCGAAAAGTTTTCGGAAATTCTCATTTAAAATTCGCGCGCTGTATATTTTTCGATATTTTAAGTTTATGTAGTTTGGCAGCACTGTCCTTAATTACTATGCCAAAAATGAGCGCGATCTGTCAGACAGTTCGTTTACGGCAGCTGTTGAAACCAGTTCACCTCAGTAGGGCGTTGCGAAAAAAACAATGGAAAAAAATATTGAACAAAGAGTTTGCATCAAATTTTGTGTTTCGAACGAAATTTCGTGTGCAGAATCGTTGCGAATGCTACAAAAGGCTTATGGGGAATCAGTTTTATCGAAAACTCAAGTTTATGAGTGGTACAAAGCCTTCCAGGACGGTCGTACGACCGTCGAAGACATTTCGCAACGCACTACTGAGGTGAACTGGTTTCAACAGCTGCCGTAAACGAACTGTCTGACAGATCGAGCTCATTTTTGGCATAGTAATTAAGAACAGTGCTGCCAAACTACATAAACTTAAAATATCGAAAAATATACAGCGCGCGAATTTTAAATGAGAATTTCCGAAAACTTTTCAGTCTTAATGTATATGCAATATATTCTCGAATAAAGTGTAGTGTACAATGCACAATTTAAATGACCTACAGCAAATCTATATTTATGCCCGGCATTACTTACTTTGTTATTATTTTCGCTACGATTCAAAGTATGGAACGCACTTTATCATAAATCTCAGAAACGGCAGCGATTGCAACATTTGCGCTTTGGGACATAATAATTGTAACAGCTGAGATTGTTGCCTTATTGTTTGTTTGGTTGTTTGGTTGTTAGTTTGTTTGGGTTGTTTTTGGGTCTTGTTATTTCTGCTGCAGTGGTGCTGCTGCAGACACACAAAATGCAGCTGTCAAGCCAAAAGCCCAACTAGATCTGGATTTGTTGTCAATTAAAACGTTACACTGCTAACCTAATTTCGCTTAAATTGGAATTTTTATCATTTTACCCACATCCACATTCGACTCAACATCCAAGCTACAAAGTGGTCACTTGGTCAGCAGTAGCAATAATAGCAACTCACACAGCACTTGGAATTCATGTAACCAGCACAACTTTTTATAACACTTTTCCAGCAACAGCAACAGCAACATTTTCCATAAGTATCTGTTGCTGTTACCGTTGTTGTTGTTGTGCTGTTGTTGCAGTTGTTGCTCATGTAGGCACATTTCATATGAAAATTGTGCGAATGGCAATCGTAAAGTCACTGATCCACTTTGAAGTTATGCTTCACTTTTGCTCCACTTTTATTTAATCAAAAACTAATTGAAAAATAAAAGTTAAAATAGTTTTACTGGCACTAAAATCCTCACATATTAAGTGCTTTAACGAAAATTACATGCATAAATAATTTTAATATTCACGTAGATTACACATATGATTTTATGAAGCATTGTGACGATTTCTTTTAATTTAAATTAAACACTTTACACAAATATTAAAACAGTTAATTAATACGTTACGCTTCTAATTAAAGATAATCAATAATTAATAATAAAAAATAAAATATTTTGAAGCACAAGGAAAGCCATAGATCAGCAGTCATAATCGTTATGTCAACACCAGATCAAACACTCATTCATTAATTATATATATTTAATCAGTACGTACCTGAACGCAGTAAAGGCTGATATACCATTTGTGTCAAAATCCAAAATTTTTACGTATAGATGGGTGTATGGGTGTTTGTTATATATATTTTAGCTGTACGCATCTAAACACAGTAGAAGCTGATTTAACCTTTGTGTCAGCACTCAAAAACTTATACATATATATGTATATACATACAACACACCCAGATGGTTATATATAAAAACCCCTACATGAAACAATTTAAAATTACATATATTTTAACTATGCACATGAATCCAATATTCACCTGTATGTGTGCATACAAAAATCCCTAATAACATAAGAGAGTGAAAAAAATCCATATATATTTAGATAGTCTCTCTCCCACAAATTCAATTAAAAATTACTCTAAGAACAGTACTTTAATATCAAAGAGCAACTGCACTCTTATTAAATACAGTAACAGTGTTGTCTAGCGTGGGTACCTGCCATTAAGGCTTAAGACCACAGTGCTTTACAAACCAGTGTTTCAAGATAACCCGCCGATAAACACCCAATTGGAAATTCTAATGAATTTCCGCCGGTACCAATGAAGTTATGTGTTTCGAACATAATTTCCTCTTTGGAAAGAAGCGACGCCCACACAACCTCTGCTGATCTTTAGTGATAAATACGAAAAACCACACTGAATGATGATAAATGAATACCAATCATTTTCACGCGTAAGTTTAGGTATTAACCACACACACTATAACACGGTCAACCTCAGTTGGTCTGGACAGTCGAAGCTGTGGGTACCTGACTCCCATAGTACCAGATTCTCACCTCCGTTCCACTATTGCAAGTGCTTATACATTCCAACCACACACTCTTATTAGATACAGTCAAAAAATTAAACTCATCTCGATCCCCATTAAGCTAATAAAATTGCCAATGATGTAGGCCGAGTTCCATTACTTAACATTATAACTCAAGAAAAATAGAACATTTTATAACTCAAGAAGAATAGAATATTTTCAACCTTACTTCTTTCCTTTTTAAAAAATTCTGACATCAACTCTACTCCTCCAAACTACACCTATTACTACAAAATAAATCCATACAGTATCAAGCCCCTTTACGCATCAAACTGCCTGCACAAGTAATTAAAAGCCTTTACTTGTCTATCTGATGTATATCAATACTGAAACTTTAATTCTTCATTTATCTTCGAAATTTAATTTAAGAGAGCTTCGGCTTCACTGTAGAAACTCCTTTCGTACTTTTTTCCGCAACCTCTATTGAACTAAGGTTTTTATTGCTATTGCTTCTTATTAAATTGTTGTATAGAATTTTTTTAATAAATAATTAAATACTTTTTTCTACCTTGACGTGTACATACAAAAAAGCCTTACAACATAAGAGAGTTAAAGAGTATATATATTTAATCAGTACCTAACACCTAGCTATGTATGTATGGGAAAATAAAGTAGAAAATGAAACACAATAAGCACAAAATGTATCCCAATCAATCCTAAATTCGAAAAAAATGACTTCAGCTTACATATTCAACGAAGAATCACTGTTCCTGGTAGAAGTTACATCAGGCTAAGTGATCCATATCTATTCTACTATATGGTTCTGAATCTTAGCTATAACCAACAATGATGAAAAGCTTTGCTGCGAATGGAAAAAAATGCGCGTTTTCTACTGCTAGTAAAAACGCGATAGAGCACGTTCCCATCTTCAGTAGAAGGAATAAGGGACCAACGATATTAATATACATTTTACAATCCATTGACGACAGCAAGCCGCTGAGCGTGGGGAGGCTAGTGGTCAATATCGGCTCACGTTTGTAATGGCCAACTAAGTAAGTAAATTAGTACCATCTAGTACTCAGAATATATGGTATGTATTTAAAAAAGAAGAACACATCCAGTTACTCTGGTCTTGACGCAAAGGTTGAGAATCACAAACATCTGAAATTTCGAAATCAAGACCAATCATCATTGATATTGAGAAACACTGCTAAGACAGCATTAATAGTTTTTAATAGTTTATTTAGGTCAGAATTGTTTTCTTTATAAAGTTATTCCAAGATGAATATTTTCTTAGTTGGTCAGCAACAGTATTATAGTACTATTGAGTTTATCTTTATAAAAAAGAAGTATATATAGTTACTTTATTACTATTAATTAAAATTCATTATTTTATTATTTTTAAGTTAATATATTAATTTACTATAGCTAAGTAATTATGTATGTATGTATTTATTTATATAAAGTAATTACTTTTACTTTCGCATAACACTTAATATAAACTAATTTATTTAAGATCACAAACTAAAAATATTATTAAATTCATACAATATATACGAGTATGTATACTATTTCATTTGCTTAATAATACTCATCACTATTACTTTCTTCATAACTCGCTGCCTCTTTTTCCGCATCTTCGTATGATTCTTCATCACTGTCATAATCATCACCTTTTTCTTTCTTTTCATATTTTTCATTGTTTTCAGTATTTTCCTCATCCTCATCATTACCGCCATCATTATCATCATCTTCTTCATTAGCATCGTTATTATCATCAGTAGTTACTGCATCACTTTCTATATTATTTTCCGTCTGATCTTCATGCACCTCATAATCTTTTTTGGCTTCCTGATTGTTTTCGGTTGCGTCTTCATTATAATCAACACCGCCATTCTCATTGACATACTCTTCATCATAGCTGGGCTGTTGTTCATCGTGTTTCACATATATATTTCCGTTGTCCTGTGAACCAGTATTGTAACCATGAATTATTGGACTACCTCCATCTTTTGTAACTGACGCTTGAAAACCGTTGACATTGTCCGCTGTGTATTTTACCACACGCAATGTTCCATCAGGGTCAACCACGCTGAGTTGGTTTTCGTTAATATGTGTGATATGCGCAGTAGGCGCCGCGTAATAATTTTCAGCCAAGTGGTTAAATTAAAATAAATTAAAAAAAAAAACAAATTAAAATAAAAAAAATTATATGTACATAAATAAAAATATTTTTCAGTTTTAAATTTAAGATTAATTTGAATTAATCACCAGTTTAAACAAGTTACAGCGCTGTGACAAAATTTTTTTCTACACAGTTCTGATAGAAATATGTAATAAAATTATATCTTTATGATTATATATTTATATTATATAATAGTGAACTACAACACAACATTGTTGTTCTTGCAAGTTTATTGCATTTTTGCACATAGATTTTGCATTGAATTCTAAATAATCTCATTTTCTTACAGCTACATTGCAGCTACACTGTTTTGAGGAATGGTCACAACTGGAATGGTCACAACTTACGAAAACCGTTAAGTGAAATTGGTTTTCAACCCCTTACATATAATCCGGAAGGCAGTAGAAGAAGTGGAAGACCTAAGATCACCGGCACATATCAACACTAAACGAAATTAACAGCCCATCCACACACGTTGGCAGATCATACATCAAAATTTTTAAGCTCAGAGAAGTAACAGTAAGTAGGCAAAGGTGGAGGAAATTTGTAGATAGCTTATGCCCAGTAAAGAGGCAGCTTGGAATCATGTCACGCCAAGCAAACCTTAATAATAAACCAATATAAAAAATAGTGGACTTTGTCAGCCTGGATACTCTATGAATTTTTATATGAAACTTTATTAAATCAGTCGAAAAAGAAACATTTTACATATAACCCGACAGACAGATAGAAGGAATAGGCACCCAAACAAACAGACATCGTTAAATGAACTCTTCTAGTGTAGAGAAGAGTAGAGTATATTTTTATTATATTTATTTATTATATATTATAGTATATTTATATCATACTATATATATTAAAGTATATTTTTATTAAATTAATATTTTGAATGTTAATAAAACTTTATTTTCTGCACCTATCCTATCTAGAGTCTAGATCTAGAGACTAGATAACCAATTTTATGAAATTGTATGCTCTATCAATCTGGATTCTGATTAAATTCTTGTGCGAAATTTCATTACTTAAGCTTTTAAAACAGATACTTTACATATATCCCATTAACAGATAAATCAATAAAACTTGCTAAATTAATTCATTTTTTGATATTGATTGAAAGTATATAGTATATGCTTTAACTTACAAGAATTTAATGTACAAAATGCAACATATTCCTCATCAACTCATCAACAACTAATGAAACAATATTGTGTTAGAAAATAATCGATTTCAAAAAAATATTACTTAAAATGCTGAAAAATATTTTAGTGTTATGTTGAGCTTTTTCCGAAGTAGTACTTCTGAGCACTTTTACTCTTTGATAGCTAGGGAGTTTCTGCAGAATCCCACCCATCTCACTGACTAATTTGAGTATTCCTCATAATCTTCGTTATTATTCAATGATTGATCTAAGATCTGCGTACCGCCCCGTGCGGTAAGTGATTACTCTGAGATTAGATAGTGCTAAGTAGCGCAGCGTGTCAGTTTTCGCTTATAGCTTCAGGGCTCTGTGCCTTATATATTTTTTGACCGGATGTATTCTAAGGTCTCTTAGTCTGTCATTCGTGCGGATGTACCATGGCACTTTGAGTCTTCGAAGAGCCTGACTTTGAACAACTTATAACTTCTGGATAGTAGAGTCGGCAGCTGTAGATCAGCTTTCTGTTCTTCGCGCTAAGGTTGTTGTGTTTGAAAAATGGTTGTAGGCATTGGAATAATTTTTTGCAACTACTTCTTTTGACTTGTATGTGATTGTGCCAAGTGAACCGCTTATCAAACGTGATGCCTAGGTATTTAATGCAAAAAAAGCGCTTAAAGCGCTTAGGTATACTACTAAAGACAATTTACCATATGTTATCTTTTTATAACAACATTTAAACTTACTACAGTGAAAACTCTTTAAACAAACATTCCTCTAAATAAACAATCCTGTTAGGTGTATAATTTTTTTCCAAACAAATTTTTTATTATTATTATTTGGTACAACTTTTAACTTTGAATAGGACACCTCTCTTAAGCTGACAAAAATGGTAGGCGATAAAAGAATTTTCTCTATAATTGTTTATATATTTATAAAATTATTTTGAATTTTTTTTTAATTTAGCACTACTTTAATATGCCAAAAATATAAAAAAAAATTGCTTGAATGCTGAAATTGATTGCTTTTATCTTATAAACATAAATTTTCGATCAACCAAATTTCCACTTAAAATCCATAGTCGATCATATTAGCTTTCTATAATCGTTTAAAGCAATTATGTATAATCTTTAATATGCCTCATAAGTTATCTTCGCACCTTTCAACTAAATTATGAATACCTATTAATAATACAGCTTAAACTTACTAACTACTTACTTACCTATAAACCCCTTTAACTTCATCTCCGTTACGTGTCTCCTTACGATTCTGCAACAAATAATTTTGTGCATCTTCAACGCCATAGGCAAATTCATACTCTGGTTTGGCAATATAATCGATGCTATGACCACCATTTAGCGCATCGTGTACAAACACCTTCTGCTCGGGACCACTAACAGGTCCGTAAAATCGTGAATAGGAGTAACCCAACGCATGGCTAAATAGCATTGTTGGCGCTGGTATGCCACTAATGATAAGCACTGCCAGCAATAACCACGCAGGCGAGTATGTTTTGATGCATTTCAATGGAATCACTCGTCTGCTTTGTACAAAACTACAGGCAATCAAATCGCTGACAGCTCCATGTTTATGAGTTTGCATAGTTATGGCAAATTTGTTTAATTTAAAAAATAAAAAGAAAATATTTCAGCTTTTCTAAATAATTTTACTTGTTGACAATTTTAGCGAAATTGTTTTATGACTTGAAATGATTGCGCGAACTAAGCTTGATTTGTCACACTTCTTGTTTATTTATAAGATATGATGAGCTTAAGGAAATTGACACGATTGCAGCAAAATATATTGCAAACAATTCAAATTTGTTGTTGTTTTTGTTTTTTTAATTCATGTAAAAATTTTCCACTTCAGTAAAAGCAAATCATCTGCAGATGCAAATTTTGTTATGCTTCAATTGTCAAGTAACCACAGAGAAAGACACTTCTTTCGAAGCTAGCAGTGACATAATTATAAACTCATCTACTCAACGGGTATACCACAAATATTGTACAGTTTTCCATATAAGACGAATATTTCATATAATCTTGATACTATTTTTTAATTGAAATAATCTTAGAAGAACTTAGATTTAGTTTACGAACTCAAACTAGTGGCGACAATTCTTTCGGTATCGTGAGTATCTATTTTTTTCTTTGTTGTCTAACGAAATGTAAAGCAATCAAAAGCCCAGTCAATGTGAGATTTCAACCCACTAAAATTACCCGACTCTCTCAGTATCACCGATTTGATATTTCGTCAAGAGACCGTCCGTCCAGAGCACGAAGCTCAAACGTCAGTTATTTGGCGTCATTTCAATTAACTACATTTTTCAGACTGTATATTTGTAATCATCATCGTTGCAGGTTTATCACTGCAGCTGTTCTTCTTTCCTCTTTGTAAAGTCTTACTGCATTCCATTTAGAGCTGCTTGAACACATTTCATGTACAACGCTGCTAGAAGATGGGAGATACTCTAGAGCCTCCACGAGAAGTTATCATTCTGCATTAAACCGGTCGCAGCGAAATGCTACATGTTCTGCGCTTTCTGTGACGTTGTGGCAGTTTGGGCAGTAGGGACTATCTGCCAGCTGAAAACTGAAAAAATATTCTAAAAAGCCTACGTCGCCGCTTAATATTTGAGTCAAATTGTAGTCGATTGATACTAGAATCTAACTCAAGATACTGAGTATCTATAAGAGATATTGAGTATCTATAATAGATACTAAGTATCTGTAATATCTATAATCACATTAAAGATACTGTATATTTATAATAGATACTGAGTATCTATAATCTATAATAGATACTGAGTATCTATAATAGATACTGAGTACCTATAATAGTAATAGATAATAGATACTCAGTATCTATTATATTATCTATTAGATAAGTAATCTTAGATATTATTAGTATCTATTAGATACTCAGTATCTATAATATCTATAATCACTTTAAAGATACTGAGTATCTATAATAAATACTGAGTATTTATAAAAGATACTAAATACCTATAATCGATACTGAGCATATAAAATAAATAATAGATACTGAGTATCTATAATAGATACAGAGTATCTATAATAAATACATAATATCTATAATAGATAATAGATACTGTATATAGATACTAAGTATCTATAATTGAAATATTCAACTGTTGCTTTTTTCTTCGTTCCCACAAATTCTAGAGCACTCACACAATGAACCTCTTAGCCTGAGATAATGTCTACCAAATAGTTAATGACCACTTATATGAGTCCCAATCTAACATATATCTTACCTTGGGAAAGTAAGCAATTCTCTTAGTTTCCGCTTACCAGATTTCAGACACTCTAATCTAGGAGTTAAGTTAGTGTCTTCGTTGATTAACTTAATTTTCAGAAATAATCCACAATTATGTATATTAATATCGCTTGCCTCTGACCCAAGAGAAGACTAACTTAGTGGCCACACTATTTCGTGCACTGTCATTGTGCCTGAAATTGATGTTGATAATATTAAGAATAATATCAGTACTGACATTCCAGAACAATCTTAATTTTTGTTCTTTGTTTTTAATTTTAATCTTGAAAAAATCTGCGTTTGTCCACCCACGCTAAAGAAGAACAAATTGAAATTTTTATGCTTTATAATTAGATACCAGTTCTCTTATTTCAAAGACGAGATAGAAGCGTTTTAGCAATTCTTATACTGAATGTGTTTCGTGTTCAGAAAATTTATGCTTTTAGTAGAAAATATTCTCAAAAGCTTTTGAATATAAAAACTAAAATGAATTGTTTAAGCTTGAAACAAAGAATATATCTGTGGTTAAACCTTAACTTTAAATCAAAACCTAGTAAAGATGCGTTTTCCCACAATTACAATTTTTTCCACATCATTTTGTACATCGTTAACTTCATCATTAAATCAGTAAAATCAGTGAAATCACTAAAATTACCAAAATCAGCAAAATCACCAAACAAACTTTGCCAGCTCTGCCATAGCATTACCAAGTCATATTAAAACTTGTAAGCCAAAAAGATCAAATGCTGTTAGACTTATTTTGGCCAAATACTAAAGTCGTTAATATGCACTACCAAGTGGCAATCCACCGTATACCAATGGCAAGTGGCAGATTGTAACAACGAACTTGTTGTAGGAACACTGCACTTAAGTCAGTCCATGCAAGTGTGTCTGCGTTTGTTGTTTTGACCTTTAGCGGGGTCTTTCATGTGCAGTTTTTTGGGAGGGTCGAGCTTACGTAGCCAAACACATCAACTTGTACCTACAGATTTGCTGTTTTCGATCGCGGATTATTTCAAAATATTTTCTATATCAAACACATTGTGCGAATATATTTTCCTTACCAGCCATAAATTATAGGTAAAGCGAAACACTGATTGTTGAGAAAAATATTAATTTTATATTACACATAAATCATACTAAATACTAAATACCTCAATTGAAGAATTACACATTTGACTATAAATAATTCTGAGTAGTTGACAGTAATGCCGTATGGAATTAAAAGATTACCTTGACTAACGGCATCGAATTTAGGAACATACAAATTTCTATCGAATAAAAGATACTTAAAGCGATTAAAACTTAACTGATACTTATATGTCGAATAAAAAAAATAAAATAAAAATAGTTACTAAAAATGATAAATAGCAGTTGAAGTTAATTTTCATTAAAATTATTAACACCAAATATTTTGGCAATGTCCTTGACTGCATTATAAAAAATAGGCAGCCGTTTATAACACCTCTGATAGCTCATTATATTATTATATTATGCATATATCATATTATACATATATCAAAATATTAACACCAATTATTGTTGAAAAAACTATTAACTAATATAATTATATTCTGCTTGTATTTAATATAATTTTACTTTGTTTGTTATTATAAATTGTTAATTTTTTATTTACATATATAATTTTTAGGTTCTGCTCAAAAAGTACTCGGATTTTGTAAATAAAACACACAAATTTAAATTTTATTCCAAATTTTTTTATCTCCCTCAAAATGTGCTCATTCTGAAGCGATACACATATGCCAACCCCTAACCCAATCTTCCATACATTTTTCGTAGGCCCGTGAAGGTATGGCTTTTAGTTCCTTCAGCGAATTCTCTTTTACCTATTCATTCGACTCAAAACGCTTACCACGAAGGAGCAATTTGAGTTTCGAGAATAGAAAAAAGTCGCACGGATCCAGACCCGGCGAATATGATGCCTGAGCGATGACATAGTAAAAATCGCTAAGTGTACTTGAGGTAGTCTCACATTAACAGCTGCTGTAAACAAACTAATTGACAGATAGCGCTCAAATTTGTACCATATGTCAAGAAAGGGTGTACCAACATAACAAAAAAAACTTTTTGAAAAAAGTCTATTACTTAAGGAGTAGTTAACAAACAACAAAATCCTGATACTTTTTGAGCGGAAGGTATTTGTTCATAAAACTCTTTAATGAATGGACTTTTTAATTAAATAGGTATGTATTTTTAAATCAAAATCAATAAATATTATAAAAATCCATTAGAAAAATAATAAATATAAGAAAAACCATTTTAAAAAAAATTGAGATAGTGACCACATCTTGATACAAAATATACTCCAGCTCTACCTGGAGGATGTCGGGAGGATTCCGACTACGTGAAAAGTGCGAAGTTCCTCGTCTATTCGAGTAACCTTGGTAGTTTTGAAGTTGAAGAAGTTGGAATAATATTTGCCATCCATATACTTCATGAGACACAACCTCGACGCTGAAAAATTCAAGCATGAACAAATGAGAAGCCTTATAGATGTGTTGTTATCACCACTTCTTTAAGTTAAACTAGATCGACAATGGCAAGAATATAAAAGTACTTAGAATGCAACAAATGAACGAACTGATAAATACAGTAGTATTAAATACAGAAAATAATTATTCCGAATACATTAAACCACAAAATAAGGAAGTGTAATGTTTAGGTCAACATGTCCATTAAAATAATGGACTGATAGCGATCACTTGATAGAGTGAATTACTAGATGTCATTTAGTTTAGAATCTTGATATGTTAGAATAATGTAATGAAGTTCACATAGTTGAACTACAAAGTAAAGGCAATCCATACATGACATATACTAAGTACATACATTAGTGACTACTCGATTTGTTCAAGTACCCAAAGTTATTTGAAATACCATTTGAAGAAAATTTAAATCTGCATTTGTGAAAAATGTAAATAATTTATTTTCATGCGATTTGCATTTCTGCTGTTGCCAAAATGTGTAACTTACATGATTTTTATCAAATTTATTTACATTTTGTGTTGGCCACTGTTTTAATTTAAATTTTATGTCTGTCTTGCATTTTGTACGAATTACGTGAGCGGCTAATGTAGTGCAACACGAAAAATAATTGAGATTATTGAATAAAAATAAATTTAAAAAAATAGAAGACACTAAGTGCTACTCACGCTGAGAAATAGTCGCTTGGACGGGCATATCCCAGCTTAGAGACAGATGAACGAACGTGGCAACTTGGCGTGAAATATTTGAGGGGCTCAGTAACGAATCGTGGAAGCGAAAGTATTTCAACAAATATTTTTTTCCCTGTCTGCATTGCATAAGAGGTAAAAATATCTTTTAATCCAAAACAAACAACAACCACACAAAGCCTGGCGTGATTTTTTATTTTGGCAAACAAATTTGGTACAGTTTAGGATATTTTATGGCATTTAATAGATTTTTATCGCGAAACTCAGCATGTGCCCAGTTTTCGAATATTTAGAAAAATTGGTTTTCATCATAGTTCAATATGCAATATTCATTTATTTTAAAATACTTTCATTTCATTATAAATTATTGACTCTTAATGGATTTATATACTGGAAAGCATTACAAATTAAACTGGTAAGTTAGATTCCATTTTGATTGACGGCATATAATACTTTACCTTAAAACTGATTTACAGATACTGGTTTTAAAATTTTAGAAAATTAAAAATCTAAATATAAATTTACATTAAAATTTAATTATTATTATGTTGAAGCTGTTTTGCGCCAGTGCACTGACGCACTTTTACTCATTTTTAACTCGAGATATTTTCATAACCCCTCTTACATCTTGACTAGATTGTTTATCACTTCATCAGACTAAGCAATAATTGAGCTCAGATCTGCATACCTCCCCGAGGAGCCTGTAACCATTTTGAGATTTGATAACGCGGTGTTGGTAAGTCTGTCAGTTTTCGCAAATAATTTCAGGGCTCTATCCTTTATGTATTTTTTGATGAGATCAACCTTTATGCCCCTGAGGAAAATTTAATTATTGTGTATAATAAAATTCATACTGCTAATTATATTATATATAGTTTTTCA
Source organism: Teleopsis dalmanni (assembly GCF_002237135.1). Classification (NCBI taxonomy): domain Eukaryota; kingdom Metazoa; phylum Arthropoda; class Insecta; order Diptera; family Diopsidae; genus Teleopsis; species Teleopsis dalmanni. The sequence continues at coordinate 19,654,110 of NC_051846.1, forward strand.
TATAAACTTATCAAAAATTGAACTTAACAACACAGTCAGAGATGTGCTGTAACATAACATATTCTACAAAATATATTCTAATTGTATTTAATTATTCGTAAATAATTATTTTTGAGACTGCAAGTACCAGGAATCGAACTCGAGTCCTGCCGAATGTGTAGCTCAGAATCAGCGCACCTTAACCAACTGATCCAAAGCTATACTTGACTTTTTATGTTCGCATATATTTCTGGAGTTTACTTTTGCTATGAAAGTTTTTATTAACAATTTTACTTGCTGTGTTTATATTAGAACTAATCCATAAACCAGCTGTAGAATAATTGAATTAATTATATTTAATTATATTAATATATATATATTAATTATATTTTTATTTTTAATTGTTAAATTTTAATACTATTCTGTTCGTAGACGTATTATATTTATTTATTTTTGGTATTTATTATTTTTTATATTTATGTTGAAGCTATTTGAGCCAGTGCATTTGAGCACTTTTACTCTTTATTAACTCGAGGTGTCTTCAAAACTCCTCTTTACGCCTTAACTGGATTAATGTTTATCACTTCAACAGTCTTAGCAATAATTCACCTTAGAACTGTATACCTCCCCGTTGAACCTGTAACCATTCTGAGATTCGATAACGCAATGTTATTAAGTCATCGAATCTCAGAATGCATATATTTAAGTTCCCTTATTTTTTATTCTCTTAATTGTTATTATAATGAGTGGTCGTTTCTGAATTAATTTATTTTAATTACAAAAAAACGATAGTTATTAAGTGCGAATACGAAACTTCAAGTATGAAGGCTTTAATTTATAATTACGATAAAAATGTCATTTTATCAGTTACGCGCTACACGCTGAGATAAATTTGGTTCGAAATATTTAGAATTTAGATTAATGGTGACAATTACCTTAATTGCTATAATTTACACACTTTTAGAATAACTTAAACTCAGCAACTAATTCGCTTATATGTAAATTTAAATAAGTGCGGATTAATTGCGTTGATCGGTAACCGCATGGAAAACTTCATTCTGTCTTTTTTTCTATTTTTTAAAGTGCTGCTCTAAATTCAATACACATGTATCTTATTTACAAGGTAACAAAGTATGTCTATTATAAGATAAAACAAAAACATTAAATAATAAGTAGCTTAATAAATGGAGTTATAATAAATATTTTAATACTGAATAATAAAGGAATTTGATTTTGATATATAACATAAATAAAATTAATACTGAATTTCAATACATAAAATTAACATATCATAAAACGTTTATTCTATTGGTCAGATATAGCATACCAAAATTGTGTCTTTAAATTAAAGGCTATTACTTTCAATAACGCAGCATAGAGGTTAATACTTGCATTCTTTGTATAAGTCATTAGGACAAATATAATGGTCAGCATCATCGGTGTCTAGACGTTTAAATTGACAGTATTTTTTATTACTAAATAATAATTTTTAATCAATGAACGACATTCTTTTTTATCAAATGTTTTATAAATAAGACAAATATAAAGATTCGCGCTTCGGATTAACAAATTTTATTATGTACTCCATCTATATGTTAGATCCATATAGTTTATATATACACACATTGACGTCGCGAAGATAGGTCGCGATATAGGTCGCGATATAGGTGGAGGGGAAGTAAATGTTTTCCCACAGAAACACTGTAGAGCACTGATGATGATATTCACTAATCACTAATCTGCTGCTCAAATATCATTCACATAAATATTTTATATATATATATAAATTCAAAAGCTACAAGTTGCTCAAAGTCAGGCTCTCCGAAGACTCTTCAAAGTTCCATTGTACATCCGCACGAATGATATGCTAAGAGACCTTAGAATAAATCCGGTCAAAAACTACATAAAGGACAAAGCTCTGAAGATATACACGAAAACCGACAGGCTGCCCTACTTAGCGCTATCTAATCTCAAAGTAATCACTAAGTAATCACAGGGCGGTACGCAGATCTTAAATCAATCATTGAATAATAACGAAGATTATGAGGAATACTCAAATTAGTCAGTGAGATGGGTGGGACTCTGGAGAAACCCCCCAGCCATCATAGAGTTAAAGTGCCCAGATGCGCTAGCTTGGAAAAGGCTCAACATAAGATTTTTATAAATTCACAATCTTATTTTACCATTAAACTTCCTCACATCCGAATTCGTCTATAATTGCTGTACGAGACTGCTTGAATATACATATGCACTTAACTTCGTCTTTGGTTCATCACCATTTAAGAAGAAAGATTCTTATATTGCTCATTTTTTCTTATTAAATATGCCTTCAACCACACTTGAGCATTAATTCCGGCCATATTCAAACAAATATATTCTCACCACATAATATTTACTCGTAATAATACAATATAAATAAAGTTTCAATGATTTTCATATGCACGGAATCACTTTCATTCATGGACCGAATCCAGTTAATCTGTCTGAATTAAAGAAAAAACCATTTAAAATGTCATTCGATTCATTCAAAGATCAACGGATTAAATTGTATATTAATAGGCAAATATTGTTCAATAAGGAAATATAAGATTTATGTCACGCCTTTAACTCATTCAATACCTTACAGAATTTTAACAAATCTAATATAATCATTTTCATGACAGAAATATCTTAAGAACTGATGTTTTAACATATATTCAACACTTTATTAAGGTCAATAAGTTTCCAAGAATAAAAACTTTGATCGCAATACGCAATAACGTATTGCGTTGAGTTAGTTCGACCCTATTGCATAAAAATCGAAGTTAAAAAATTTTACCAATGAGCAAACTAGATGCCTTTAAGATGTGTTGTTATGACCGCTTGCTAAAAAACCTTAGATCTACAAGGATACCAATATCGAAATTCTTAAAATAAAAATCCAAAAATACAGCTGCTTTCCTAGAACAGAGACTCAACATAATTAGATATTATATTTCATGTCAAATATCCTAATTATTAAATAACTTATTTAAGTGAAGCAATGATGCATATATAAAAATACTACATATACATAGGGCATTATACAGCATCTACTATATAAACACAGCTTAAAAAATCGTCTGTGTCATTGAGACTTATTATAAAATTGTTTATTATTTAATAAAAGCTACCACTAATAAGTAAATGTGAATAGGCACTTAAAAAAAATTAAATCACTTTTTGTAATTAAATTATTAATTTCAAGATTTTAAAATCGCTTTTTTTCAGTAGGTGAAAAATATCTACAGCCTCAGTGTAAGCCACCTCTTAAGGAAATTTGTATAAAGCTTTAAGCCGTAGATATATAAAAGCCTGCCTTCAAGCATCAATTAACATTAAAGAGGCTTAATATTTGGATTTACAAATTTATTTAAGCCAGAAATGAAAACGAAAATTACGTTAAGTAAAAGAAATGTCACAGAGAAAGATATTAGGACTGGTTAATATAATATTATTATTATTATGTGTTTTCAAAATTATTCATATTTTTTTATGAAATTTACAATATCTTTTTCTGTCACATGAGTTTAAAAGAAAATATATAAACGATGTACGACTATACTCTATTTAGTCGTCTGTTGGAGGTTTAGTAATGCATAAAAGAAGTATTAAATCATTTGAACTCTACAATGATATCCTTTTTGTACACTAGTACATACTGAAGAGAACCAATCAATTAAACCCATTTCTTGTCATCCCCATCATCCCCAAAAAAATGGAACTGTCACTTTCTCACCCAAGCAATATTTTAAGTCAAGAGAAAAGACTTATAATAATTTCAAATGTTTTGTGTGAACTAGTAACCACAAGTTGTCTAATTTTACTCACTTTAATTAATTAAATATTTTTAATTAAAAATGAATCGTTCACAAAATTTACTTTTACATTTATTCATCTATAAATTTTGCCACATATAATTTGGAGCAAGTTTGTGTCTTAAGTCTTTTGTTGGTTGATTGCATTCTCTACTGCCTAACAGTACTTATTTTTGAACTACAATATATTGCATTTCAATTTTTTATATTTGGTGTGAAACAAGAAAAAATTAATCAATTTGTTCAATGAAATCCTGTTGGCAACTGGGCTGTTCACGTATATGGTCGCTATTTAATCTATCAATTGTCAACTTAAAGCGCCCCACTTGCCATTTGCACATAGGCTGAGGCTGAGGTTGAGGCTGAGACTGAGGCACTGATTTGTGAAAGGAGAACACGCAATCTGCCAACGCCCACGAGCCGTTAGTTGCTATTATTTTAATTATAACTACTCTTAATGTTATTGATATTTTAAGATACATTTTTAAAACATTTCTATCTTTTTATGTGCGTTTAAAATTTTGCTTAAATTATTTAAAAATATTTTAAACAAATTTTATGAACGATAACTGTACTGAGTGGCATTAATTGAGTGATTATATGATTTGAGACAGTTTGACTATTGATTATGTTTTTTTTTCTAGGTAATATATTAAGCATGCACTTCATCAGTGCTACACATTCTATAAAATACACAAAAATTTAAGAAAAATTACTATACAATTTAGGAGGAGATAAAAAAGAGGGATCGTAGCTCAGTCAAGACAGATCTAGATTTTGCTACAGACTACATGACACCAATACTTGATTTCAATACCAGAATTCTCAGTCTTTATCCAACCAGAGATAGCTGTTAGTTGAGACCTGTGACTGTTAACTCTTTAGTTACCATTCACACAGATGGCTCAAAGATGGAGGGTGGTACAGTAGCAGCATACCTTTTCGTAAGATATGCAAATGTATGTCATCACCTTAAAGAGCATCTAAGATGATAACCAAGATCAGCACAGTAACCTAACATTACATATCAACAATAAATTCGTTTCCTTCACCGAAATTTTAGACTATAACATAATCCGTTAATATTTATACCAAATATGATTTCTTCCAAGTTGGCTAACATTATCTTACAACGATAATGTGTTTGGACAAAGTGTAGATGCTAAAGTTGCTATAATTAAGAGGGGAAATCTATCAATCACTTTCAATATTTTTGTCCAGGACAACAGAAGAAACAAATTTACTAAAACATTATTTCTTCATTATCAAAGATAACAAAAATGGACCTATCGGTTTTCCTTAACTTCATCAGGAAGACCAAAGAGTTCAACAAAGATAACGCACGGAATCATAATAGAGACAACGAGTAAGTTTATTCGACTTTCCTGGGTTATTTTGCGGATACCACAATGGGCTATAAATGATCTAACCTACTTCCAAATGTCATACATGACTGTCTTTAAATATTGATCAGTGTTTTGGCTGATTTAACAGTAAATAACATTTTTTATGATTATTTTTGGATCAGCAAAATTTAACAATTTTAATATATTTTATATTGAAGTTATTAATTCGCCAAAAATCGAGTTATCAGACAGCTTCAGCAACAACAAACGTTGGAAATGAAAAATTATTTTCCAATTAACGTTTGCGTGTCACATCTCACATCGCGGTCGGGTGATGTAGTCCGATTGAGTGCACTTGTGCACAACAACGAACACAAAATCATGTATTTTCAATCATAGAAATCCCCTTTGCGAAGGTGTAAAGTACAGTGGCTCAATAAGTCATTCCAAACGACACATATCAGTGCAGCAGCTCAGTGGAGCCAAAGAACAGCAATTAAAAATCGACGCACCTCTGTACCATTTTTGCTCTAATTGGCCAAAAATGTACGTCAGTGTGAAAATGAATAGATAAACAATTTTCAGTGTAAACTGTCAACAAACTGCAGCAATTATAAACGCAGTTAACTGCCAATTAAAATTGTATTTTTGCAATAATTTTGTCACTGTTCAGGTTGGCGCGTCTCTATGGATTTTCTTCTCAGATTAGCTGAATGAAATTTTATTTGAATTTTTTTTATATCAAATTTCTGACATAATTTTACATGTATTATCCAAAACGGTTATATTGCGAAACTGATTGCATTAATCCAAAAAAACTAAAAATGCAATATACTCTTACATTATATTTACGATTTTGGTACTCATTAAATGTAGAAAAAGAAAACTAACAAAATAGAAACTACATTCTCAAGAGAAAAACTAAAACGGTATTTTTTTCTTATTGTTTAAATATGATTGTGTTCACACTGCAATTTTGTCGTAATAAAAAAAAAATTTTAACTAAATTAGAACAATTTTGTACTGCCGCAAGACATTTTTTAATCAACTATCGTACACCAAAAACGGCCTCTAATTGCGATTGTCGCAATCCAAATCGGGCACGATAAAAGTTACACGGCAAATTGTCGTAAATTGAATAACGTCTCAATTACACAAGTGATTTAAAAAGAATTTAAACTCAGAATTTTTTTACACAAAAATCAAAAAGAATATACATACTTTATAGAATAAATTCACAGCTCAATCTATCAAAACATAAAAGGAAGAAGTTAAGAAAAATTACTAAAAAGTCCACCTTTTCTTTATATATTCTGTTAGAGATGTTAGATGGTTTATTAAAAAAACAATTGAACTTTATCAGATCGCTAAGAAAAAAGTGTGGTTTTTACTTTAATTAATAGCTGGACTGTCAGCTCTTTTTAGAGGAGAAGTAATGGATAGATGTGCAAGATTCCTAGTTAAAGGGTTAACATATTATGTCAGCCTTTTATTAAATTTTTCTTATATTCTCAAGAAATACAGTAAATATATATATATATATATATTCTTTAGCTTTAACTGAAGAAATTTGTTGATCTGGGTGGATGCTTTCATTCCTAATATACCATGGACATCAGATGTGTAAAGTACGTTCAAGATAAAGCCAAGAACACTTCCTTGTGGAACGCCAGTTTCTATTGGTAAATTTGTATAAATAAATGGTTTACGGCTTCGAATAGCAAAGAAAAGACAAAGACAAAAATTTTATTTAATTTATTGAAATTTGGCTGACCATACAACTGCCAAAGTTTCAATGCTCAAGTTGCAGGATTTTTTTTGTTACTTTTTTATTTAATTATTCACACTAACCAAAACACTTGTTGTGCTTTAAATTAGAACGAGCTTATAAAGTCCAACTTTATTTGGAAACACCAGTTCAACGAATTGAAAACTAACTTTAGAAGTTGCCTATTTCGGTTTCAAAGCTAACCTTTTTGTAGAGACATCTGTTATGCATATTTTTACCTACTATATATAAAGCGCTTTTTTTGGGTGCAATTTTAAAAGAAGCTGTGCAAATGTTTCTCTACAAGTTCGCTAATCGGGATTAGGAAAAATTGAACAATATTATTGTTCATATTTTCTAGAATTCTAACTTTTAATGTTAATTTTTTCTTGCTGAAAGTGACGCGTCTTTATGGCGAAAAGAAACTTTTTAAAGTTAGACGTATTTGAATAGCAAAGTAAAGACAAAGACATGTAAATGATTTACATTTGACTTTAAAACATCTGTTCTGTAGATACAATTCGAAAACTAAGTGGGCGTCGGCAGGTCATAATAATAATTGGTTCATGGTAATATTGTTACTCTTATAAAATATCTAGAATATTATAAATTATTCTCGAATGTTATGCATTTCGCCCGAGATATAGCAATCGAAAATAAAAATTGCACTAAAGGTGAATTTCGATTAAAAATGTTACTCCTGATTTACTAATCGAAAACGATATAAATATCACAAACATGACTGAGTGCTTTATCTAGTCATAGTAGTCAATTGACATTGTTGTCAGTTGTAAATGTCATAAATTTAATGCGCCAAACTGTCAGTGTAAATTGTCAAAAATATTTGCGTTGTTTGTTTTCCAGTAAAAAAAATAAATATTTCACAATATTTTATGGCAAAGATGCAAGCGTCTTTTGCAAAAACTAAAGAAAACGTACCTCCAGATGTGGGATTAGATACGACTACAGATAACCAAACGAAGATGGAAGTCAGTACAAATTCTAGTCCGTTAAAAATAAGAACGACGAAGTACAAAAGATTTTCTGTGCAGAAAAACGTAAAGGAAAGAGATATAGCTGGTGCAGCACAAATGGTAAATTTTGCTAAACCACCAGTACGTATTACACGTTCCAGATCACTACTCAGTAGTTCTCAAAAGTCTGAGCAGAATAATACTAGTTCCAATTATGATGATGTGCCAAAACAATATAAAACACGAAAACTGTTTGATTTACATAACGAAACACAACTTAAGGAGCAACCTGAAATAAAAAAACGAGATAGAACAAAATCTCTGGACATAGCAAAAAACACTGGACAAAGTAGTAATAAAACAGAAATGTTGTTTCCTCCTCTGAAGAAGAAAAATATCAGTTCTTCAACACTGAACCAAAATACTGATAATATGGGTGATATTAACATATCAAAAGTACAAAAGATTCAACAAACCAAATCACAAGAAGTTGCCACTTGTAATATTGGTGTTCCTTTACTCCAAGAAGCTATTGATTTGATAATCGGAAATATAAACACAGAGACTGGAAACAAAAGAGGTAAGAAGAAAGAAATACAATATGATAACCCAGCACTAGAAACTTTTGTTTTGAAAACCGAAGAAGTAAACACAGTGACTGGAAAGAAAAGAGGTAGACCGAAACAAATACAATCTGACAACCCAACACTAGAAACAATTGATTTGAAAACCGGAGAAGTAAACACAGTGATTGAAAAGAAACGAGGTAGACCGAAAAAAATACAATCTGATAACCCAGCACTAAATACATATCAAAGTGATTGTTATGCTATTTCAATGCAAAAAGAACATCAAGATTCTGAAAAATTGCAGAATATAAATATTCGTGAAAAGAATGTGGTAAATACATCTACGAAAGAACAGGTAACTTCTGCTGAATTTAAAAGAGTACTTAGACCCAGAGGAATTAATGAAACTAAAGCTGAAGTCGTAACTACATCTAATAGAAGCGGAAAATATGGTAGGAGAATACATAATAAAATAAATAACTTAGAAACCTCTTCTGAAAATAAAAATACTAAATTTGGACAAACTTCAGCAACTAACACTTGTGAAGCACTGAGTAGCAGAGAAGTGAATAAAAAGCAAATAACAGATCTAACTACAAATAAGTGCATTGAAAAAATTCAGATCAAAACAAATTTACAAGACCACAATCAAAATTATGAAAGTTTTGATACTACTTCTATAAAACAGGAAGTATTAAGTACACAAAAGTATGCCAATAATCTTTTCTCACAAAAACAAGAAAACACTTTGGATATAAAACAACAAAATTTAATCGATTCTATTAATGAAACTTATGAGGAGAACTTAAAAACCTTGCTCTCTAATTTATCTTTAGATATTGTGAATAGATTGCATTTAAAATTTCCTTTATATTGCATCGAAAACTTTCCCTTCTGTGTACACAATCATTACAATAAAGAACTTCCTGAGATTGATTTTGACGGCATTAAGTGCGCTCTTCAAAACAACTGCTATAAAACAGCACTTTTTATTTTATGGGATGTATGCAAGCACAATGTTTTTCCTGGAGAACAAAATCTTAAAAAAATAATTGATTTGATATTAGTAAGTATGAGTACACTTTTTTAAAGTATACATAATTTATGCTAATAAATTTATTCACAGTCATTAAATCCGAGAGATACTGAAACAGAGTGTTTAATTGAAGTTTGTGCTGAATGCTTTGATATATTTAAATATATTGTGCGCACATTTCCACCTTGCTATGTGGCCCTACGTGAACGCTATAGAAAGTTTATTAATTTATCAATTGATGTAAATCTACTTACACCCGAACGACCAATACTTACCAAATCAAATGATATGATTAACCAACTCCTTGATCTATTGAAATATACAATGGAACAATGTTCTAGTGAAGACTTAAGCGCTGAGGCTTATGTTTACACTCCTCTAAACGATTTGTGTGACGATTCGTTCAGTGAGTTCAAACCAGATTGGTTGTATGAGGAAGTAAAAGCCAAATATCAAACATTCATGTATATGGAAACTGGTTTACAATTGGAGCGTATATTTATGGTATTAAATTTAATTTTATCTATACTAGAACACGATTTAGCTATGTGGTTTGTGCACAACTATAAAACCCCCGGTTATTTAATGTTCTATGAAAAAATACGGCCTTTAATTGTAGAAGCTTTTAAATTGCAAAAATGTCATTATTCAACAAGTACTTCAGCCTATTTTATAGAAATTTTTATTAATGCTATAAATAAAGGTTTGCATCACGAACGATTAGAAATTCTTGAAGTAAGTCAAGTTTTGTAGTTTATTTTTGTGATATTCAAATTCTTAATGTGTAATATTTTTAGCGTTACCTGGGATTGTTAATGGTGGCCTGCAACTCCGCTGAGATCGAAGTTATAGGCGATGATATTAAATATCCCAACGTTGGAAATACAACCAAACATTTCATTAAATATTTTTTTATCAAAGTTAAAGGTAAACATAGTTAATATATGTAAGAAAGTGATAATTTGTTAGTAGATTTCTTAAAAATATCCTTATGACTAATGTTTGCGTAATGTAGACATAAGTACATTTTTCTAAAATCGTATAAGCAGCACTGTTATATCAATACAATCAATTATTTTTAACTCTTTTTTTTTAATAGTTATGTAAAAAATTTTTTACAATATCAAAATTCAGAACAAAGAAGAAGACCAATTCTTTATTGTTTGCACTAGAACTTCAAATAAAATTTGTGCTATTCGAAAGCGTCGAATATTTGAGTGCATGTTTGTGTGCAAACATCATATAGAGCTCGAGCATTTACTGTTTAAAATCTATGAAGTAATCATTGTCTATAGAGAACGCTTTATACTCTTAGTTCTTAAAGAATCTCTATTGAAATATACTAGATTTGTACAAAATTAACATAATAGGATTTAGTTATTAACGACAGTTATAGTTATAAGTCAAGAAAAAGTCTGTTCTTCATTAACATATAAGAGCAGAATAGTAGAATATGACAAAATATAGTTTCTCGGGTTTAGTTGTATAAACTGATTCATACGATCTATACATAATATTGTTATTTTAAGTATTTTATGTATGTTATATTATACATTCTTTATATATATGAATTAATAGTGTATAGTGCATTATAGTATTCTTACCAATACAATAATTTAAAGCCTAATGTTTGCTTGTAAGAACTAAAAAAAGCGCAATCGAATACCTGAGACACTATAATAGTATTTCTAAAATATAATAATTCTTTTCATTATTCTTTTAAAATTTATAATGATGAAATAATTAAATACATATATATATTTACAGGTGCTCCTGGTACAACAATATCAACATTCCTAACAATAATCAAAGTTTTACAAATTCCATTTTTTCGCTATGAATTCATTGATTTGTTTTTATCTGAATATTGTCCACGTTATAACGCATTTAAATTTGACAATTTACTAACGAAAATATATTCTGCTTTGACATCTAACATTTGGGAACAACATCAGCGCAAAACTCAATTATCTGGTGATGATTTGAAAAAAATTTTGAGTTCTGATGATATACTTTATCTACTCCTATTATTATTTAAGTCGTATAATGAATTTTATGGACTGGAAAGTTTTATGGAAGTGCTAGTCACAGACAAAGTGGAATGTATTGCAACAAATAACACACAATATATAAGTATGGAAAAGTATGATTTAGAAAGTATGGAACAAAATATTGATGATCTCGTTCAGAACTTTAATGACGCACAACCGCTTAATTTAAACAAACTTAAGTTATCTGCAAATATTTATGTGGATGAAGAAATAAGATCTGGTTATTATAATAAAATGAAAACTATTGCACATATTAAGGAAAACGTAAATATTTTGTTTGATTCAAACTTAAAAAACTTTGACATAACTGATTGGGCAGAATATTTGCAAAAGTTTAATTTTCCTATATGAAATAATTATATTTAATACAGATTATTTTTGTTTTTTTTTTGCATATTTTTCTTTTATTTTCATATTTATATTTTTTTTCGGATATTTTTCCTTTTTTTTTGTTATATACATATACATATAATATGTTAAAATAAAATAATATAAACCAAAGCAGTAATTACAATAATTTTATGTTAAACACTATTTATGTTAACAGTATTAGTTAAAAATATATTTTTAATTAAAAAAATAAAAAAATTTTGAAAAAGTTTTTTTACAAATGTAAATATAAAAATGAAAAGTTTTCGTAGTTTATAGTTTTGAAAGTTTATGACTTTGAAGTATATATAAATAATTTTTCAATTAACTTCGATTTTCTAGTTCTTTTCTTTTCAAATCCACATTTTTTTTAATTTATATAATCTATGTCAGTTTTGATTCATATTTTATATACTCTCAATTATGATTTCCTACTTTAGTTTGCAGTGCAAATTTTAAATTAATTTAAAAAAAAATTATAATTAAAATATAAAACTTATTATTATTATTTAACTTATATTTTCTAAATAAAATCTTGATTCTAAAATTGTAAATTCGTTTTGTCTTTAAGTTCAGAGACTTGTATTTGCATTGTAGGTGATAGGATACAAATAAAAGTCAAATTTTTGTGGTATATATTCCTAAAGATGCTTGCAAAAATCAATAAAACATTGGATTAAAATCAATCAAATCACAAATTCAATTTTTTTTGTGTTTCAAAGGGATGTATTTATTGCTTAATTACATCTCATCCATCCATTAATCTTCTCCTCTCCTTTCACAAAAGTTTTACCCATCTACATCTTTACCCATGTATTTACATGGCAAAAACTCCTTTCATGTTATCTGCTTTATTAATGCCTGCGGACAACAACGACGGGATATATTTTACGATGTTCAATCGATGCGGTCCGTACATAATGCCATGTTCATTTTTTTATTTATATATATATATTCTTTATGAACATAACTTGGTGCTGCCTAGTATATTATTGTAGTATTGTTATCAATACATTTATTTTAAGTCTAATGATCGATTGTGAAAACTGAAGATAGCAAACTGGAGACCACCTAAATCAGAGAATTTAGATGGATTTCTTATCAATATTTTTAACAATACATAATCTTGAAATAATTATAATTTCACAGGAACTGGTACAAAAATTTCAATATTCCTAACAATAATCAAACTTCAGCGGAGTCCATTCTTTCGCTATAAATTATAATTTGTTTTAAATAGAATATTGTCTGTATTATAACTCAAACCATTTTGACAACATTCTAATATTAAAATAGAATATCTTGCACATATAAAGTAAATAAATAGTTTGATTTAAACTTGACAAGTTTTTTTACTACTGATTGGACAGATGAAAGAACGAAAGAGAAATTAATCCTTCTCAATATATATAAACTAAGAAAGCCATTTTAATTCCACATCCCTTGTACTAGTCAGTAGAAGAGTGAACATATTAGAACCTGTCATATGAATTGCTAAAAGAAAGTATCTGGCCAATACTAATGTTTAAAATACCACGAGTATCTTAAAGAATAGCTTAAACCTGTTTCTATACAAACATGAACATAGACACAACAGATACTCTGGTGTCTTTTTTCGAGCGCAGGTAGACATATATCGTCCTTTAGCCGAGTGTCGCGTTAGAACAGATATTATACTAGATACTAATTTACTTCTGTGTACCAAGTCGTAGAATTTACATTTGTAGTGAAGACGCCATGTAGCTCTCGACCTGGCTACTGAAGAAGTATGAGGTCACTTCCTATTTGTCTGTTGCAAAAAATGGCCATAAAACCACTTTCGTTTGTGGCTGACAGGAAGAGAAGGGATTGAAACGGGAGGTTTCATAAAACAGACACCTAGTCTAGTTAGTTCATCTACGCAATCGTTTCTTACTCTGTGGAAAAGTCAGAGAATTCAAACTGGACTCACTTTGGAGCTGCTGCTTAGTACCTTATACTTTGTTTACATTCTTAAACTATCGTAAACAATTATTTACGACTATTAATGAGAATATAGATTTTTTTTTCTAAAAGTCCATGTCCGCTGTAAGAGAACAGGCCATCAGGATGGCGATAATTTCTGCCTGAAATATTGAGGTTGAGTAGCAAAAATAGTTGGATCTGCTTGACCAACTATCTTTGCTAGATTCGGAGAATATATTTGAACTCCCATGCCTTTATCTCGTCTTTGACTGCTTAGGCAGAATATATTTAATTTTGAAATAGCTATATTTAAAAAAAAAATTTTTTCTTTTTTTTCGTATACGTTTTTTTTATTGTACACATATATAATATGTTTTAAAAAAATAATATTAACCAAAGCAGCAATTACAATAGTTTTATGTTAAACAATTAAAGTACTAATTAGAAATATATTATTTTTAATAAAAAAAAATATACAAAATTCGAAACACTTTTTTACAAATGTAAAAACAAAAATGTGAATGTAAAAATTAAGATTTTTCTTATATTATAATTTTAAAAGTTATATAAATATTGTTTACTTAATTTCGGTTTTTACGTTCTTCTTAAACCCATAATTTTTTTTAATAGATATATAAAAATAATAAAAAATATCAAATGAAATTTAAATTAGACATAATATTTTTATACATAAATTCGTTCAAAAAACTATATACAATTTAGGTTAATGTTATATATACTCTCAATTATGATTTCCTACTTTAGTTTGCAGTGCGAATTTTAAATTAATTTAACAAAAAATTTTATAATTAAAATATATAAGTTTATATTATTCTTTAAATTATATTTTATAAATTAAATCTTTATTTTTAAATCATAATTTTTAATCTTATAAATAAAATATGTAATTGTGTTTTACAGCTCATTGCATTTTTAAAGAAAATATCATAATCACATTAATATATAATATATTTGAAAAATTTATAAAATAATAGAATTATAATTTCATTATTTATTTATTTAATTGTGAGTTAACACTAAATTTAATTTTAAAGTTAACTGAAAATAAGAAACTGAACTACTATGTCCTTCGCCCTGAATTTTTATTAATTATATATTACTATATATACCCAAATTTTGTTATATTTTAAAAATGTATAAAATTATAGAATTATTAAGTCATTATAAAATAATAGAAATATTAAGTTATTAATAACGAATGCTGTATTCAATCACAATTTCGGAAAGGAATAAAAATCACTTTAATATATTTTTTTGAAGTATGTTTACATAACATATTGATAAATCATTTTAATATATTTTTGGAATAATTTCATAATAATATAAAAATATAACATATTTAATTAATATTGATTGCTGTATATATCTGTACTGCACTGCATATATTCTAAAGCAGTTAATCTTATATATATTATTTTTAATTTTTTTCACTGTTAGTAACATTTAAAATACATACACATATATTTAACATGTTAGTTTATAATATTTTTTATAATTATATACTTAAATACTAAGCTTTCACATTTAATTGCATCATCTAAAATATAAATATCATTATATTTAAATTGTTTCTATCTTTTATTAACAATTTTATTTTGCTCTTATCTAAGTGGCTGTAACTCTTCTTGTTGGCTTAGATATTTTTTTTAAAACTTATTTATTTTTAAATTAAATTTTATAATTTTATATACTACATATTCAGAGCAAATAAGTAGCTCATATACTTTTGAAGTATGATATTTCTTTCTTGTGTATCTTTCTTATATATATAAATTTTTACATACACCGTATTGTATTTCAGAATCGATTTTTTATATTTAACTTTTTTATATTTATAACATATACATTATTCTTTAGATTTGATATATTTATATATAATTATATATCAATATTTAATTGGTTTATTTTTTTTTTTTATTGTGTTGATAAATAGGAGCATCTACTATTGTGATTTTCGCATTTAAAATAAAATGTTCAAAAATATTTAAATACATAGTTAGAATTTTTAATATGATATTAAAGCAAAAAATCATCTAAAAAATGAAAAAGATATAAATAATATAATAATCATAATTTTGTAGTCAAACAATACTACTTAAGTCAAAAATTAAGAAACAATTCGTTTTTATAATTTTTGTTAAAAATATATAATTAAAAAAAATAAATAAAATTAATTTAGGTACTTTTAAAAAATAATATATATAAAAATTATTTAATCTAAATATTGTTTTAAAAACAATTATTATGAATTATGTTTACTCTCATTATTTACTTAATAAATCTATTGACACATATTTATTTATTTTATTTTTTTGGTTAAAATTACATAGTAACTTATATATTTTTTACTACAAAATAAAATACTTCGTTTATTAACACACACATAATTTACAACTACTGTTATATGTCTATTATTATTATTTTATACCTTTTATATTTTTTATGCTTTTCTTTTATATAATATAATTCACATTTATAAGTATATTTAATATAATAACTTATGCCTAATCTCACTACATTGTTTTGATGTTATATTAAAAGCTAAAAAAATATACATATGCATTTATCAAAAATGCAAATATTTATTATTATACATATTAAAAATTTTATAGCCCTGTATTTTATAAATATATATGCATTAAGAAAAAAATAATATCAAAAATTAAATGTTTATAAAGTTTTCTTAATCCTATGTTCACAACGGATTTTGAAAAAATATAACTTAAAATTAAACTTTATATTAAATTCAATTTAAATTAAGAAATCTATGTTAATAAAAAAAATTCAAACTTATTTTTTAAATTATAAAAAACCACATTAAATAATACTTTATTAAAAA
Organism: Teleopsis dalmanni; assembly: GCF_002237135.1. Classification (NCBI taxonomy): domain Eukaryota; kingdom Metazoa; phylum Arthropoda; class Insecta; order Diptera; family Diopsidae; genus Teleopsis; species Teleopsis dalmanni. The sequence continues at coordinate 19,670,842 of NC_051846.1, forward strand.
TTTTACTTTAAACTTAAATTACATTTACTTGAAGGAATTTAATATAAAACAAAAATGATATATTAAAAATAAATTTATTTTAAATTAGAATATTTTTTATATTCAATATATTATATATAAAATATTTTACTTTAAACTTAAATCATGTTTATTTGAAGGAATTTAATATAAAACAAAAATTAAATATTATTTATGTAAAAATGAATTTATTTTAAATTAGAATATTTTTTGTATTCAATATATTATATATTAAATATTCTACTTTAAACTTAAATCATGTTTATTTGAAGGAATTTAATATAAAACAAAAATTAAGTATTATTTATGTAAAAATCAATTTATTTTAAAACAGAATATTTTTTATATTAAATATATTATATATTGAATATTCTACTTTAATCTTAAATCATGTTTATTTGAAGGAATTTAATATAAAACCGATATATTAATAAAATATATCTTAATAATAATATATTAATAAAAATAAATAAATAAAATTGAACATTTTTTATATAGTTGTTATTAACCGCAAAAGCAACTCTTTCAATGGATATTATATTAAATAAAATGATGTAAAAATAGATATATTTTTAAACTTTTATTTAAAAATGTTATCTTTGGGATGGAATGTAAAACAGCTTTTTTTTGCAACTTATTATGAACATTTCTCTTTTTTTACTAGAAGTTTATATAAACATCTTATAATATACAAATGCAATATGCAATATAAATGTATATATTTAAAAATTGAATTTGATCAAATATTATAATCAAATTTCACTAACATTTGAATAAGAGACAAATTTATGTTATAACCCAATTCATAACGAATGACAAAAAAAATTATTTCAAAATAAAAAATAACTAACTGCAAATATATTTAATAAAAAAAATTAAATTTTAATTTAAATAATTATATAAAGCATTAAAACAAAATTTTATAAGAAATCTCTGTAAAAAAAACATTGTAGCATTTTTATTAACAAATTCTTAAATACGAATTAAAATGACTATTAAAATTATATTATAATTTAAAATTTCATAACAGTTTTTTTTTATTATAAAATTATATATTTTTGTTAACAATATATATTTTGAAAAAAAAAAATTAATTAAAATAATTTTACAAAACAATATAGATTTTTTTTCAAATTTTTTATTTTTAAATACAAACAAAATAAATTAATTTCGATACTTAATATTACTTCTTAAATATTTATATATATATTTTATAAAAATGTAAGTAAATATAAAACGTGTATAAATTATTAATTTAATTTTTTAATGAAAATACATGAAAAATTAATATGAAATTGAAATTATATTTTAATAATTTAAATGAGTTTTTTTATTTAAAATAAAACCTTAATAATAAATATGAAAGGTTAAAAAACAGTTTGACAGAAATGACCATATCAAGCAAATGTGAATTAATAATTGCTCTAAACTAGAGGTTTAAATATTATTCGGATCACCGGAAGCTTTGAGAATTCTGATGTTGAAGAATGTTTATGAATGATCACACAATAACCCGCTTGAGAATATTTGAATATATATAGTTCGAAATGGATTTTTATTCAAGGAGTTCAAAAATTTATTGCAACATTATAAAGTCTCCTGTGCTTTACATATGTTCAATTTAGGTGACAGTACATATGTTTAGTTAAATATATAGTTATATATATATTAATAAATATATTTTATATATAAATATATTTTTATATTTTTGTATTATATAAATATATTTATATTATATATATATTTATAAATATTTACATATATATATATTTATATACATATATTTATATATATAAATATTATATCAAGATTGTTTATATAATATTTATTACTTTAAAGTTAGAAATGTTCAGTTTTTTAGAATATCTGGAATAGTTTATAATAACATGATAGAAATCACCTAGTTTATTTAATATTGCTTGATTGTATGAAAGTAATGCATCTATTAGTACCACCACTGAACTAGTATAGGTACATTACCAGTAAAAATTTTAAAAATATTAGACTTTATTGTAAAGATTAAGTATCAATTACGAAGTACTGAAGAGACTACCGATCAACTATATAAAAATTCTTATTCTATTATATTGCAAGAATCAATTATAAAAATAAGAGATTATTAACTAGAGAATTTTAATAGTACATTTAACAACGCTACCTGAAGCTATTATCATTGAGTTCTCTAATGGTTCCCAAACGGTATATAAACACTGCTTCATCAGTAATAGAGAAATAGGAGTAGAAGAAATATGTGCAAATCTGAGAGAAATGTCAGAACGATACATAAAATATATATACTAAATAAAACAAAAGATATCCAGCGCAGAGTTAGAAGTGTTATAATAAGTGTTAATAAACACTAACTTCAAATAAATAATACCATATAATATCTAATGGAAATACTGGGAATGTGCCAAATAAAAGTACAAAAAGACATTTTTGCCTATAGAAATAGTTTGGACGGCCCGTTTTTCCTACTGACACATGTTAAAGGAACCAAACCATAAAATAGTTAAGAATCTCTATACATTTTTTGAACAATTTCTTACAAATACTTCATAAACAATTTCAAATATAAATCTATTATAAAACCTTAGTATTGAATATTTAAACAATAAGGATAGAAATATCCTCAGAACTCTAGGGAAGGTAACAGAATTTTAATGACTATATGTTATTAATTGGAACGGTGACTATCTGGTAATAGTATAATTTGCTGTAAAGTTACTTTAATATTATAAATTAATAAATATATCTGTAAATAGATATGTAACTTGAACATTAAGATAAAAAAAATGTATTATGAAAAGTGATAATGACAGATATAACTGGAAAGCATATATAATAATACTGATAACTTGGCGTTGAACTAAGAAACAACTGTAAAGATTGTATAATTACTAGTGCTTGAAATATTATACGAGCTGTTCGAATATTCGGGCAGGATGCTCGAATTGATCATTATATTGTGTTCGAATATGCTTACACAACATAGTGTTCAAGTATTTCCTGATATACCAATTTGTTTAAGCAAAAATAAAATATTTTATTGTTTTGAATTAACTTTCTGTTAAGGTTTGTGTGAACTTTTTTATTTATTTATGCAGTATATTTATTTATATAGTGCTTTTCTATATAAAAGCTGTCAATGTGTGAAAGAGTTTTAATTTCTTCATCAGAATATTATTATGAAAATATAATCAAATTTACACTTCAAGTAGTTAGAATATCTCCGTATAGCTCGATTATTTCCAAACATTTGAACTGTTCAATCCAAATATTCAAGTTTGAGTAGATCGATCTAAGTGCTCGAATAATTCGAATATTTGAAGTGTTTAATACAAATATTCGAATTCTACTAAGATCGAACTATTCAAATAGTTTGATACTCAAGAAACTTGAGAGCGCTAATATATACTTTTTAAAAACCAAATCACTTGATTGTAGAGAAATGATATTGACTTTAAGTAACTAAAACCAAGTAAAAAAAATAATAAAATAAAATCATAAACGCTGTATTGAACTATGAATAATTTTTTGTAAAAACATATATATCAGATCTTTTAATTATCAACAGAACTTTTAAATATGGACTTAAAATTTCATTTTTCAAATGTTAAACATAAGTAGAATCGATTTAGTATTTAAGAGCAAATAAAAAAAATCTATGAATATTTTATTACAAAACCAAATTATTTTAGAATTAAAAACAAATTTAAATTTTTATATAAACTTTTAATTTAAACTTAAATAAAATAACATAAAAAATAAAAGAACATAAAAATTTGCATGTGTTAATAAAATATTTATTTAAACACATTTTTTTTTTTTGCAATTTAGAAATTTGAACAAAATGTTATCTTAAAGAAAACAATCAAGATTTCATAAATTATTATTGTGTAGAAAATATTATTCTGTCTTCTTTTACTTTACATTTGTTTTTTGAGCTGTTTTTATAAATTTAAAAATAACTAAATCAATTTAATAACTATAACTTAAATTCATATGTTTACTAAAATTACATGTCTATGCACAATTTCGCAACGAGAGGAGTATACATATATGTACATATATACAATCGGAGCGAATTTTAAATTATAAGTGACTTTTTCCGTAATATTGTCTTTCTCTCATTACTTAGAGTACTATGCTTTGGCGGACTTTTTTAAGGTCCATTGCTAGTCTAAGTAAGGTAGAGTATATGAAAAACATTTTTTATGTATAACAAAGTTAAACTAAATTGTTATTTAATAATAACGAAAATTAAACATTTCATCTTTTTTATTAAAATTAATAGTTGTGGTTTCTTCTTATTTTAAGCAAATAACTTAAAAATATGTTAAGAAATTAAATAAATTATATTCAAATTAATATAAAAATCTGATTATAACTAATTTTATTGAAAAGGAAAAATTTAATTAATTTCCAATTGCTTTTTGTTTTAAGCGAAATTACAATATACAATATATGATTTTGTTTTTACATTTTCTTTTTTTTTGTCAATTTGATTGATTTATTTTGTGCTGTTATTTAAAACTAATATTTATTTACAGTTTTTATTTTTCATTTATTTTGTTTACTATTAAACTTCAGTTGTTATAATATATTTAATAACAATTTTTACAACTTTTTTGTTTTGACAACAAATAGTCAAACCGTATAAGTTTTTTAATACTAAAGAAAAAAAAAGAAACGAAAATATATTAAAAAATTAAATATTGAGAAAAAAAGAAATATTTTCAAAATAAATAAATTTAAAATTTTTCCTATTGTAATTATTTTTAATTATTTGTCTTAGAAATAGAATTTCTTTTATACTTCTCGTATTTTTGTATTGTTATACATTTTTATATTTTTAAACACTTAACTTGCTAATTTCTTTCAAAGAATTTCTAAAATTGTTGTAGCTTCTTTAATGTTTGTTTTTATTATTCGTTTTAAGCAACCGTTTAAACTACTAATTTTTGTTAATTTCTATATTAAATTTCTTATATTCAAAATCCTATTTTGCTTGCCAATTTTATAACAATTATAATGATGACTACAGTTAAACAATTAATAACAACAGCAACAACATTAGTAGCACTAATCTACACATTTAAGAGTTCATTAAACATTTTGAAAGCTTCCATAGCAACTGAAACTCGGAAACTATAGTTTATTGTATTGTATAACATATAATTTCATTGAAATATTTATTTCGATTTCGATTTTAATATTTATATGCGGCATATAATTTCAATTTTAATTTTCCTCCTCATCCTCTTTGAGCATATATTCCAACAACAGTTCATACTCAACTCATCCCTCGCTTATAAATTCACTAGGCGATTCAACTTTTACTACACCCATTTGTTGCAGTTCTTCGCGCGTTACGGGCTGTGCAGTTGTACGGATCTGTTGTTGTATTGTATGGCCGTTAGTTTGTATTGTGGCTGGGTGTATACGTCCGACGACAACCCCGCCCATAGTTACTAAATTACCATCGGCAGTAATGCTACTTAACTGCACATTCGAGAGCTCCCCTAATGATGTGACATTGAAATGTTCCAAAGTGGCGGACGGTGTTGTTATAATAGTATTCTGATTATTATTAGCATGGTTATGATTTTGTTGCTGTTGCTGGGCGGTTGTTGCAATACCTGTTGTAGCTATAGACGTTGGAATTGTAGTTGTGGCTATAACATTCCGATGGTGATCACTAGAGGTTTGATTTGCGCCAGCAATCACCATATCCTCTAGTCATCCCTCTTCTTCCTCAGTTTTAATTTTAACGGGTACATAAACCTTATCCATAACATGAATCTTTATATGATTGTTAAGTGTGCTAGACTGTCGAAATTGTTTTTTGCATACCGCACATTCAAAAGGTTTTTCACCTAAGCAAACACAAAAGAAAGGAAAAATTTAATTAATTTAGTGGAAAAATTTCTTTTTTAACTTCAATATTATACCTGTGTGTATCTTGAGATGATTCGTCAGGGTACTTAATTGCCGAAAATTTTTTGGACAATATGTGCATGTAAACGGTTTCTCGCCCGTGTGAATTTTTAAATGATTAGTTAGTGTGGACGATTGACGAAATGTCTTTTCACATATATTGCATTTATAGGGCTTTTCACCTGTATGTATCTTAACATGATTGGTTAAGGTACTTAGTTGTCGAAATCTTCGTTCGCATACATTACACTGAAAGGGCTTCTCATGTGATGTACCAGTGCCATTGTGTCCATTCGAAACCGGAGTATCATGCCCGCTTACTTGCTGTTCTGAAATTGCAGGACTATTTGCTGCTGTTGCCACAAGATGTGCCAGTGAATGCTGTTGAAAAATAGCATGATGCGTAACTGTTACTCCATTTCCCTGCTGTTGTTGTTCAGCAGCTGCTGCTTGTGCTGCTGCCGCCTGTGCTGCAGCCATTGCAGCAGCCTGTGCTGCTGCGTGTGTTTCAGCATTTACAGTAGTGAGATGCATATTGAATGGTAGTGCTATTTCAGTTGTAGTTGGCGGTTGCTGTTGTTGTTGTTGCTGCTGCTGTTGTTGTTGTTGCTGTTGTTGTTGCTGCTGCTGCTGATGCGCTCCAGTTGTGTTTTCGTTGCTACTAGCTGTATTATTATTATTGCCATTTGTGTTGACATTATTTGCTGTTGGCGATACAATAACGATCTCACAATTGGAGAGTTGCGCAGCGGCTGCGTGTGCATGTTGTAGAGTTTTAATGTGCATTATTGTTAATAAGTTTTTTAAGGACTATAATTTTATTTTATTGTTTTGTTTTGTTTTGTTTTTTCAGTCAATGTTTTAATACATTGGACTACTGTTAATCTTTCAATTTGATCTTCTAAAATGAATTCACGATTTAGGGAAACCTTGTAATGGTTATATCATGGTTTGGTATGGCGTTGTCTTCTTTAAGTGCTAGTTTCTTTCAAAACTCACTTTTGCGCCTTTAACCTAAAATATAAATTAAAGTTTTTAATTACATTTTATTATTTTAAATAAAATGAAAAATATTTTTAAATTTAAAATTTATTAACATGCTCACACCAAATCAGAACTGCAATATCTTAACACAAATGCAATATTTATTCTATCAGAAAGATAAGCTGAACTTCAAAATGTACTTCTGTTAAATCACCTACATAAAATGATAATCATAATTGGTTCCAAGAACGGCCGGGTCTACGTCCCGGAGCCACTCGTCAAAGACGACCAAGTGCCGTTCGACCACCCCCAAGGCGGGTTGCAACAACAACAACAACAACAACATAATCCTAATTCAACACAGTTCTTGTGACAGTCGATCAGCCAAGTGGTCACAGACACTTTTGAGTAAAAATGCTTTAGAGTAACTCGCCTTTCATAAGTCAAAAAAAAAAAATAATCACTATCCCACAAAGAGAGTTGCGTTCCTTTGCAGCAAGAACTGTTCTAGCTCAATTGATATCAATATATAGTCATGTGCTAAATATTTACTTGACACGCATAAATGCGTCAATACCCAATGTAGGTATGCTTGAATTGCAGCTCTACCGCTATGATGTCGCCCACCTGTTTTCTTGCCCCAAAGCACACCAGAACCTGAGTTCAATCATTCTTTAGACCTACCCCACAAAAGTTGATAGGTTTCTTCGTCTTGATCCAAGCTGACTTCAATTTTAATCACATCCACCCCTCTTTCCACTCTGCCTTCCAAATAATTCCCACCCTTCTCACACAACCAATACCCATCCACATTGTAACCCATTTATTCTTAGTGTAAATGTTTTCAAGTTATCTTCTTTATAGATCCCTGCGGGTTAGTACAACAACTAAGAATTAACATTAAAAATTAGCACAGTTTTCCTCTATATATAAAACAAATTAGTGTTATATATTAGCAAAAAAGAACGAATAAAAATCTGGTTCTAATTTTTTAGCTATATATATATATAAGTTCATTTATAGGCAAGTGACACTTATAAAGGACTGAGTGAAAAGACTAAATCATTCATCGGGATTTACACTAACATCTACATTTTAATATTACTCACCAAGCTATAATTTTGATATCAAAAAAACTTTGAATATTTTAAAAAGCTTATATGTTTTTTCCACATAAATAACCACACAACTTACCGAGTTTGTTATATCCCTATTATATCTTATACAATAACTTATATCCCTATCCCTAGTTTGTTGCCCTATCATATTTATAGGGCATAAATATCATATTTACAATTAATTATATATTTGAAGCCACGACAATCTTAGATAATTAAAATTCGGAAACTTTTATAACTAGCTTATCTCCCATAAAGAAAGATAATAGTTGTTTGTTAAAGTTCATAAGTTGAACATGATATATTACAGTTTATATATAAATATTTAAAAAAATAAACAAAAATTAAGAAATATACTGATCGTAATAAATTAATCCAACAAAGCCATAGTAATTACATGAAGATATTTATTACATGTACAATTTTGATAGGTATATATCCTAAAAAAATTAAATTTTTAAATTAAAGTGTCCTAGAACAGTCTGATATAATTTATAAATAAACGAAAAACTGCTTTCCAACAGATAAAATAATAACGGTTTAAATAAATATAAGACCAAAACTAATAAATTTTAATTTATTACGTTTTGTTAGCCGAAAGAAATAAGTATATAACCATGATAAGATATAAATATCATGTTAGAAATATCGATCTATAGAGTTGCAAATTTTTACATAAAAACAGTAACAAATAGTTGTTGTTGTTGTAACCCGCAAAGATCTGTAAAGCTGATGACATTAAAAAAATTACATAAAAAATACATGGGTCAGGATGTGGATTGGTATTAGTGGTGTTAGAGGTCAGGGAGTGAAAGTGCATTAAAATATGGGTGAGAATAAAATGAAAACCAACCAGAATCAAAACGGAGAAACCTAGCTTCTTCTATCGAACTAATAACTAGTTGTTGTTAATTATTCGTTTATATGTTCAATGTAAAAAAATGTGTACTAATTGGCACTAGATGGCGCGTTAAGCTGTTTGTGTTATTAATATAGTTTTACAACTTGAAGACTCACTATTACATAACGAATACATGGGTAACAATGTGGATGAGTATAAGTTGTGTAAAAAGGAAGGAGATTATTTGAAATTGAAGGCTGAGTGGGATTTAAATTGAAGTCAATCAAGATTAGTTCTATGGATCTGATCTATGGAGCGAACTAATAAGTAGTTGTTGTTAATTGTCGTTTATATATTTAATATAAAACCTTGTCACCAGGTGGCGCGTTTAGTTGTTTGTGTAATTAATATAAATTTGCAACTTTAAGGCTCACTATCTAACAAGCTACATCGATATATAGCGTAGTGGATTAAGTTGTTAATCCACTATATATATCGATAAGCTTTACAAAAATCAGTTACCAAATTTCGACTCCTCAGAAATAAAAACAGAGCTATAGACTTTTCTACGGTAAGAATACCAATTCAAAGTAAATTTTTGAACCTACAAATACATCGGTTGTGAGGAAACAGGTGTGACAGTTTTATCAAGAGACTATACATAGACATATTAACCGCTTTATAGTATAAATTATTAGTTTCCTCAAATTCATTAAGACAAAGTTAGTTCCATACCATTATGAAATGCTGTGTATTTTTAAAGCGTTGAACTAAAATAATATGTATAATAAATCAAATTTAATATAGAAATTTCTTTGGACTTAGGAAAAATTTTTTTTTTTGAATTTTAATTTGAATTAAAGTTAATTTTATTATTCCATTTAAATATGTATGGTATATGATAGTGCATGGAATGTACTTATAAATATTAAACATTCATCAGATACGGATTATTTAATCATTTCATTAATTAATTTATAGAAAATTAAATCAAAACAAAATTATTAATAACAAAATTCCCAATATAAATTAAAATCTTTAAATTGCAAATTTTTATTACAAAAAATATGTTAACAATTTTATTGACACACTTTGGCTAAGCTGATGAAGCTGAAGAATCAATAAAACTACAAAAGGCGGCAGTCGCAAGACACGTTGTTGTAGTCGACGAGCATTTAGGGTTTTCCAATAAAAGTTTTGCATAAATTATATACAAAAAATAAATGTTGACAAGATCAACCAAAAAAGAAAAGAAAAAATGTGATAAAACGTTACAACGAGGTTAGAGTCTACAAAAGTAAGAAAAAAGTGAGCGTAACAAAATTTTGGGGGGTCGGCGCAGTTCGCTAAAGCTAAGACACGACGTCGGCAGATCAGCTGTCAACACCATGTGTATTACCTTACAATCAGTGCAACTTCCCAAACCATTTATTTATTTATTTACAAATTACCAATGTACAAATATTTTATGTTCTAATTTTTAATAACATGCTTTTTATTTTTTTTTTTTTATAATCGATGTCTTTTATCTGTGACACAAACGTGCTTGCTTCTGTACTTTTGTGCACAGGTTATTTGTATTTTGTAACAAGCGAAAGTAGCTAATTTACACGTTACACGAAAACCCATATTACATACGCCTCTAAGGGGCGTGGTATTTTAATTAAATTTTAGACAGGAATAACTTACAAGTTTTATTTTAAGTTGTTCGCTGAAGTAGTTTTTCCACTTTAATAGCGATCATGCCGTATTAAACACACCACTTCACAACGCACCACACCGCACTAACACCTTACATACCAATGACATCTATAAACATTTTTTATTGAATGTGCTACACATTGAGGTTAGGAGCTAAGCTTAATTCAGCCAAACTATACGGCGATTTGTTTTATTTTGCATATTTATTTATTATTTTATATATTAATACACTTTCACATCCTAATATTTTCTGTACTCATCTGTCTTTTAACTTTGACCTACCTTACCACCTTGTTAAGGCATCCAGTTTTCCTTGTGCACGAATTTCCCTTTCCCCTATTTCAATTCATTTTTGGCTACTTTCAGTCAAATTTTTTCACATTTCAGTTTTTTTGTTGTATTGAAAGCATTTTATTATGTTCTTGTGTTCTTAATATATAAAGTGATTTTAAAACTAAGATATATAAGTATAAAAATTTAACTGATGCATTCGTACAAAAATTATAAGAAAAGTTACAAAATTTTCCTTTGCAGGCACACACAATTTTTTGACATTTGTTTGTTTAACGAAGAGTTTGTAATAGATTAGGTTCGGCTTGGTGCTACAACTCAAACTGACACTTGCTAAACATTTGACACACTGTGGATACCTGCATTCCAAACATTCCAACACTATAAAATTAAATTAGAAAATTTTTGGTAAAATTTATAAACATGTAAAAAAACTAGTTGGTAAATCTTTCACATGCAATAAAAACTTTAAATATTTGCATAAAATGTATAGACGCCGAGATGTATGTATATTGCATGATAAATCACGTTATGGAACACATTTATGTTTAGAGTTAAATTATATACCATATATGCCGTATGCGGGTTCATTCAAATTGATGCTAAGTTGAGGGAAATAGTAAATTATGTCGGTATGGCAGTAAATGTTCGTATTTACCAGAATTTCGAGTAGGGTAAATTAGGTAAAAATTAGGTAAATTAGATATTACCATTGTATAAATTTTATAAGATGTTTAATAAATAAATAAATAAATTTGTAAACTTTTTACTAAAAATAATAAATAAATGGAGTAAGTGCACAGTAAGTAAGTGCAGTGCAAAAAATCCCTAGAAAATTTAAATTTACTTTATCTTAATTTACGTGAACTCTCATACGATCATAATATATAACAGGTCTTTTCCACGAGCTACTCGTAGTAACTTTGAGTAACACTGTGTATACACAAGTGCATTGCACTAGCAAGGTTTCGAGTAAATGAGAGCATCTGAGAGAGCGTAGCATCCCCGTCGAAATTTAAAAATGCTATACGGACTTTACCCGTACATTTAATTTCAAATAAAATTTGTGTAATGTGTGAATCAGTTGTTTTGGTTTGAATTTAAATTTTTGTATTGTTTATTTGCGCGGCACTGGTGTCCTCACCAGATTTTACACAAAGCTGTTCCATTCAAATCTGTATAAAGAGCGTAATTTGGCACTTTATTTATGATACGCTCTCAGTTTGTACTTTACTTGTGTGACATTTGAATTTTACTACGAATAGCTCGTGAAATAAACCTATTATATTAGCCGTAATTTTTTCTTTTAGAGTATAAAAAAAAATACTACCAACTTACGAAAGAAAACATGTGAAGCAACAACAATGCTCTTAAAATCTTCAGAGTTAGGTTTTACTCACAAAAATTTTTAAGTCTTAAGTTTTAGTGCAGCCAATTTCAAAAATCAGCCTATTGTGAATGTTCACTGCAAATATGTTGTAAAATTCCAGTCATCCATAAATTAGTGCTAATACTTAAGTAAATAAATAATTTTAATAAATAAAATGCAAATGGCTATAATTGCTTTTTTACTGATCATTTTGTTTTCTTTTATTTAAATTAATTAATTATTGGTGTTTACAATTCTTATTTTTCATTTTGTGCATAACAACAAAAAACATATGTCAAAAAAAAGTATTTGACATATTTCAAAGGTGATGTCACTTTGTTTCAACCAGACTTAATGCTGTTTTTTTACAACTCTGAAAGAAAAAATTTCGGCTATTTTATATTATTTGTTATACATTACGAATTATATACTATATCCTATATTATACTATGTTTCCGCTGCTTATACTATGTTCAGACGCTCATTAATTTCACAAAAATCTTAATTTCGTTCCAGCAAAATTAAGTTGTCTGAACATAGAATGAGTAAGTTATTAAATAGTACGTTTCCACTGGCTTCGTTAGACTAGTTATTTATATTGATATTATATTACTTTATATATATTGTTGTTGTAGTAGTTTTGTACGACACAAGAAAATAAATATATGATTGATGATTTAATATAATTATATAAATCATTTATATATATGTGTTTTTTATATATATTACGTATTTAATATAAAAAGTACACTAAAAATAGAAGCAATTTGCCATATCTTAAAGTGAAGCATCAAAAGTTTGATTTCCATCATAAGAGCATTGTTTTCATATAGTTGAAAATGTTCATATATAACGTCATGCCACTACTAGTCATAAATAATATATTTTCGCATGTCAATTCATGATAATGTCGCATGAAAAGTGATCATGACTTGCTATATAATCTTGTTCGCCGTAAATATAAAAATCTGTATAAAAATATGCTAAACAAGTTAAATAAGACTGTGTGAACATTTTATATATGTACATACCAACATCAAATAAAGTGCCGCATTGAAATCTTAACCACTATATATGTTGGGATTATAGCCAGATTCCGTTTATCAATCCACTTTACTATTTATATTAGTGATAAAAGATTTTTTTAATATCACAGCCTCTTAAAAATTTTTAATAATTATTAAAACCAAACAAAAATTAAAGTAAAACGTAATAAAAATAGTTAAAAGCAATTTTCCTTCTTTAATAATAAAACCATTTTCCAACACTGTTAAAATTGACAACCGCACTGACATATGAAAATAATTTCATGTTTTAGATACCAGCTGTCAGAATTGTGGAAAAAATTGTTTAACAGTATTTATTTTTTAATTTCAGTAAAAATTTGTTTATTGTATATAGACTGTTGGTAAGTTGTAAATACAAAATTAAAAAATTTTTAATATTTTGTGAATTTGTAACGCAAGTAAAATAAAATCAATTGGAATCTGCAAGTGATGTGAGAACAAAACTATAGCAAAACGCAAACTTTAGATGTTGGCTGAAGTTGGTTATTCGTGTTAGAATGTCCATTAACAGCATAACGAGGTGGCTCATCTATAAAATAATATTTTAATTATCGGATTTATTTTAAATATAGTTAACTGTTTATACCATCAACTTGTATGGACTTTTCATTTCGGCAAGAAATGTTTTTGCTTTTAGCTCGCATGTCGCTAAAAAATTGACGCACTTTGCCTTTTCCGTCTTCTGCTTCATGCTCCACGTAACGTTGTGTGGCCATTACTTCATCACGTAAAGCACGTTTACCACGTTGAATAGCGTCATCTGACTCATTTTCAAAAGGATTATTACTTTCAAACGGATTCGAACCTTCAAAAGGATTGCCAATAGAATTTTGATTTGAATTAACCGAAGCCGTTGTACGTTCATCATCCTCACCTGTTGTGTTCGTTTTTGCGCCACCGTCCTTTGAAGAGTTGTCATCTTCATCGGGCGTTCGTTGCGTTTGTTGTTTGCCATGTAACAGGGAAGATAGGTTTTCCTTAGCGTCGTGCATGCCATGTGATATCTTTGAGGCAACTGTGTCCACAGCATATTTAGTATTGTCAGCAACCTTGAATAATGCATTTTCAACCGCAGTACCTACAGAACTTCTTGCGTTATCTGCTGCTTTAATGGCATTGTTGCCTGCATTCTCAACTGCTTGCTTTGCATTGCTACCTGCATTTTCAACTGCCTGCTTAGCATCGCTCGCCATGCGTTTAGCATTTTCACCGACAGATTCTACAGTTTCACGAGCACCAGTAGCTGCATTTTTTGCAGCAGTTTCTACAGTTTCACGTGCCCCTAGCAATTTGGCTTCTACTTTTTCAGTGAACGTGTTGGTCTTTTCTTTTGTTTCATTTATGTCCTCCTCTATGGCCGTCACTGCTTTATATTTGGCTTTGTCTATGTCTTTTTCAATCAAGTTGACGGTCTCCCATGCATCTGTTGCAGTTTTGTTGACCATATCTTCTGCTACTGTACGTGTTTCCAAATATTTTGTTTCTATTTTATTATTAAGTTCATCTACTTTTTCCACGGCATTTTCTTGCAAATCGGTTTTTATTTCCTTAACGTTCTCGACATGCGCATCTATTTCTCGTTCCAGTTTATTAAGTATGCCTTCAGCCTCCTTATATGTTTCCTCTGCTGCTTCATGTATTGAACCGTTGATACTTGCAACGTCAATATCACTTTCTTCTTCCGATTCTTCAGTAATTTTTTGTTTCACATTTGCAGTTACATCAATGCCATTATTTATAAAGCGGATTTCATTTACTAATATGGTATGGTCTAAAGCATCTCGGGTTGTGTTAATTTCTACAGTTAGCTGCTCATCTTCTTCGGTAGGTGGAGTTGGGGATGATACTATTGCAGTTATTGGTGCTAAAATAAAATGAATAAAGTGTTAAACATTTTTTGTGTTCTCACTTTATAATATTTATTAATTACTAACCTGTTTCACCATTAACGCTTTCTGGTATATTTTCTAAACTATCTACTAAAGCTGGGGAAGTGTGTTCAATGTACTCATGATTCATAGCTGCCTCATATGAGTAGTTACGCAAAGGTGTACGCTTTAGAGCTTGAGGAGTGCCACCATTGCTGCCTTCGGGATATGGTGTGCGTGGACGTAATAACTTACTACTGGAATCAGCTTTTTGTAGCACAGCTGGCTCAAATTTAAGAGAACGAATCGACTTCCGTGACTTAATAGACTCTGTCGGCGATTTATTGTTTGTTGAACCTTGTTTTGCATCGTTTAAACTTTCCTCAAGTTTAGCGGTGCTATTATTATTTTCTGCTACGTTTGTAATTTCTACTTTCTCAACAATGTTGTCATTTATGTTTTCATTATTATTCATCTCTCCGTTGCCTATGTGTTCACCTTCGCCATCAGCATTTTGGTTTTCCTCATTTTTGACTATTTCAATCATATTGTTAGTAACTAAGTTACTGCTAACAAGTGCATCATTTTCATGTACTGGTGTATTTGGTTTTGGAGTTTCTTGTCGTTCCGCATTTACAGCGGAGATATTATTATTGTTCTCATTAACTCCTTCTTCGCTTTCCTCTAAAATCTTATCTCTAGCAATCTGTCGACCACTGTTAGTTCTGCTACCATTTCCATTAATAACGAAACTGCGACTCATAAAGCGATGTTCCCCACTTGGTCCAACAGTTACTGACAATGTGGATGATTTTGGTATTCCGTGCACAAGTATATGTTGATCTCCGACTGCCATATCAATAATACGAAGATTTTTGAATTTTGATATTTCGCGAAATGTCTTTAAATGATGACCGCTTTCAGAAAACGTGGTATAAAACTTATTTGCTTTAGTTAGCACCGTGTAAAATGAGAAACCTTTTAGTAATTTCCAAATTGGTCCATTTTCTTCGCTATCATAGTCGTAAAAACGTTGAAAAATTAAACTTTTATTGCGTAGTGACTCTATACTACGGTAAATGCTACCAGAGTTTGTTACTATGTATATTTCACTTGCTTTGGATATGTGCATAAATATAATCTGCTCCGTGGATGATAAATTCTTTTGGAGTTCTGTGAATTGTGAAAATATAAATTCGTTTAACCTTCCGGTAAGATATAGTCCGCCATTTTCAGTTAGTACTAGTGTTGATTCAGGGCCACAAGTATATTGTTGTATAGGTGAGTCCAATACAATTTCACAAGGCTGATGCATAACTTCATTGCTAGTTGTGCCTAATTGATAATTTTCATTGGAACCCCAAGCAAGCAGGCGACCAAAACCTAGAATATAATAGACAAAGAGATACGTATATTATTTTTATAGTCCTAAATGAAATTATTATTAGATCATAATTTAATTTTTTGTGATCATCTAGTATGTTTCTGTATACTAGAATGTTTTCTGTATACTAGAAACATACTGTTACTGTTTTATCTGTTAAATGTTAGATGATCATGGTGAGTTAAATTCTTCTTTATTATATTAGGTTATTTAAAATGAAGTGATTGATATTAAGAACTGTATAATTTTTAACTACTATTAATATGTTTGGTAAAGCGTAGGTCTGGGTGTATGACATCAAGCAGTTTAGATGAAATTATCGCCTTTAATTGATGTTATATTTGCTATTGCTGACTCTTAACATTCAAACTAACACCTATTAATTAAAGACTTGCTAATTACTGTAGACTTTTATTACCAATGTGCAATATTTTATAGAATTTTAGAAAGTCTAGAAATCTATTTTACTATTAGTTGTTTTTGTAATCACTTTGTCAATGATCTGCCACTGATACCGAATTCATTGTATTTTATAAGTTTTTTAGTTAACTATTAGTTGTAATAACATCAAAAATATAATAGGTAGTTTAAATAATTATTCACCTATAATTGGTGAACAAATTTGGAATGTAAAAATAGACAAGAGAAGCGGAAAATAGAAAAAGAGATGAAAACAAATGTTTAAAGAAGCATCGCATAAAGAAAGTTTCGTTAAATAGTTACTTTTTATGTGACAGAATTCATAACCGATATACCTGATACCTGAGCGATAAAAACGGTAAAAGATAAGCAAAGTCTGCACAACTTCATCAAAGATTAGAAACCACTTAATTGAGATTCTTGAAATTGAAAATGATTATTTTAAAAATAACAATTACCTATACGACTTTGATTTCCCACGCCCATTTGAAACGAGGTTAAGTAAAGTCATCTATTCTGAACAATTTTTTAATCACGTTCTTGGCAAATGAAGCTTAGTTTTCGAGATTTCGGCCTTTAAATTTAGAAACTTTTACATGGAAACCACTAACAACAAATAGACGCAGTAAATGTTCTTTAAGTAGTGAGTAGTTGAATAATGAAAAATATTGTATATAATACTATGTCTTGCACCAACGCCTTGCTGATGGTGGGCGACTATACTCTCGGATCTGTCAAAGATTTTATCTAGCTTCGCAAAGCCGTGACATACAATAACAATACTAACTTCGAGACCAGAAAAAGAATCATTATTGCCAATAGGTTTTATTATGGGATGAGTAAGCAATTGGGATGTAGAGGTGTTTCTCTCGACAGACAAATCTTATGCTTTATAAGTTACTCATCCTACATGTGCTTCTGTTTAAGGTAGAAGTATGAACGCTTTAACAAAATGATGAAACAGCACACGTCGTTTTCGAGAGAAAAATTCTTAATAAGATCTTTGGTCGTCTGTGAGTTGGCGACGACTACTGCATTCGAATAAATCCAAGCATCAGCTGTACGATCTTTATCACGACATTGATATACTTTAGAGAATTAACATTCAGCGGCTTCGCTGGCTTTGTCATGTCATGAAAAAAAAATGTTCCGAAAAAGGTTTTTAAAGCGGTAGTTGGAGGAAGAAAGTGTAGTTATGGTGAATGAAGTAAGAAGGTGAATTGGCGTGTGTAGTTTTTTTGTTAGTGTAATCAGTGTTAAAATCTCTAGAGGTAAGTTATATTGGTTTATAACTTAGTGGAGAAGGTTTCTGAAAATATTTGATAATTATTATGATTATTATGATTTGTTGTCAATTGGGCGTGCACGGGAAATAAGAATTACATCTAATTTAGCACTGAATAATATTTCACTGATGAATAAAAATTGTTGCATCGATAGACAAACAGTTCATTGATTGAAAATCGTTATTTAACTGTCGACCAATACTATTAACTTTTTTGAAAAATTTGTCAATAAAAGAAAACTGCTTTACGGATACATAAGCCATCCAAAAAGCTTGTATTAAGATTTTAAATCAGTGTCATCTTAGAGGCATTAACTTAGCTTTAACTCATCCATATGTTACGATTTTTTGACACGATATATTAATACAAAAATCTACATCACAGCCTCACTATACCTATTTCTAAAAATTTATGACTGCTTTGACACGCATGTATCTTATATTATTCTGATTATTTTTGAATAAACGCTTAATATCTTGTCTCATTTAAATTATTTAATGTTGGGAAAATTTGTTCTTGTAAATTGATTTTATTTAACGTTTCTATTGATATAGTTTTTTTCTCAGAAAAAATTTTAAAATATATTTTCTATACTTTTAACACGCGAACTTCACTTACTGCCCACTTAGATGAATTTTACTGAAAATGTCAAATTTTCTAAATGAATTTTTAATACAATTTTTCAATTTTAAATCAACTTTATGTAGTTTATTACATTAGTTAAACATGAAAATTGTGCATTAGTCTTTCCACATCATTCATACGTGCTGGAAATATCCATTCATGACCATGGGACAACTAAGCTTACGTGCGAAATAACTTGATTTTGTTTACATTTTAAAAATAATTTCTATTCTACAATATTTACAGTACAAAGCTTTTCTACTCACTTGTCATAACGACGAAGTGCTCATGTCCTGCCAATACACTCACAAAATTTTCCGTCTCCTCGCTATTCGATAAACATTGGTCAAACTCCTCCAAACGAAATGGTTTGCGTACAATGGAGCAGGACTCATTAGACACTGTTGCCTCGGTAAAGTTGCGTGCAACATTTGTTTCGTTAGCGAAAACATTTTGTCCGGTAAAGAAGAGTTCATTGGAATCTGCAATGGATACAAAATAAAATTTCTTCCTTGTTTTTAATATTTAAAATGTTTTGTTTACTTCTGATGTTTTGTAAATTCATTTGGTTGGACTTACCACATAGTGTTTTGTTTGTTAAACTTACATGTCAGTATAACCGCCCAATTGCTTCCAAATGCAATATCGGCAATTTTCAGGCCTAAGGCTTTCAACGATTTAACGCAGGTGGGTTTCGTGATTATTTCGCCGTTGTTGTTATTGTTGTTGTTGTTGTTATGATTGTTTGTGTTGTGACTGTTACCTCCGATGCCCAACTGACCGTACTGGTTCTCACCCCACACAAAAAGTCGTCCTGATTCTGTAATTGATAGCACAAATTAAAGTTAATTTTGTTTTTGTCCTTTAATGTTTTAATGGTTTTTGCGGTTTCGTAGATGTCTTCAACGAATTTCTGTGATTATTTTTATAAAAATAAAAGAAAAAATATTGATTTATGTGTGGAGAGTTTTACTACATGCACTAAAGTAATTTGTTTTCCTTTGTCCAAAGTTGTTCTAGTGACCTATTTTATTACAATACAATTCAAGTTAGCTATCAATAGAGGAGTTAATTTAGGTTTCAATAATAGAAAAAATATGTATTTTAATAATAAAGTAAACTTTAATAAAACTATTATTATTATTTAGAAATATTATATGGTTTCGTACGATTTTATTATAAGTTACAGGTGTTAAGTGGTTGGATCATTGATATTTTATCAACTGATGAACATCCTATATAATATGATGGTTAATATATTAAAGTTATTTTAAAAATACTGACTTCATAAGTTTCTAAAAATAATTGCGATAAGATTTTCGATCCAAATAATTTTTTTTTTGCCACATTTAGCGATTTACCATAATTTAGCAAAGAATCATTCTAAGACTGATTGTCTTAGAATGATTAATCTTATTTATTTTTGGTAATTAATTTAAGAAAATTGAAAAAGTTATCAGTATATAATTTTTTAACTCTATATTATTTTATTATATAGTTCTAAATATTTTTTTAAATTTTTATTAGTTTTTCTTATGCAGTTAATTTGATCTATTTCCTGCTAGCCGAACAGTTAAATTGACTCTCATTTCCGGCCGGCTTAGGGACGTTATTGATTTAGTGTTGTTATTATTTAATGCAATAAGTAATTTGGTATTTATAATTTGGCAGTCAATAAAAAATCCAACCAAATTTACATTTGCTATGTGTTAAAAATTTATTAATTAATTTTAACATTATTTCAATTTTATCTTTGTATTTGAAACTTATTCGTTATTTGAACAAGTTACATTTACAATAAAAACGAGTTTGTATTAAGAAAAATAAATTTTACGACACCTGCATTACAGTGATAAGGTTGAGCTATATAATATTGTAGTTCAATTCATAGGATAATTTATATCGAATTAAACCATACATTGTGACCGAAAAGTTTCCGGTCATAAATAAATAAAACGCAAAATTCTTAATCTTCATCAATATTTATTTTATCTCCTTCAAAATATGCTCCATTAGAAGCGATACACAAATGCCAACGTTTCTTCCAATCATCAAAACATTTTTATAGGCGCTTTCCGGTATGGCTTTGAGTTCCCTCTGCGAATTCTGTTTTACGTCTTCTATGGATTCAAAACGCGTTCCTCTGAGTGGTAATTTGAGGTTGGGAAACAGGAAAAAGTCACACGGTGCAAGATCAGGTGAATACGGTGGCTGTTCGATGGTATTTATTGAATGTTTGGCCTTAAAATCGTTGATAATGTTGAACAAATTGAGGTGAATCGGAACAAGCCGAGCGTTGACACGTCGCATACACAAATTGTCCACCAAAATCAAACGAGCCATCTCACGACCGATGCCTAGCTCTCGTGCTATCTCTCTAACACTCACATGAGGATTTTGGAACACGATTTCCTTTGCCTTTTCAATGTTTTCGTCGGTGGTAGAGGTCGAAGGTCGTCCAGAACGCGGCATGTCTTCGACGGTCGTACGACCGTCCTGAAAGGCTTTGTACCACTCATAAACTTGAGTTTTCGATAAAACTGATTCCCCATAAGCCTTTTGTAGCATTCGCAACGATTCTGCACACGAAATTTCGTTCGAAACACAAAATTTGATGCAAACTCTTTGTTCAATATTTTTTTCCATTGTTTTTTTCGCAACGCACTACTGAGGTGAACTGGTTTCAACAGCTGCCGTAAACGAACTGTCTGACAGATCGCGCTCATTTTTGGCATAGTAATTAAGGACAGTGCTGCCAAACTACATAAACTTAAAATATCGAAAAATATACAGCGCGCGAATTTTAAATGAGAACCTCCGAAAACCTTTCGGTCACAATGTATATGCTAAAGCAAGAAATGAGTGAGTAAGACAAAAAAAGTCTCTTAGCTCCATCTACTTTTCAAACTATATTATAATTCATTTTAGTGGCACATTTCTGAGATAGTGTCATACTTTGGTAAGATACACACTCCCTGCAACCACTTAGCCACGCCTTTAGATATGTGCTATTCGACTTTTAGACTTCAGCATAGACTAAAGTGACCTGCTGTTATAGCACATGAACACTGTACAATAGGGAATTTGAAAAAAAATTTTTTTGTTGGTAAAACTGATTAAATTGATCACTTTTCGAAAAATTAGTATTAGTATACATACAGTTAATATGGTTTAACTTTTGTTATTCAGTTTAAAGTTTAAAATATTTAAAGAAATTAACAAACCACTGATATAATAATATTAGTGATATGTTCAATAAATACTGCTGGTCTTAGCGGACAAAGTGCTAGGGATGGTTCAATCACAACAGTCCCTTATCAAGATCGAACATGCTTTATTTTTCGCACAAGTCAGATTACTCGAACATAGAATATGGGTCTTATTCGTATGCCTAGCTGTGTGGTTAGATATAAAATGCCAATTGATAATTTTTATTTTTATTATTATTTTCTTCTCTATACTAGAGGCAATTTTTTTCTCTTTTTTCGTTTCGAAAAAAATAAATTCTTTATTTTCGAATAGTAGGGTATACAATCTTTTGAGTAAAATTACTATCCTTATTCAACAATTTTTCTATTTTTATAATCTGTGTTATAAAAATTTTGATGAACTGAAGATGCCTTTTTTACTAATAGTATAAAGGGTTTAATACAGTTTTATTTAATTATTAGACATTTTATTGTTTATAAATGTTTTATACGGTCTCATACACTGACTGGATTTCTAAGTTAAAAATAAACATATATAGACAGATATACGGACCTATTCTGTGAATAGATTTTATAATGTATTTACTACATTACAATAATATGAATTTATGTTAGCTACACACTATGATTATTGTCCTTAAAGACATGGAAAACTGTGGTCGACTGTTACATTATAAAACGATTAAACACTTCTGGATATGTCATAATTTACAAAGCCCTTAAATTGAAATATGTCCAAAAAACCAGAAGAGCAGTTATAGAAAGTTTTAGAAGAACTGGTTTACTAGAATCAAAGAAGACATACAATTTTATAAAAGTCCTTCAAATATGTATGATGATTGGCAAAAAAAAATATTGTTCATTTCTCTTACTTCGCTTTATAACCAATTATCAATTTACTTAGTTATAATATTTTAAAATTATAGTTATTATTTTTAATTCTTATTCAATTTTAATTGAAAGGACAAAGTTCCCTTTCTATTCATTTATTTTCTTTGCTTTTAATTGTTTTTCCAACTTTTTTTAGCTGAACTTAAATTTTTCATGGTCTAATCTTAAGAAATAAATTAATGTCACTTTTAAATTTTCGTGTTAACTTTCACTTTGTTTTAAACTTCAAGTAAAAATACTTTCCTTTTCTATTCGAGTTGCAAAACGAAAGAACCTATAGAGTTACCCTTAACGCCAAGTTTAATTTTAAAAATGAAAGTTCTTGAGATTAGCCACGACATGCATGCCTGCCAGTTCACCAAATGAGCAAATTTAGAACTATTTCTCTATACGATACATGATGTGGAAAATATTTATAGTTGATAAAATTCATTTAATGTCACATATTTTGTAATTTATTTAAACTTTATTTCAAAAATTTGCCATTACAAGGACTGGTTTATATAAAAATTAAAAAATAAAATGAATATGGCAATTTAAATGTTTATTAAGAAAGTCAAATATGTCTAAAAATATTTTCTAAAAAATTGCGTCAAAGATCAAAAACTATTCTCATCTTAAATCTAAAATCCATCATGATAAAAATTGTCGATCCTTTTTTAGAGCTTTGCCATCAGAAAAGTCAAACAAATAGTATTTGTCAGACACTAAGACAGAGCAAATCCTCTATTTAAGTTTTACAAAACTCAACTCTCATTGAAAAATTTAAATGAGTATAATTAATAAATTTGATAGATGGCATCAAAAACCGTTGATCATCTAGTAAATTCTTATCACTCATTAAGGAATTTTTAGAGCATAATTGTTATAGAAATGGCTAGAAATATCTAAAAGTACTTGATAGTCATTTTAACAAAACCTATGATCTCTTGTTAAAGTGCTAGTGTTCATAAACATGAATAGTCTAATAAAGAAAATACAAAACCCCAACCCAATCTTGCTCTAACAAACTTTAAGTCCACCTCAGGACGCACAGGACGATATGCTGATCTACGGTTCGTCATCAATTAAAAGATAAATAAATGATAATAATTTTAGTATAGTTAAAGCTTAGTGTGGGGCAGTGATAAGCCCCCCAACCACAAAAGAGTAAAAGTGCGCAATAGCACTAACTCAAATCACAACAACAACAACAACAACAACAACAAAACCTATGATCTCTTGTTAGAGTTTTATTATTCAAAAAAAGAAAATAAAATCAGCATAATAAAAATTTTTAAAAAGGTTGATACTTGCAACTTTTGGTCAGTCATCGTGACTGACCGCTGATCCCCTATTGTAACTTTATTATGTATTCAGTAAGTCGAAAGAGTGTTTTTAATGTTGCAAATAACGACTTCATATAATCAAACTTTTTTACTATGAATAGTCACAAAAAAACATTCTTTAAATAAATCAAATGACCATGAAAAATGTTTCCAATAACGTCATGAAATATCTTGAATTACTTGTTAGTCATTATGACAGGAAACCCTTGATCCCTTATTATCTTTCATCAAGAATATCACACTGGCCCAATAAAGTCTATAAAAATGGTGTCAAATATTCGGAACTACATATAAGTCATTAGAACAAAACACCGCTGATCTCTTAACAGGATTTAACTATTTGGAAAGTGAAACAATCACAATACTTACTTGTAAGTAATTGGCACAGAAGACCGCTGACCGCTTATTAGAGTATTCCTATTCATCGGAGAGAAGTAAAAAAAAAACAAAATAAAATAATTCGTTTTTCAATACAACAAATAAAGAGCTCTTCGAAAATTCCCGTGAGTGTTAAAAGAAGAAGAGCAGAATGACGATCTATAACGGATTTTCTGTGACTCCTTGTTAGAGCATTCTTATTCATCGAAAAAGTCAAAAAAAAAAAATTAAATAATTCGTTTTTCAATAAAACAAATAATTAGCTTTCCGAAAAATTTTTTCGATTTCCGTGAGGGTTAAAAAAAGAGAGCAACACATAACTGAATGACAATCTATAATGGATTTCCTGTGTAAATCAATATAAAGATCATTATATTCATATAACTTAAGCTAACACAAAAAATAATTTGTGACTCATTTGAACCATGAACCATGTTAAAAATGAATAATAATTTTTTGGATTAATATTGTGAAGATGGGTAGGATTTTAAAGAGTCAAGAGGCTAAATTTATTCGAACCAAAAACCAGAGAAGAGTGTTATTTCCCAAATCAAAATTTTATGACAAGAAAAAGGTGTAAGTTTGGTAGTTTTAACAGCATTTAAAAAAGAATTAAATTTTAATAAGTAAATGTTTAGGTTTTTTTTTTCAGCCGATGTAATATTTGTTAAATATTTCTATTCATTATAAATTCAAATTGCTTACTTCCGACCATTTAATGACTGTACATGCAATAAATTATATTTTACGTACCATACAAAAATTCTCATTTAAATTATTCATAATAAATAATAATTTTGACTTATGTACTACATGATTTATGTATTTCTTGATTTACCGCATATAACTGCACTCTGATGCGGGCCTGATATCAGACGTTTTATCGGATCATTTTTTATATAAAAATAACTGTGAGTGTTTTCCGCTAAATACGATTTGCCAAGTGTGAAAATGGCTCCAGTATTGGGTATATCCATTGTGTTGCATATATGATTTGTTGATCAATTTCTTATTTATTATTTGTGCGAGTATAATATTTGCATAACTAATATAGCATAGAAGTATATAATTAATACTTCTATTTTACTTTTTTTATTTATTTAGTTTATAAATAAAACCATTAAAATCGATTGATTTACTTTTTAGGTATATGGCAAGATAAAATAAAAACACACAAAATATAGTCTACTTTTAGGTGCTACACTTTAAAAAATTATTTCACACAATTGCACAAATTTATTTTGAATATATTTTAAAGAGAAAATTTGCTCTTATTTTTTGTACTTGCTATATGTTTATAGACTGTATTGTACGAGCGGCTCGCGTGTTTGTTATTATCCGTTCTATTGTGTCAGGACTTGTGGTCAGTTAGACGATTCGTTGTGTACTGGACGTACAACACAATTTCAATTAACTGCGCCACAACTTCCATTGTCCGCTCATACATATTTTTGCCTTTGGTTCTGACTAAGTGTGCTAGTAGTTAGTTGACCGTTGTGCTGTGCTAAAGGAAGTGGTATTCAACTACTCGGCAATAGCAGCAGTCGTATTTTTGTAAAGAAATTAGAGCATTTACCCTACAACCACCGATTTGTACTAGAAAATTACGACAACAATAGTCAACAATAAAAAATAATAGTTCGCTGTAAGTATTAGCCAACGTGTAACTTAGTTCTACATGGGGACGTACTGACATGCTAGAGGTGAGAGGTGCTGGTGTTTTAGCGTGACTATTTTTTGCCTCCTTAATTCTTTGCACGAAAAAATGCGTTTGATTTTAAACGCTTTTTTTTTTATTTTTCCACCACGTTTGAGAATTTTTTTGATTTTTATTCTGTTTGCTTATAAATTATTTATTTAAGGCAAAAGTGCGAATGTGAGTATTTAGTAGTTTTTATTTTTTTGTTTTTTTTTACAATAATTTATTGCCATTTGTTTGTTTTCACTTCTGTTCCGATTTACGTAGTGACAATAAGAAATGAATTGATTTTTTATTTATCAAAAGAGAATTAAAACTTATAAAAATTAAATTTATTTTTAAATAGTTCACCGATAAATTCCAAGAATTGATCTATAACATTAAAAACATGTTATAGATTGGTTAAGTTAGAAATTCACCTAAATAACCTAAATACCTTAATAACTTATAGAAATAAATTAATTAAGTGTAGGTTTAACCAGTGAAATTATTATATATTATATAAATTATCATTATATACCATATATATCTGCTTAGTTTACCATCCATATAAACGGTGGAATTTGCACGGTGTGATTTGAAAACTGGTTCCATGAACACTCGATTTAAGATTATTATCAGAAATAACGGCATCTTCCCACTAACCTATAATCCTTATATATGTACTTTCTGTTTGCTAAGTCCTTCGTCTCATGATAACTGATAAGGTCTCATGATAAATGATCGCAAATATTAATTAAATCTAAAATTAGTTCATTGTTTCAAAAAAATTTGTTTGTAGTATATAGCTTTATCTTTAAAGAAAGTTATAACTCATTCCATTATATATTATATCTTATATTATGTATTTCCTTTTAACACTTTGCAATATTTATAACATAAATTCTAGGTTTTTCAATGTAATAATAATTTCCATTCCTTCATTCCTTTATAAAGCGTTAGCATATGAATTGTAAAACATAAGAAAATAAAAATTAAAATAAGCAATAAATTAAATAAAAAATTATGTTTGATCCTAATAAATTGCGAGTTTAACTTTACCAAAGACCATATTTACTACAACAGAATATTATGTGTTTTTTTTTTAAATTTTATTTATTAAAAACTAAAAACATCTACACTGTAAAACGTTGAGTTTTCTTTCTCCTTTTATCTATATCTTTTAGTCTTTTTCGTTCTTCTTGCATTTGTTCGATGCTACTCAGTAGTCATTTCTCATATATCTTTTATCACCTGAATCCTTTTATCTTGATATAAAGGGTTTTTACTGAACTTGTTTCTATTTTATTAATCGAGACTTTAAAGCAGCTAACATACCCAATATTTTTTGGTTCTTTGCTTTTCTTGCTCTTGTTATCCTGCATTTTGACCATTGTTTATTTTTAATGCTATACGGGACTGTACAGTAGTATTGCATATTTTAGCACTAACCGCATGCGTGACTAAAGTCAAAGTGTTTACTTCGTATATATATGGATTTAATTTCGTATTGTAATTCATTTGCAGTGTTTGATATGATATTTAAAATGTAATATATACATTCTTAGTGTTGTGTTAAAAGAAGTGCAACATATAGCATTTATGTGCTGTATAGAAGAATTTAATTGAAGTTATTTTTTAAACTATATAAAATAAATAACTGATGAAGTAGATGGAAGTCTGAGAATATATAAGAGTAATATCTTGTAAACTAAAACACACACATCCTTACAAGTCTGGGTATACTTACGAATGCCTACTGTAGACCGCACATCTGCTGTTAGAATGCCCTGCGCTAATGCACATACAGAATAGGATCCTGGAAATGTATATTCTTACGGAAGAAGCAATTAAACTCTGTAAAGTAGGTTCTATACTACTTTTTGTTGATGCAACAGGGCTTAGAGACCTACCATAAATCCAGAAGGGGGCACAATAGACCCGACGGTCGCAGTGCCACATCCCCAAACAATAATAATAACCTTAACAGAAAGAAAGTTAAAATCCAATTTAAATAAATGTTTATTTTTATTGTACGTATTTTTTTTCAAATTTTTTATTCACTAATCAAAGATGTGAACATTTTGATAAATTATGCTTTCCATTAATGAACAATTATTTTCATTTAGTTTTCCATTCAGATTCAATGAGACCTTATTTATATGATTCCAAATTACCGCATTTATTGTTGCCGTAAATTGACCGAATTTCATGTTAAAATTCATATGAGTATAAATAAAATGTTAAGTATTCATTCCGATGTCAAGAAAGTAAATACAGCTAACAAAGTTAACAGTGTTAATTCTCACGTATATTTTTATTAACCTCATTAGTTTGCTAATTTGACATTTGGACGTGTTATTACCAGGTTGACCACATACGACCTGCCGTGGCAGTACTACTTTCTACGAAGAAGTAGTGAAGTGCGTAAACACTTCACTATTCGAATTTGAGCCCATTTTCAGCTCCTAAAAGTAGGCTTCTATTAATTTTGTATTTTAATACGATTTGTATTAAATTAGCATATCTGCGAAGGAGAAACTTCCTAGTTCTACAAACCAATACTTTAATTTCTTTTGAATTACAATATCTACGCACGCAGTCAATTACTCAATTCCAGGCAATAATTAACCACAAATTGTGGCTTTTTGCGAATTTTTATTTCATAAAAATTAATTATTTCGCAATGACCTTTGGTATTTCTTCTGAACTTATTTAAATCAAAATTCCATAGGTTTTTTTAGAAACTGAAGTGTTTCGAGTATTTTTGTTAAATTTTCTAGCTTACTTAGTTCTTCGCTCTTGGCATTTATTACAAAAAAAAAAATTGCTTACATTGAATTTTGTTTTGGACTAAACGAAATAATCGATAAGTTAAATTGAATGTCAAATTGAAATGTATTGTATTTTATTTCATTTTATTTTATTTGTTATTTGAGTAGTACTAAGTATTTACACTATTGCATGCAATTGTCCTTTTATCCGCTTGTTGATCTTTCCCTCTGCCTTTCAGTCGACCTGACAGTTGAATGCTTTGAATGTCTATCTATCAGTTGCCTATTATTAATTTGCATATGTAAGCTTATTTCAAATGTCTTTCGCTAACAATTTACTTAATGAAACTGCCTTGCAAATATGGTAAACTTAATAAAAGCGTACCCTACACACTCACAAATCTATTCTAAAATTCTGTAGTATTTTCATGAACTTTCAAATTATATTCTGTTAAGTTTTTTAGTGTCTTTTAGTGCTAATGGGCGTTTCTATGAGTATTCTACTCATAAACTAAATTTTAATGTTGTGAATTTAATAGTATGTTTCAAATGTTTTTATTTTGAAATTTGTCAAAAAATAATATTAAAATATTGATAAATGGACAATAACTGAAATGAGTTCAGCTAACCTTTGCAGAAGTTCTCCCATCCTTCTTTTAATATAAATTCTTGTTGTCACACTATTCCATCATCCTTGAAAAAATAATATTTCATTTATATCATTGTATACGAATGGCTGGAAAGAGCAGTTCAGACTCATTGTGATAATGCAATTGCCTGCAGATAAGCTAAAGAATTCATGTCGAATCTATCAGAAGCCAGAACTAGGAAGCTTCTAATGCTGAACAGGAAGGGTATCCGACTTATTACAGGGTTTCTTACTGGACATTGCGACGTAAATTGTCGAACGTAGGTATTAAAAGATACGATAGTTGCAGACTTTGTCATGAAGAAAACTGTAGAACACTGTTATTCTTATCAACTGAAGAACTTATCAACTGCCTATCCACTTATAACGGACTTAGGCAACATCTCTCCAAAGGGTATAATGGCATTTCTAACTGCTGCTCGCCTATAACAATAAAGTGAGTTTGTGACAATAATCCTCAAAGGATGCAGTAAAGTGGTGACAAATTTCCAACCCTTTAAAAAACTAATCAAATCTTATACGACAAAACCCTAGGTTTCTTAAAAGAGCAAGGTGAGCTTAATGGGGTTTTTTTTCTTAACCATGTTTGAATATACACTCACTTATTATACACTTATAGATAAATTACATTCTCATTTTCAATTTCATTACATTCTCATTGATATATTCTTTCTTTGTTTTGAAATGATCTAATTTCTTTGATAGCATATTAGGCAGCCTTTCTAAATGCTACATATTTATACAAAGTATATGGATTGTTTGTAGAAGTATAGTTTATTGTAATATAGAACTATGGGTTTCTTGGGTTTTTATCTTTTTATTGTGTAGCTCTCTTCGTTATATAATTATTGCAATAATTTATATATTATCTATAGTATGTTATCGATTTATTATTCTTGTTTCAAAAGTTTGTGCTACGCCATCTATTGGTCTTTAGTAGAACTAAAATTATTGTGTCATTTAAAAATAGATGTGATACCAAATTTCATCTTTCATTAAAAGATACCAAATTTCCTAAAACCACAGTGTATTTATAAGAAACAAAATTTCATATCCATCAGTTCGTTTCAATCGTTCATTGTAAGATATTTGAAGTGAACGTGTCAGTAATTTTTTTCACAATAAAAATATAAACAGCGGTAATCATTAAAATGTTTTTAAAAAAGTTTAAAGGCAATTGAATTTCACAGTCAAATTGTAAATTGTAAGTCAAACTGTTTAAAAGTGACCTTTTTAAAGTGAGTTATGTGAAGAACGTCTAAAAACTGCATCAACACTAGAAAATGTTGAAAGAATGCGGAGTATGGTTCTGGAAGATCCTTGATTGACCGACAGAGATTTAGTGCAAGCTTTAAGGATCTCATAAGATACAGTGATTAGTATTCTACGTCCAGTTTTAAAATTCAAACTCTGTATGCACAATGGGTCTTACATTCATTAACAATGTGACAAAAACATATTCGCATTTGATTTTGTCAGAAAGGTTATAAATAATTTTCTGCATCGTTTTATCAATATGGATATGGAAATGAATTTACCATCATGAACCAAAGAGAGATTCTAAGCATTGATTAATTATTCGGTTGAAAGCGAACTGGTCACAAATCATTCAAAAGGAAATGACTGTTGGGTTAATAGATTACCTTTATATTGATTAATTTAAGAATTTGTAAAAGAAGTTTGCTTTTCAAGAAAAGAAATCACTTTTTGGTGTTTTGGTTTATACGCCAGATTTACTGTCCTTTGATTTCTGTCTCTTTTCACACCTCAAAAAACTCTCTCATGAAAAACGATTCAAATAGAGAAGCAGTAGTTACCATAGAGAAGTATTTTTAAATCTTGAACAAAACCACTATCGAAGTGGGAACCTTAAATTGAAGAATTATTGGAATGATTATATTGAAGTCAAGAGAAATTATATTGAAAAATAAAGTCCTTCATTAACGTTACGCGAACATATTGAACAATCAATCTTTAATTCCAATACCTATTTCAATTTTTAAGGGTATTGGTGTATTTTGTCTTCATATCTTCCACTTAATTTTTTTTTAGTATAATAAAATCAACTTGTTTCAGTGTAATAAAAGAAATAGTGTTCGTTATAATCTTATATTACTATATAAAAAATTATTACTTTAATTTGTTAAGAATAAGCGTTGGTGTGGCACAGGGTACAATGCCCAACCCTATTATATCTACCATATCTACTATTATATATCAATGGGGCAAATGTCTTCTTCTTTTACTCCTTTTTACTATAGTTATGGCGTAATTCCATATGAAACTGATGGTCTTGGTATTTGCTACATGTGAAGTTCTGTTAGAAAAAGATAATGTGAAAAAGACAAAAATAACTTGAACCCGATATTTAGATTTAAAGCGTGTCCTATCAATGCATTGCAATAGTTAATTAACTTTTACAGATTTTAAAAATATCTATTAAAACAGGTAATAGTAACTTGGAGATGTCATTCTAATCATCCTTCTTGTATCTTTTTTCTTTATTAATTTCAATAACAACCAAAATTAATTCAAAATTTTTATATGAATTTAATTAACATATAGATCCTTGGAGTATTTTTAATGACTGCATTAAAAGCATTGATAAGAATTAGAATTAAAATTTAATAAAAATTTTTTCTTTTGTTTAAACTTTAAATTATAAATGTTTTTATACTTGAATTCTCAATTTGCAGTTCCACTAATGCCACTTGTTGTACTTTTCTAATTAATTCGCTCGTATTATTGTTACCACATAACACATATGGTCCGTTGGGTAAACTATGATGGGTCATTTTAAGGGTTACGCCTTTATTGCATCGACAACAGTTTATGGCACGCCACTACGGTTGGCTTTGTTATTAGTTGCAGTTTTTTCCAAATGCATAAACTTTCGAGCCAAGTTGATTGCAGTTTTGTTTCGTTTTGTTGCTTCTGGCTTAGTTGTGGTTCTACTAGGACAATGTTCCACATTCTAAATGTATAACATGGATATAACACGTCAAGAGCAGTATATCACGTTTATATGAAATTTCTCTTCTCTACATTTACCATTGAATTTATATGTATGCCATGTTATTCTGTAGTGTAGTCATCAAGGCGTGTTGCATTAATATTTTTTAATCTAACCAGTAATTGGATAGTTGGTGTCGTAAGCTGAGGTATGTTTTCAAAAAATTATTGCCAACCAATTAGAAGTAATTTCTCAGTTTAACTAAAAAACTAATTCAAGACTTTCGATTACTAACCTGGTGAACTATTTTCACGTTCCTTAATAAGTTTTTTAATATTTTATGTGCCATTTTCGCTGAGTTCATTGGAAGACACCAATCAAAATATTATTTTACTTTTGTAATTTCTTAATATCAATTTTAAATTGATAGGTATATCATTAAATTAAGTTGTACATCAAATAAATTGACTAATTTCTCATAATTGTATTATTAGAAAACTTAATTTTAATCGTTTAAGTTAGATATTAAATTTAAAGATGTAGAAGTGAATCAATATTTATACGAACCCTATTCAGTCAAGAATAGCTTCCGTACTACCCATTCATAGTAATTCACTGGTAATCACTTTCCAACATATCATATGTGATTATCAATTCAACTACAACAGATGGGTGTACTTTTTATCAGATAGTTATTCTTTGAGGTGCTTCTATTATTGCAACACATATACTTCTCTTACTCTTGTAGAAGCCGGCTTAAATCCTCTCTTTCGTGAATGGTAGTAATCCGGGAGTAGTACAGACTGGTTGTGGATCACCAAAAACAACTGGCTCCATGAACGCGATTTTTAAGATAGCAAATATTATCCTTAATACAAAATATATAGGGTATAGATGGTATAAATCAGAGATTCTTGTTATTTATTTTTTTAATACTTCCAGTTTTCCAGAAAAAACTTCATCACGTACCCCGCTACCGAAGCCCTCTAATTGGAAACCTCTCCAAAATCAGATATAGTTTAAAAATATTCAAATTCTAGAATTTACAATAATTTCTTTGAACATAAGATCAAGCTGTAAAGACTACCAAAGATTTAATTATATCTTAGTTGTAGCAGTCCAAGAAAATTACGATATTGATATCGGAAACTGTATGGCTCGGCATCATTTTGCTGTGTAGTGTATTATTATTATATCCCATTGAAAAATGCTACAACGCTCTTCAACAGTCAAGACGCTACGAACCAATTTATTAGAAAAGTTTCCACTGTCGATTCAGTCGTGTAGGTTATAGTCGTCAGTGATTATTCTATCTTAAGTTCAGATATCTGTGCTGAGATGAGAGAACCAAACGCATGAACAAACTTTTGATCGCTGTGAATGCTTTTATTTGCCGGTTTATGAGATTAAGGAGCATTAAATGAAACATTAACTCCGACTTAACAGTTCGACTAGTTCTTTTACAGAGTTTCCAATTAAGTTAAGCTGTGTGTTGTAGTTGGTTTAACATGATAAAGTAGGAAGCTATGTTTAGGTTCGGGTTTTTGTACTATGTTGTCATACAATGGTTTTGGTCTTAAAGAGTTGTTAGATCACACGTAACTACTCCCCGCTTCTAAGTTTAGTTTTCTGATATATTTTTATATATTGTGTTATTAAACATCAATTCATCTAAGTAACTTAATCAAATTCATAAGAATTAAAGCATCTTTTGAACCACGCCTAAAATGTATTTTGTTCATATAAAACTATTTCTATCATTTTATTTCTGATTACTAAATAAAGTCACCTGTACTTAAAAGCAATTAGGAGATCAATATACCAGGTATATTGCATGTTTTTGTGTTTCTGTTTTTATATTTTTGAGTTTATTGAACTCTAAAATTTTCCTATGTCAATTTTATTGTAAACTGCCGTAATATAGACCTTATTTTTTATAAGTACATTTACCTTTATACTAATTTTAAAATTTAGAAATTTATTCAAATTACTTTAATTGAACTCTTCAAATACCGTCATAGCATGTGAATTGCAAAGCTGTTTGTTTTACTAACTTAAATTGTTAAGAAGCTCATAAAAATACTAGTCAAAATTTATTATTAAAAGCTGAAATATATACTTTACTTGAATGTATGAATTATTTTTGACATACCTACCTCCTTGGACAATGTCTAAAGAAACAAGTTACAAACATACTTCGGTGCATGCTTCAACAGTTTTCAAAGGTAACTGAACTGTGAATTCCAATAGATCGATATTTGGCACATTCGAAACTCTTTAAGCCACCTGTCAATATTCGTTGCCCGACGACTGTCATAAGGACTCTGCGAAATGGCGAAGCACACAGGACCGCGTAGTGCATTTATTTTTATTTCTTGTCTTACGTCAAATATTCTTTATAATTAATTTTTCCTGTGTGGCATACATAAGATTTTATTTCATATCAAAACTAATTTTAAAGGATATTTTTTCAATAAAGATTCTGTTGGTACGTGTTCGGATTTAGGTTTCCATAACCTTTGGCTTTAGACATTTTCCTCACAATACTAAATTAAAAAAAAATTCTAATAATTTTTTTGTTTATTTATGAAAAAAAATTTTTTGCTACTAATCTGAGTGACCAAGTGACACCTTCTCTTCGTTTGGTTCCAAACATACCTACATACAGACTATGACTAACTTCATCCTATTTTTGGTAACTAACTTTGTCGTTTTTGTTGTTCTTTTCTATTTACAAACTTTTATTCATCACGTTGGGTAAATATTCTGCACACTCATGGGTAAAAACTAAATAATTGTTTTCTTTTCCACTTCCTTTTGGTTGAAGTGAAATTTTCGGCTTCCGGTTGTTCAACGTCAATGTCAGAATCATAAGCACGTTTTAACAATTTATTTAATATTTTGGACTGCAGTTTATTGTTTTAATTTGTTTACTTATAATGTCACTCAATAATATAGGATATTCTGCATAGTAGTAGGGAAGAGTAGTAGGGAAGAGAAAAGAGTTTTTTCAGATAGGAATTTATTGAGAATGGCATTAAAAAAACGTGACTATATAATTTATATATGTGTAGGATAGGTTATCATTCTTCCAGATTCAGACTAAATTCTTTTATTGTGACATTGTGAGTTTTACATTCATCCTGGGATGTAAATTACACTTTTTTGTTGTTATTCTAAACTTTATTTGTAATCTATCTTATTAACAATAACCAAATTATATTGCTTATATTGTAGTAACTTCACAAAAACAATTTGTCTCCAATGAGACCAACTGTTAAATACATTCAAATAATGGTGTAATAGTTCTAATTATTCGTACACACTGTTTAATTTAATTTCTAAAAAATAGATCTAACATGTGATATCTCTTTAACCCAATAGTTTGTTCACTATATATGTTTACAATAACGTTTATTGTAAAGATTTAAAAATGTTCAGTTCATTGGGTTTTCATATTACGACATAATTCATGCATACATGACCAGTAATTTACGGGATTACGTGTCGTTAAAGCTCGACATTACGGTGTTCACATTACCGTATCCAGATTAATTACCCTTTTGGTAAGACGCAAGGCCTACTAATACTTTTGCTGAACTTTCGGTCACAGCACTCGGTTGGAAAACTTAACGAAAATAAATAAATACAAACATTCTACCCGTGTAAGTTTGGGTTTTAACCGCAACCGCCACACACTGCCAACCTCAATTGGTCAGAGCAGCCAAAGCTGCAGGTACTGATCTGCGTGGTACCAAATACACACCTTCAATTAAGTACAGCAACTGAAAACTTACTCAGTACCTCTAACACTCCAAACAGTATCGGATAGTGCCGGGAGTTTAGCTGACTCTTACGACAGACATGTCTTACCTCCGGAATATTCTGACCCCACATATAATATGCTATAGTTTTGATATGGCAAGAATATATTAAATACACTTGCAAACAATAGATAGTAAATATTATAGCTCTTCCAAATATGATTCCGTAAAATGTTCTAAAATTATTTATAATGAATTATATATAGAACTTCAAAGCACTAAATATTTTTCTTAAAATTTTTTTAAAGGTGTCTTCAACATGTGTGATGTTTCCAGCACGGAAACAGACATCGTAAATGATAATAATAAAGAGTGTGCAGCCGAAAATGCGATAAAAAATGATAATCTAAGCAAGGATATAAAGAATTTAGACAATAATAGTCCATGCGAACGGAAACTAGAAACCATAAAAAGTGATGAGGGTCTCACGGAGGAAAGTATATTA
This sequence comes from Teleopsis dalmanni, assembly GCF_002237135.1. Lineage (NCBI taxonomy): Eukaryota > Metazoa > Arthropoda > Insecta > Diptera > Diopsidae > Teleopsis > Teleopsis dalmanni. The sequence goes on from NC_051846.1 coordinate 19,707,882, forward strand.
TCACAATATGATACTGAATGTAAAATAAAACCAGAAACAAATAGTACTAATAAACAGAAACTAAAAGACGTACCTATAGATAAAATTGATTCTGTGACTTCACAATCCACTAATAGTGAATTCAGTGAAGAGCATATAACTTATACAGATGATGGCATAGCGATTTATACGTGTCCTAAAACAAATTATAAATATAAATGGAGCGCAAAAGAAGAAAAATGGGTTTCTTTGGAAGAACAACCGGAAAATGAACATTATTCATGGTGTACAGATACGAAACAATGGAAACCTAAAAATCCGGAAACCGAGCACTACAAATGGAATGCAGAAACAAACAGCTGGGAACTCAAAACAACTAAAAACTCAACCGCAAATACTGATGTTAATACATATGGAAATGCAAGTTCTGAATCTGTTACATATGGTGTTGATGAAAATGGCCATCGCACCTATACGGACAAAGATGGCGCAGTTTTTTTCTGGGATACATCGAAAAAAGCATGGTTTCCTAAAATTGATGACGACTTTATGGCACGTTATCAAATGAATTACGGTTTCATTGATAATACTAGTGCAAGTGAGGAAGAAAGGCGTAAAAAAGAAGCAGAAGAAGTGAAAAGAAAAGAGGATGAGTTAAAAAGAATGGAAGAGGAAATAAGAACAACTATGGCAACTGAAGCGGAAGGCACAGCTGGTGACGGTGGTTTAAAACGGAAAGGAAAACAGGATCCACCAAGTAAGTTATTATCGTTTCTTCAAAAAACTTGAACTTAAACGTTTTTTTTAATTTTATTACACAGAATGGTTTGACATGGATCCGGAGCACAATACTAAAGTTTATGTCTCTAATTTGCCATTAGATATTACTCTGGAAGAATTCGCTGAATTGATGGGAAAATGTGGTCTCATCATGCGTGACCCACAAACACAAAAAAGTAAACTAAAATTGTACACTGAAGCCGATGGTCAAATTAAAGGAGACGGATTATGTGATTATATTAAGGTGAGTTTTTAAAAATTTCTTTATAATTATCATAACTTCAATTTTATCATGATATATGTATATATTCACTAAATTAAATTTTGTGTGGAACAGCGCTTTTGTTACCACTACAGAATATTTGAGCAGCTAGAACTTTAGTCTAACTAGAATAAAACTAGTCTATTCTTCATGCAGCTTATGCAAGTAGAAATGGACTGTACAATAATTGCTTTTATGTTAAAAGAAGCTTAAAAATCTAAAATTGTTAAACGTGGTTACCTGACGTTGCTAACATTTTCGTACTACTGGATAATACATGGAAATATGACTCCACAACAACATCGCCCAACTTTATACGATTTTAAAGCACAAGAAAACAGCACATTATTAAAGTCCAAAGAAACAGCCTGAATATTTTGAATTAAAACTGAATATATGCGGCAGAAACTACTGAGAGGTTGAGTTGGAACCTTATTTTCTCTTTGATATTCTTGATTATCAGATTGATAGATCAATAGATCAATCTAATAATTGTACTTTTGTTTCGATTGGAAAACTCAATCAAAAATTTATCTTCATATCTTATAATAAAGAAAGATACCGCAGTTCTATTCTTTTGAAAGCAGTAGAAAAATTCTAATAATTGTTGGATATATTTGAATATAGTAAAATATGGGTAAAAATTTTTTTATAATCTACTGAGACAATGTAATTAATCGTTATTTTCTTCTTGAAATGGACCATTTAACAATTTTATCATATTTTACTATTTAATGTTAACCAAAGACACTCCATCTCTACCCGTATCGTTCCAGAAAGATAATCAACACTGCTTGTTTTTTTCTAAAGCTATATCAACAAAAGCTACTAAATACTACAGGAGGTTAAAGTCTTTTTTTAAAATGTTTCAAACAAAAATGCAAACATACCATTCTCATATGCCCTTCATCATACTATTCTAGGATATGTGGTACTTATTTATAAATGGACTTTTACGAATTGTTGTTCTAAGTCTTATGGAAATCTTGAAAACGATCTATTATTTGAGTCACTCTTGGGAAAAATGAGCGAAATTTAGCTGTTTGAAAAGATGAGTAGCCCGCACGTCGCATGTTAATTAATTAATAGACATCCTAAAAGCGATCTATTGTTTGAGTCTCTCTTGAACGATATTTAGTTGTTTGAAAAGACGAGTAGCTCGCATGTTTACCATCTGCTGTGTAATAAATGTATACATTGTATAAAACCCTCATCCTTCGCTGCAAACATCGGTCCCTTTTTTTGTATACATCAACCGGTGCCGTAACGGAGATAACATTAGTTTGTTCGACTCTCTTCGTGTGTTTTCTTCCTTTTATATCAGGGCACGGTATAGGCTTTCTGCTCTCTTTAATCAAGCTTTCCGTCTTTTATACCACGGCACGTTGTGGGTTTTTCGCTCTTTATATTGACTCATGTCTTTCTGCTCTTTATGTTATACGGAGACAAGTTATAAGATTATGATGGTTCAATAACAAAGTTCTCAATATGCCGACAACTTGTATATATTTGGAAATGAAAAACATTTTCTTTATGCAGCAAGAAATGTCTTCGGCCAATTGAGTTCAGGATATAACTCCGTACTATATAGATACCATACCTGTCACACATAAACACGTTTCTTCCAAATGTTGGTCTCAATTGCATTTCGTATATTATACAACATTGTTCTATCCATTTTACTCCATGGTCCAGATTTTTGTCACACTTTTATGTGCTAAATTTTAAGTCGGCATTTGGTTACAACAACACTTATAATCTACGTAACTCCGGACCGTAGACTTGGCCTGTTTTGAAACGAGTTCAAAGTTAATTTAAATTCAAAATTACATACATACAAAATTACATAAAATTACGTTCAAATTAAATTGCATATTTTTATTTTAATTAAAAAAAAAACTACAATTAAATGAGAAATATATGGACATGGTTTCAGTGGTTTGTTAGTCGATTATATATAACTTTTTTTGGTCTTTTTTATTTACTCTCAAAATTGTTGAGCATTTCGTTCAATCGCTTAACTACCTTCCTAGTCATTAGCTGTGAATAAATAGCATTGACTTACAAATAGTAATAAAGTACATAAAATAATAAACATATATATGGTAATAAATTGGGAGGAAAGATAAATTGAGAAATGTGCCAAAATTCTTCATCACCTCCAACCACTATTTAAAAATGAAAATCTCAATACTAAGAGATTTGTTCTATAACCAAATAATTCGACCGTCACTTACTATATGGATGTGTAGCGTTTAGCAAAGCCTCAAACACTACTATTCGCCAGCTAGAAATTCCATAAAGCCAGGCTCTGAGAAGACTTTTTAAGGTACTATTGTACATTAGGACAAATGATATCTTCAAAAAATACATAAAGGATAGAGCCCTGAAATTATTTACGAAAACTGACAGGATTACCAACACCGCGTTATCGCATCTCAGAATAGTTACTGGCTCTTCGGGGAGGTATGTAGATCTGAGGTCAATTATTGCTTAGCCTGATGAAGTGATAAACAATAATCCAGTCAAGGCTTAGAGAGTGGTAGCCTTCACATAATAATTAATAATTAAAACACAATAATAATAATTTGTTTTTTAATTTATTTATTTCTTTCGCAAAACATGTGATTTTATGTTAATACAATTGCTGACTTAATTTTAAATATTTCTGTTTTGAGTTTCGTTTGACAATTACAAGATATTCCCGCATAAGTACGAGCATTTATTTTTATTCCGGTGTATATTTATATATATATATATATATATATGTATATATATTTGTTTGTTTTATATATGCTTGGTTAGCTAATTGATTGCTTAAAAATATTATTATTTTTCTAGTATTGAATTGCTTTGAAAATCCTAAATTAATTAACAGTAAAAATAATATTTTAATTAAGACATCAACTTATACTTGAGGTAATCAAAAACTAAATCAATTATAAATTATTTTCGTTCTTTATTGGAAAACGCTATAAACTAAGTACTAAACTTAAAACAAGCTTAAGTTTAGATTTATATTGCTTTTGTAATAGTTATTGTTTAATATAAAAAAATTTTAAATAAATTAATTTCAAGATGCTTTAGTAATTAATTTATTACGTTAAAATACGATAAGAGTTACTAATAGTTAATAAAAGCTAAATGTTAAGTGTTTAATATTAATTATTTATGTAAATATATTATAAAAAAGATAAATGTTAAAAATTTTTTACATTATCACTAGTTTGCTAAACTATTTTTGCTTTAAATATTATTTAAGTTACTTAATGTGCTTTTGCGATTAATTATTTGCATGGAAGAAGAGTGCAAAGAAGCACTACATAGACGTCTATAAGTGCTATTTTTGAACCGACTTTTCTCCCCTCAAATTCTTCAAGTTGCTGTGTTGCTATGGTAAATCTTTTTTACCACATTTTATTTAAGAAATAATATATTACATAATCTTTTAAAAAACTATAAAAATAATTACAAACGATAATATGAAAAACTTATTATAAGCTTTGATTAGCAGTGTTCAGTTATTAGTATTACTTGCTCAAATATTTGTTTAATTTTTTTTTGGCGACTTAAGGAAACATATTTTAAGTGTTGATATTGTTTTAAAAAAAATTAATTTTATTTACAATAAAATGCTTAGTTATAAAAAAATGTTTTTTTTAACAAAAATAAAATTAAACAAAAACTTAAAAATTGATATATATATAAATTGCTCGTTTAACTCGCTTCAAGGTGTGTGCTTACAAACTGTTATATATTTATACACTTAACATATAAATATAGTCAAATATTGCTTTTTACTTAAATACTTGTGCAATAACATTTAAATGTGTTAAAAAATTGTTAAATTTACTAAACAATTTTCAACTCACTGCCATGAGAGTATACTCGTTCCTTATTACATATAAAATATTAAAAATATTTTTTTTAAATTAAAATGATAAAGCTTAATATGATCATATTTAACTAAAAATGTTATACATATATTAAAAACATATTATATATAATATATTGTTTAAATTTGTTTTCTTATTATGTGCAGTGACAAGTTTTTAAAGTATTTATTTAAAAATTAATATTAAATTAATTAAAAATTAAAAGTATTTTTAATTTTAATAATTCAAAAATTGAAAAATTTAGGAGAAACATTCATTTCATTAATTTTCTTTAAAAATACTAAAAGAAGAGAGCAACGTGAATCTTTAACTTAAACATAAATTTATTTTATTTTTTCATAGTAAAAAATTAAAAAAAAAATATTAATAAAATTAATTTTAATAAATTAATTTAGTTTTTATTCATGCACTATATATTTACTGCTATTTCAATGCTAATTTAAAATTCTTTACTTCAGTTTTTGTTTAAATCAACTTAATAAATGAGTTCTTTCTTACTTTTTTCTTTACTTTACTTTGTTCTTTGCTCTCTTCTCTTGTTTCGATTTTTCATATTCTAGAATATGTAATTTTGTTCTTAATTATTAGCTTCATTATTACTTAGTGCTTGTAATTGTTTTTGTTGCTTTCGTCGTTTACGTTGTTCGAAGAATGCCTTTTGCATTTCTGGTGAGAGTCGTGCGATTCGTTCAGCATATTTACGTTTCTTTTCTTCTTCGGCTTTACGCACACACTCATCTTCTTCCCGTTTCAATTCATTCAAACGTTCTAGACGTTGTCGATTTTGTTCTTCTTCCTGACGTTTCTTTGACTCTTCTTCTGCTTTGGCAGCTTCATTTTCACGTCGTATTTCATCTTCGTGTTGTCGTTTACGCGCTTTTTCAGCTTCTTCCAATTCTTGTCGTAAGCGTTCCTCCTCGGCTTCGATTTGTTTTTGTTCAGCTTCTCGGCGTGCAATTTCCTCTTGCCGTTTTCGTTGTGCTTCTTCACGTTTGCGATTTTCTTCATATAAACGTTGTAATTCTTGTTGTTCAAAACGTTTCGTTTCTTCTAAACGTTGCAGTTCTGTACGTTTTTCTTCCTCTTCTAGTTCACGTTTAATTTGTTCTTGTCTAGCTTTTTCTTCCAATTCTGTACGACGTCTATTTTCTTCATCCTGTAAACGTTTTCTTTCTTCTTCCTCATGTTGACGTCGCTCTAATTCATTTTGTGCATCTTGTATACGTTTTTCATATTCTTCTTTTAAACGTTTTTCCTCTTCTAAGCGCTCTTCTTCATGTTTGCGTGCTTCTGCTGCACGTTGTTCTTCGATTTTACGTTTTGTTTCTTCGCGTTCTTGTAATTCTTTAGCAATTCTTTCACGTTCTTTTTGTTTTTGCTCATTGGCCAAACGTTGATCCTCTTCGTCCTGAACTCGTTGCTTCTCTTCTTCAGCATATAATTGTTTAAGTGCTTCAAGTTCTCTTTGGTGTTCCTCTATACGCGCTCTTTCTTCCTGTTCTTGTTGTTGCGAACGCTCACGTTGCTCCTTTTCTTGCTTTTGTAGACGTGCTCTTTCTTCATGTTCCTGTTCTTGCAAACGCTTGCGTTGTTCCTGCTCTTGTGCCTTTTCTTCTTGTTGTCGTAAATGTTCGCGTTGTTCCTGTTCTTTCTTTAACAATTGTGCTCTTTCTTCATTTTCCTGTTGTTGCAAACGTCTTCTCTCAAGTTCTTCTTCATGCTGCCTTAATTGACCAGGTACGTCAGATTGATGATTCATTTGCTCGTTGTTGTGTTGTTGGCGATGTTCCTCTCTTAAACGACGTTGTTCTTTAAGACGTTGTTGTTTTTCACGTCTCATCTTTTCCTGCCGCTCACGTTTTTTCTGCATGCGACGTTTTTCTTTCTCACGTTGTCTTTGTAATTTACGATCGTAATGAGTGCGTTGATGTTGTTGCCTACGCTGAGTTTGTGGTGACACGGTTACGAGTACCGGCGGTAAAATTTCATTGTAGACATTAAGCGGTGTTACTGGTGTAGTTGTCGTCATTCTAACTGCTACAGGTTGATAGTTTATATCATTTGGATGAAGAGTTGTTTGCTGGTGGTTAACGTCGTTTTGACTGGGTGAATTAGTGGAATGTGGTCGGGGTCTACGTCCACGTCCTCTTGTATTACCAGGACGACGGGCACGTATGCTGGGTATAACGATCTCCTCGTTACTACCCTCAGCCTTAACCCGGCGATTTATTCTGAAAATACAAGAAAAATTAAGAATTAGAGAAAGGCTTTTGTTTTTTGTTTTCTATGTATGTCTATGTATATAGTATGTCTATGTCTTTATAGTATATAGTCGAACTGGTTGAATATCGCACGAATATTATTCAAATTTCCAGAAACACTTCCTACAACTAAATGCTTGTTGTAGGCAGTAATGGTATCGACAACTATACCTAACTATATAATTAGGTTTCTTAGTACTTATTAAAGTTCATTTTAATAATCCTATTTTTTTCAGATTGAGTCCGTGAACTTGGCTTTAAATATACTGGATGAGTATAATCTGCGTGGTAATAAAATACGTGTTCAGCGTGCTGAATTTCAAATGCGCGGAGAATATAATCCAGCTTTAAAACCGAAAAAAAAGAAGAAAGATAAAGAAAAGCTATTAAAAATGAAGGAAAAGTAAGTTTGTATTTGTTTTGAATGAAAAATTTAATTTGTATACTATCTCAAAACTTTTTTTTTGATATTTAGACTTTTTGACTGGAGACCAGAGAAGTTACGAGGGGAGCGTACAAAGAATGAAAAAGTGGTTATTATTAAAAATCTTTTCGCGCCAAAAATTTTCGAAGAAGAAGTTCAACTAATTCTGGAGTACACAAATGATTTACGCGAAGAATGCAATAAATGTGGTACCGTGCGGAAAGTTATTATTTACGATGTAAGTATTAGGCTAAGGATAGCATAGATTTAAGATTTTATATAATACTAATTTTAAACTTAAAATAATTTATTTTAAACATATAAATAAATTTTTAATAATATCTGTTATTATAATACTAATTTCTTATAACAATATTACGCATTTTATTATTACAGCGTCATTCTGAGGGTGTAGCTCAGGTAAATATGTCCACACCGGAAGAAGCTGATTTGGTTATACAAATGATGAATGGACGATTTTTTGGAAAAAGGCAATTAAGTGCAGATTACTGGGATGGAAAAACTAAATACAAGTAAGTTAACATATTTCAACAAATTTTTTATAAATAATTTTTGTTTTTACAGAATTAATGAATCGGAGACAGAAGTTCAACAACGCCTCTCGAACTGGGATGAGTTTTTGGAAACGGATGAAGAAAAAAAATTATCTACATAATTTATTTTTAAAATATTTTTTGCTTTTGCATTTTTTATTATGTTATCAATCAATTACTTAAAAAGTAATATCGTAAATAATATAAAGATATTAAAATTATTTAATAATTTTTTTTTAACATTTTTGTTCTTTAATTACTTGAAATTTGAAATTAAAAAAAAAACCTTTAAGGAATAATCAAGATATTCTAGTATCTTGAAGTAATTTAGTCGTAATTAATTTTTGAAAACTTTAAAATACGTGCTATCGAAATGTTCCCGTATTATACTCTAAATAAGTACAAAATTTATAAGATTCAAAGAGCTCAACTTATTAATATTTATAATAAATGCTTGGAACCTTCTTTTCAAACCGTATTCTTAAATATTTATTTATTTTATTCATACTTTTAGATTCGTGTATAAAAAATTTTAATATAAAATTTATATAACTACAATATTTTATTTGTGTAATTTAAATTTAAATTTTTAAATTTAAAATGGTCTTAATCATAATTTACCTTGCACCATTGTTGTTTCCACGATCAATTACTTCCAAAATAACCTCATTTGCGTATTGTCTTGGATACGTTTGATTCCAGCTATTGTAGATCTTATAACGATTCTTCTCGCTGACCTTTGGCATTTTATGCTGACAAATGAAACGATGTTTTTCGGAGCATAGACGAGCAGACCATCTATTTTGTAAAAATGCAAAAAAAAGAATATAATTAAATTTAATAAATAAATCAACTTATACAATACATTCTTGCTTTTAATAAAATTTAAAATATTTTATTTGATATTAGTAAATGATAATCGCATTTAGCTGGTTTGTTTAGTGTTATATATAACAACCCATTTAATATATAATAATTTTTGCTGTTGTTTTTTAAATTTACTGTATTAACATAATATATATAATTGTGTATTAAAAATATAATAAACTTAAAAAATGAACACAATCATGCTTACCAAATATATATTAGTTGTTAAAATAATATTAAAAAAAAAATAATTTTTAGTAAAGAAGTTATTTCATATCAAAAATATATACATATATATTAATATAGCGTATACTGAATTATGTTTTAGCCCATTAATTTGTTGATTACTTAGCACCGATGTATTTTAATTGGTAGTCATTGTCTATATAACTCTTGTTTCAATATGCCATTCTCCCTTAATAAGCGCCTCAAACTCAAAGCTGGTTTGATTTATATTTGAATCCTTGTATTGCATTTATTTATTAACATACCTGTATTTTAATTGTGGATCAAACACGGCACAATGGTTTTGTAAATTTCTTCTGCTCCTGCAAAAAGTGCTCATAAGTAAATCTTGAAATAATAATAGAAACTTAAAAACATATACTACTATGTTTTATACATTAATGTTTTATATTTAATTATTAATAAAAATATAACTTTATGGATTATTTACTTAAATGTTAAACTATTAACTTAATTAATTGAAGAAGTGATATCTATTTGGTGATCCTAGTTGCGGAGAACTATACAGGTCATATATATGAAATAGAACTATCATATGTATACATTTCACCGTTTAACAGTATGAGTCGCTTAACAATCACTAAACATGCGTGATTTTTAGCATCGCGTAACTGTGTGGAGGTGTGCTAAACCACTACTTTTTTTGAAAATAGTTAAGGTGAACCCAAAGGTGCCACATTTGTTTTAGAGTAAAATTGAAGGTATGGATGTGGAAGATGTTTGGTTTCAGCAGAATATTACAACGAGCCACGTAATACGTTTGTACTGCGAATAATTCGCCTAATGTGTAATATCAAGATTTAATGATCTAAATTGGATACTAAGATCATGTACTACATCACCATTGGATTTTTTTTTGTGGAGATACGTAAACGATCAAAATTATCTTATGCAGAGTGTTACAGAAACTGTAATAATTTTGTGCCTAAAAGACACAAATTTTGAAGTTTATTACTGAATAACATTGCTTTGCCTAGGTGACGAGGTACAAATAGCCTCGGATCTCATCACCAAATTTAAACCGATATATTGTTTTTTCTCTCACTCTCTTTTAATCATTCTCTCTCATTTAATTTTATGATTTGCATTTAAAACAACAAAAATTTTGTTAATGATGAGCCCGTGACATGGCCCTGTAAAATATAAATTTTATTCTAAGTTATAATAATGTGATTGCTCCCCTTAGGATTTTACTACACATATACCTACGATCTTAGAAGATCCTTATAGGAAAATGAGTAATAACAAATATAAATAATGTTCTAAATTATAATAATGTGATTGCTGCCCTTATGATTTTATTATCATATATACGAACTACTGAAACGAATACAGGGCTTAATAAATCATTTTATAATTTAACTTAATATAAATTAAATATTAATCAAATCACATATAAAATAATTTTCTCTCTAGTAAGACTACCATCAATTAAAGCCTTGAAATAAAAATTTTAAATATAGAAAGTGAATGTATATTACTCAGGGTCCATTTGACTGAAAGCGTCATACGTCAGGTTTTTGCCACTTATGCTCCATTGCCAAACTCCAGTAAGCCAATCGTATGTAGAGCCAAGCCAAATAGGATCGGGATACCCTCCATATGCTAATATAAAATATTAAAATTATCAATTATTAAAATTTGAAGTTAAAATTATTTATTTATTGAATATAAATACCATTTGACTGTCTGTCATGCTGTTGCAAAAACATATTCAGTTTGCGATCTGAATATTTGGTTGGTTCTGCTAACTTTGAGTTCTTGTCCTTGCAGAAGAAGTGTGCCTCCAACCAAATTCTTTGCTCTTCTGGCATATAATAGCATTCAGTACCGATGCGTTGAAATTTGGGTGGACAGAGTGCGTATATGCGACGATTGCGAGGTTTCTCCTCAACATTGTTTAGTGTGTTTTCAATGCCATTGCCATTATCTCCAACAAAGTTGACACCAGCCGAAGCGGCTGATCTGTGATATTCCGCAGTAAATGCGGTTGAAACTGAAAATAAATAATTAATTATGAACCAGTAATTAATTGGAGGCAAGTTAGTGTATGGCAGTTGATATTTGTAAAACAAGTCCATCGTTAAGATAGATAAGATAATCGAAAGAAATGAGTTTAAAATAAATTAAAAATTCAAATGTGCATTAATGGCTTACCTAAAGCTAAGATAATCAGCAAGAAATGCATCTTGCCCCAGTTGCAATGCGTTAAGGTGTTGAAATTTCACTTCAAAGCAAAGTATATCTTTTGCTATCGAATTTTGTATAATTTTAAATAAATTTATTTAATTATAAAATTAAAAAAAAATGTTTTGTTTGTTTGATAATTTGGTGAAGATAAATCGATTATGAATTCCGGTAGCGCGCGTTGATATTCAATTTACTCTTTCGGATTTGTTAAGTTAACATGGCTTAATGATTACAGCAACTGTAAGAGAAGAAGAAAAAATAATGTTAACTAAATAATAAATTATAATTAAAAAAAATATAATGAAAATATGCTAATTTAAGTATATTTGAATGAATTTCTAGTTAAACTCTACCTGTGGGCTTTTATTGATCGCTTTGAAAAACTACCCAAAAGTGTAATTCTTTAGAAATATTCTCTGAATAACACCCACCGTTTTTTTTTCAGAACCTTTTGACGATAATTTGAAATTTGTTTTGATGAGATTTTAAATAAAATTTAATTAAGTAATCTTTTTGGATTTTATTCATTAACAGATTTAGCTGGGATTGTATTCGTTCTAACTGGTTTGATTAGCAAATATTTTTAATTATTTCCCATTAACAATTTAGACGTTCTTGACGCGATTTCAGAGCGTTTTAACATGACTTGGGCTGCGGTAATTAATTTTGGCGCGGTTTCACTAATTTACGCACTGCAGACTCACAGCTGCGCATAATTTGAACTCAGCCAGAAAACAACTTTCAGTTCAGTTCTGCTTATGCGATGAAATATATTTTGAAAAATAGTCAATTTTTGAAAAATAAAAAGTATTTTTAATTAACCAATTAAACATGTTTAATGCGTTGACTGTCGGACTGTCAGTGGGTTTCAAGCAAAGCCTGAGGACATCAATCATTCGTTATTGGAGTATAGACATGGGTGTGGCTTTCAAACGAAACATTCTTTGATTTTTACGATTTAGAAAAATTTATGCAAAAATCTCCACATTCGGTCAATATTAATAAAAAAGATATAAGTTTGAGGCATGAGATATTTATCACAGCAAAAACAAAGCAGACCGTGGGCGTCAAATTTATAGAGAAATAATAAAAATAAACATTTTTTGCACTCATAACCATTTTATAAGAACAACTACTCTTATATCTATATATATATAATCGTTTCTTCGGCTGTTCGTTACTCAATCACTTTTTAATGACTTAACTAATCTTCGTGATACTCTCAGATCATATTTATAGTATAGTTTTTAAGCTTGAATTTTTGTCCTTGGGATTATATCCAAACTCATGTATGTCACAGGACATTAATTTAGAAATTAAAGGATATTGTTGGGACAAGTTTTAGATTAAATGTTTACTTGAGACAAGCTTGTGTCTTAGTTTATATTGAAAATACACCCATCGCATATGATTTCTTTTCATACACTGGTCCAAAGAAATCTTCCAGCGTTTATAGTGAATATAAACGCTATAAGTCCTATATAACTATAAAGTCCCACATAAATTTATCTATACAGATAAAAAAAGTTTTATAAAAACTGAAAAAAAAGAAACATCCTACGTTGCACAGCTGCACTTTAGGAAGGCTAAGCGACATCAGTGGGATATTCTTTAGAGTTTATTATAATTTTGATTGATAGCAATTTTTTTTTATACTGTGAGTTTCGGTCGTTTTCTAATTAGTTTCTGTCAGAAACAAAAATTAGTAAATTTGCTCGCAATTTTTTCTTAAAATTTGATTTTGATATTCTGCGGTGATTGTTATTCGAGGTAAGAAGTAGAACTTTTTTAGTTTGTTTTGTTTTAAATTAATTAATTTTTTTCAAGGACTTTAATTTTATGCAACACTTAAAATTATAATTTAAATTTAATTTAAAAAAAATAAAAAGTTTTCGCAATAGAAGTATAAAAGTTTTATTTATAAAAGTTGTCTTTAGTCATAAATTGATTTTACTATATACATAAATAAAGCTCCGTAAATAAATGTTATTGTTTTAAAAAGTGCTTTAATAAGTATTAGGTAAAAAATTCGACGTTTTTTGTCATTATACATTTAGAATAAAAAAATGATTTAGTGTCACAGAGAAATGATCAACGATAAAGATGTTTTATTTGTAATGCCAAACCAAAGGTCCTGGAAGTTAGCGTTCGTTCTTCTTATCTTAGTTATAAGTTTTTATATTTCATAATTGATTATAAAAAAACAAAATATTTGCAACAGAAATTTATAAACTACATTATAATAAAAATGTCTTTCAATGTCCCAAATGTGTTCTTATACATCTTATTTCAATTAAACTAAAAGAGAATTATAATTTTAAATTTTTACATTTATAATTCTCTAGCAGTTTAACTGACATAGTATATAAAAACGAAATTGTTGACTTGACATCTGTAAACATTTATTTTAATATAATATTTTAATTGCATGACGAGATCGTTGTATTTATCGTTTAGCGTGATTTCTATGATCAGACGTTCTTGGTACCCACATCTATGACAACAACTATTTAGTTTGACAGGTGACATTTCAGGCTATATTTATTTGTGAAAGCAGTTGTGTAATTCATTAGTCGTTGAAAAAGTTAATATATCGCTTTATTACTATAAAAAAAATTTGAAACTGCTTTAAAAATTTGTACTGTTTACGGAGTGGATGCTGTGAGCGACCGCCGAACCTAAGAGTATTTTGCTTGAAACCGTTTGGAAAATTTTGATATTATATGTGCAGGCTGCTATGGATGGTTTAACATTCAAAAGGTCCGTAAAATTTTGCGTTTGGTGGAGCAAGATCGACATGCTAGCTATTAGGAGATAGCAAAGGCACTAAAGACCAACAACATGAGAGTTTGATATCATTTGAAAAGAGCAATTTAGGCACAGATGCTCAATATTTGGATATTACATGAATTAACGAAAAGAAGTTTTATTAACTAAATTACCATCAATGAAGTTGTGCACAAGTGTTACGAAAGTAAGGTACTTTTGAAGGAAATCAACGATTTCAAAGCCTGAATCAACAACCAACAGGGTTATGTTTGTTACGAGCTACTACTGCTTGATTAATTCGATCCTTAACTGTTCACAACTTCATCGCTTACACGAAACAATCAAAGAAAAGTGATCAAAATTAGCTAAAAAACATGATAATGCCTAGACACACACATTCTGGATGACTTGAAATATATTGACGGGACTTAATTGGGGAAATTTACAACTTGTTGGCTTGATAAAACTATTAAAAAAAAAGTTATCAGAATTAGCCAACAGACAAGGAGTTATATTTTACTATGACAATGCCACACCATACATATTTTTGATAACTCGGAATATATTGACTGGATTTGGTTGGAAAGTTTACAATTTGATCACTTGAACAAAACAATCAAGAAGCTGCTACCAGAATTGGCCTACAGAAACAAAATTATGCTCAATCATGGTAATGCCACACTGCAGACATCTTTGCCGACTGTGAATATATTTTTGGAACTTGATTGAGAAGTTTTTATGCATCCACCTTATAGTCTGGATCTTGCATGATCGGATGATCGGAAAAATTAGAAGATCAAAGAGCCGTTGAAAATCACTTTGTTAAGTTTTTCGCCATTAAAGCACAGAGGTTATACATTGATGGTATTATGAAATGACCCGGAAAATAGTAAGAAGCCATAATTAATTATGATTAATATATACTGGATTAAAATTGTTTCAATAGAGAAAATTTTTTTCAAAAATGTACAAAAAAATATAATGTATATAATATTATAATATATGATATATATAATATTATAATATATAACATATATACAATATTATAATATATAATATATGTATGAAATATTATAATATATAATATATATATAAATAATTATGTAATTTTCTAAAACGGGATCAAGCTGATAGAGATCGATTTGTTTATAGGGCCAAAACAAGCTACTCTAGAGAAACATATATAGAACTAATTTATAATCTAGTGATATCGAATTATTTTAAAGATATATTTGCAGTGGAAAATACTCGTACAATTTTCAAAACTCGTACCGAACTCATCAAACCCTATTACTTGCCCTATGTATGTTAACCTTAAAATGAGTAGACAATCGCTAGGTAAACCTGATGACATTAGTTCACAGCTTTAAGTAAATAATATGTAAAGTATCAATAATTATTGTTTGTTTTTCAATTATTAATAAAGAATAGTGCTACTACTACTATAAATATAATTATATATTCTTTTATATTGTATTTATTATTTACTACAAATTACTTATTCCATTTTTTTAATATACTTTATATATTTCATAAATAAAGAATTTAAAAAATTTATTTAAATCAATGCCATAATTTTACAGTTAGATTATCTTACCATTCAAAATGTTTCTATGTTCGTAAATTCGTTATAAACATGTTGAGCAATAAAATTAAGTGATTTTGGTTGAAATTGTAGGCGGCTTCCAAGTTCAAGTTCAAGGTGAAATAAATAAAGTACACAATTATGAATCAATCAAAATTCAAATTTTCAATTGCAGACATAAACAAACAAGAAAAATTATTGACTACATCAAATTTAAATAAAGAAAAATTGTGTCATTTAATACGCCCACATCAAAACAGAGATTAGCAACAAACGGTGTGTAGGGAGTTCGATGCAACAATCGACAAGTGAGTCTATCAACAAATGACAGTGGGCCGTAATACGAGACTGCATGCTTGTTCATGAGCAAAAAATTTTTTAAAGAATTTATAAAACAACAACAATACAATAACACAACAACAATATGAATAAGACAGACAACAAGACAGCAGTCATTAAATCGCTAATAGAAATTTCGATATGCGTTGAGCCAGCAACATGTATGCATTTTTGTGTGCAATTAAGTGTTGTTATTTATAAAACCAACGGCCGTAGCCGACAATGGCAATATTGGTGACAATATCGTAAACACAATGTGTACAGACCGCATAATTGCTAATAGGCGTGCTGCTTGCACCCACAGGCGCACATTTGCTAAAATTACATGTGTACGAGCATCCATCCACACTTAAACATGTTGATACTCGTATGTTGCGGTATACACCTGTACAGTTTAAGTTATTTTTTTTTTATGTTTATGTTATGATTTTTTTGAGTTTACACACAGTGCCGGAATGTCTGCTGATGTTGCTAAGCTCGTTTTGTGCTGTTATTGCAGTTTTTTGCTCTGCATAGGCGGTGCTTGCACTGCATCATTTCACAATTTAAACAATTGACAGTTGAGTATTTTAAAAATTTAAAATTGCAATGCAAATATTTTGAATGTCATAACAAAACGTTTAATATGGAGATAATTGAATATTATTAAATATGTTTATTTTATATACTAAAATAATATTAAATGTTTTTACAAAAAGTCGCCATAATGCTGTTAAATGATAATTGTTTTACATTGCACTCTTAATAGTATAACTGACCTATTACAAGTGTAGTAGTGTAATATATATTCTGTCAAAAAGTGATAAAATTGGAAAAATAATAATTTGCAACGAAAAGTGCTTTCGAACAGATATATAATATAAGTCGAATTAATAGATTCGTTTTAATATATGTTTATATTTCCTCGGGGGAGGCTGTAACCCCTAGAGGACGCTTCACAGGTGGCGGATAGTGGCTGCCTTTCCCGTTATCGGGTGACAGGAAAGAAATAAAATACCTTCCGCGGACCACAAATTCGGAAAAAGGTCACTTCCTTAAAAATCCCTACAGGGCAAACTACCCACTGGATATTTTGAGGTCGTAAGTTGCAGATATAGTTGTATGATTAGACATGAGTCTGTAAAAGAGGTGGCGGCGGAGGAACCGTAGCTGGTCAACCCCGGCGCTCGTACACCTTCAAAAAGAGTACTGTCACAATATTTTCTCTCGGTCTGGAAACAACAGTTGGCACCTAACTGAATTTTGCGCCATTTTTATGCAACTTCCCGTTTCAATCTCTGCTCCTAGCAGCCACAGACAAAAGTTGACTTACAATCAATTTTGAGGCAAGGAATAGGAATTGGACTCATATTTCTTTAGCAGAGAGATCAAAACTTATAAAACCAATATAGTTCATATTTAGAACCTTCGACTTCATACATAGAAGTCAATCGAAAGTATCTAGATTAATATCTGCCTTAACTGAATATTGGGGTATAGGACAGCATAAAGCCAAGCTCCAATTGCCATGTCGTTTATCCTGTAGTACATGTTTACTAGTGTTGAAAGAGAAGATATCAGAGAATAATGTTGTGTCTATGTTCAGGTTTGTCTAGAACCAGGCTTGAGCATTTGGGTGCTGAAATCCTTACATATTCGGGGATATTCCCAACATTGGCCTTACATTTATAAATACTTACATTTATCAATGCATTTGGTTAGTTCCAACATCAAATCAAATGAGAATCAAAATGACTTTTTTAGCTCATTGTAGAGAACTCCTTTCTTCTTATACTTCATCTATCTATCTATAATAAGACTATAACTAAAAGTACTCAGTTATATAACACTAATAAAATTTGCTGCGTTTAAAAGATTCACGTCCGGGAGTTATAGTCTATTTTAGTCTGTAGTTAGGGTTGCTCATATTTCGTGGTTCTTATTTTACACACAGTTTAGTTATTTGTTGAATATTTTTTAAAATGAATTCAATATTTTTGAACATATTAGAATCATTATGGAAGTTAAAAATGGGATTAAATACGAGATTATCCAATATAAATGATTATGGTTAAAGGGCAAGCCTGGATTGATGAGAAACAAGGTTATATTCGTTGAGTGTTTGGTGAAATTAGAATGGAATTTATTACGAGCTATTTCAACCTTGAGTAAGGGTCAATTTGGTACATTGATGTTCACAACTCCATCGCTTGAACAAAGTAATCAAGGAAAAGTTATCAGAAAGCATTATATAAATATTTTCACTCTTGGAATAATTATTAGAAATATTTATAGCACAGTCTAATGTATGTTATCAATGTATGATATTCATTCACTTAACTGTAGAAATTTCTTCAGCATGGACACATGTTGCAATAAAGAATTATACCTTAAATTATTTTATAATCAAATTCACAAGTATATTTATTAATAATTAATAATTAATGGTAGTAAAGTTTTGCTTTTTCACTAAAAATTATATTTTATTAAGAATTCAAATCTGCATTGAAATTTATTACATTTTCACTTGACTATTAATGTTCGGAATTTTCTGTATATTAAATAAATTAAATTTTAATGGAAGTAGAACAAGTTTTTAGCCAATATTTTGGTTGATTTATGAGCAAATAATTTTATGTTATAACTAAATATTATTTTTTTATACGCCTTTTTTGCACCAAAATATTCGAAAATTATGCAATTTTTGAGTAGACGATGAAGTAAAAACATTTTAAATTAAAAAAAACTCATGTAGTACAAAGACCACAGGAAGTGTTGTAAATATTAATAAAAAATAATAATAATTTAAATTAATTTATTGATTTGAAAAAATATAAATATTGTTTTGGATTATAAATTAAACATTATTCAATAAAATACTAATACCAAAAATATTGAATAAAAACCTATGAATAATGGGTAATTTTAACAAGGGCAGACCTTGCAGTGGCAATAATATTATTAATGTTCTGTAATAATAAAATACCAATAAAAATTTATTAACGTTTAAAAATAAATTTCTATAACTTTTCCAAACATTTCATTCAATAGACAATCCAAATAAAAAAAACTCAACATAAAAGGTATCGAATTTGGGAATGTTGCTGTGTTTTTTTTTTGTTTGATTTTTGCTTCCAAAAATAACCTTAATTGCTAGCCTTTAAACTGCTATCGCAGAGTAAAAATGTTAATGGTTTCCTTTGCGTTGGCCAATATCGTTTTACCAAGCTTTGCCCTGTACTTCCACATCCACTTTTTCACATACTAAAAATAAACCTTTCGTGCTCGTAGATAAACAAACCGTTTTTTTCACAATATTTTTCACCATTCCATCAGTTTTTCATTGTAGTTTGCGCTTGCAAATGGCAGTCAAATGGCTTGTATATCATTTTTCGAGAGTCTCGTTCATCTTAATGGAAACTGAAAAGTCATCGATATGACGATACCAACTCCAAGCCGACAGACTTCCGTTTGTTTATCATCTGCGTGTAGGACAGAACTTTGTGAACATCATTGTGGTACTCCCTAATGACAACACTTTTTGTTACTGGCGAATGTGCGTGCATCGAATTTTTAACTTGTGTCCTAGCACGAGTCCTGAAAAGGATGATTTGTACGACTGCAATAATATTTTTTTATTGAAATGGTAAAGGCATCAATTTCTATAGCATAAAACGAATACCAACGTATAGGTATTGCTTTGAATAAAGTGGTTTTTGATTTATGTGTTTAATATTTGAACATCAACTTCTGGAACATTAACTACTTCAGGCATCTTTAAAAGTCAAGAAATTCAAATTTAAGACAAATGTATTATTATGCTTTTTTGTTTTATGAAAATTTAACAAATTATTGAACAAGTGGTTTCGCTAAATATAAGTTTGCAAAATGAATATATATAATAATATTATTCTCTATATATATCGTATATATAACAGAGAATCTCTATATATATTATATCTATATTATCTCTATATATATTATATATATAACAGAGAAAAAGTGTTTCATGTGATATCTATGCTCTGTTTTCAAAGTTTTTTTCAAAGAATCGATACTTCTTTTTAAATATTTTAAATATTTTCTTTACTTTTTTTAAAAGATTTCCAACACTAAAATATAGTTATTTCAGAACACTTATGTACTTAATAAAAAGTGATAGATAATAGGTTACAGGATAGTAGTACAAACAAGATCTGAACTCAAGAAGTCCATCAAAACTTTTTAATTTTACCATTTCAATCTCAAATCCACTAAGAAAAATTCTTATTCTCCAGGCACTTTAACTTGGTTTCTATAAATTTCATTCCATTTATTCTCTCTTAATTGTAGAAATTTGTTTGAAATATGCTTTTGAGTATTCATTAATTAGATTAGTATTAGTTTTTCTAGAGATTTTCAACTAAACCTAACAGGATTATTGTTTTCTAAAAATTCAAAATTAAAATAAAAAAGTGATAAATAACAGATTCAGGACAGTAGTACAAACATCTTAAGATAATAACTCAAGAAAACTATTAAAATTTTTTAAGTTTTACTATTTAAATCTCAATCCCTCTAAGGAATATTCATTATTTGTAGTGTGGTCTTCCATTTATTCTCTCTAAATCTCAGAAAATTGTTGAAATATGCTTTTGAGTATCCACTAATTAGATCATTATTAGTTTTTCTAATAGAGTTGAATCTAAGGGGAACCCTCTTTTATAAAAACTGAAAAATTAAATCACTATTAATATATAGATACTTTGAGAAAATC
>NC_051846.1:19728868-19744954 GCF_002237135.1 Teleopsis dalmanni
AGCAAAAGATAAAGTTGAAATAACGAAAAATTTACTTTTTGAAATAAATGTCAGTGACAGTTGACTTAAATAAAACCGGGAAAATATTTTAAAAGTAGTGCAAATTTTTAAATTTGAATATAGAGAAAAAACTGTAACTGTTATTAGTTTAAAATAGAGTGAAAAATAATAATTCACATACCTGAAGCTAATAAAACTACTGAATGCCATCCTTTATAGTTACAATAATCAATTTTTAAAATTTCCCAGATACAAATGATGTTTTGAGCATGTAATTTTTAACATTCGATTTGTAAACAATTAACATATGCTTTCCTTAATTTGGGATAGAATGCTTTCAAAATTAACTTAATTTTATTTTTACAAAATTAAGGAAATATGGCTGTTATTTTTTTTGTGGCGAATATCTGAGAGCAATCCTTTAATATGCACAATATTTGTATAAAGAATTAAAATAATCACCGTTTTACAACACTGCTTGCAATTTAGGACTAATCTATTACGTCAAATGAAAATGTAAATAAAAACAATAACAAGGAGAAAGTCGAGAAAGAAAATTCTGTTGAGAGCAGACGTTTTGAAGACTTTGTGGAGAACGGTTGGGCGTCGGAAAATCACAAGTGACAACATCATGACATCCTAGATAATTAAAATTCTAATAAGAATTTTACACAAAGTGCATAGGAAATTATATTTTATACAAAATACTTTTGCAATTAACTGTTGAAAAAATCAATTAATCAAAACATTGTGCGGAAAGCAGTGAAGTGTATAAATTGCGAGAATTTTGTTTTGATGCAGTATTCGCATTTCGTCACAACAAGAACAGTTGCATCTGCGAAAATTGTTTGTTTGAATCTGCAATTGCAAGACTAAAGTGAAAGTGCATCTTTGTGAAAGGTATTTGTGTGCATTTAATCGTTCAAGTGGATTTGCAGTCAACCGAAAATCTTAGCGTAGTTTTTCTGTTAAGTGTGTTTCGCCTACCCTGGGTGGGAAGATCAAACGGCAGAAACACATAAGCCGAGCTGCCGGTATGCGACGTTTCCACGTCCTTGGCTGGCGAAAACAATGCGCATTTATGGCACATGAGCGGCAATGCGCTAATTTCTTCTGAATTATCGAAATTTCGAAAAAAATCATAAGCTCCGTTGCCGTTAAATCAAGAAAACACTCGCTTTGAAAATATTAAACAATTAAACAATAAAATTGTGAAATAAAATACCTGTTGTTGGTTTGTGCGACGGCGGGTACAAAAGAATGTTTTCGCACTTCGCGCAATGAAAATGTGAAAAAGAAACAAAGCGAAAAATCGATTGCTCCCATTTTAATTTCATGTGCTTTTGTTGTTTTTGTTGAATTTGTTGACACATTTTAACACTCGGCCGCACTGCCCTCGCAGCGACTGTAATCAACAGTGCAGCTTGCATTGCTGAACATTAATTGAAAGCCCTGCACGGCCGAAAGCAAAGAACTCAAATTAATAGTGCCTATCCGACTGGACACAGTGCCATTTGATATGTCTCACGTATGAGTCATCGCGTAGACAAAACGAACCCTAACCTTAGAAAAATTCAGTGCGGAATTATTAAATTTTGATGAGAAAGAAAATGAAAAATCACAAAAAGTATGCAAAATTGCCCCAAGATTTGGATTTGAGTTTTCAAGAGAATTTGGACATTGACAGTGCTGCGGATGAGTTAAATTTAGGTTCCGGTTCAGGTTTGGATGAAGACGATATAATTGAGGACGACGAGGAGGACGAGATTGTCATAGCAACAGCTCAGCGTTCTGTTGGTGGCGGCTGTGGAAAGGGTGTACGTATGACCACGTCAGCTAACATTTCCGATCAGCAGAAACAATTTAAGGAGAAGAATTCAACGTCTGGTATTAGTACTTCTGGTTTGGGAAACGATACTTTAATTGAGGTAAGTCCATAAATAAAATGCAACACAATTCTGTAGTTATAATAGAGACTATACAATAAATAATATTGATTAAATTTATTAATTTTAATTACTCCATTGTTGCCAACTATTGGCAATCATATGTTTCGGTAAAGTAGACCCTTAATCGCTATACTGTCAAAATTAGATGACATATGCACATGTCCTATGACAAGAAATTTCTTTTCGAAATAGGACCGTATAAATAGACTTATAAATTTAAAAATGGTTTTTAAAAATTAATTTAAAGATCACATAAAAATAAATAATTGATAAAAATCTATTATATTAAGTGAAAAATAACCTGGAATTCAGGGTTCAATTCCCCTTCTTCTTGTATTAACTACTGGTTCAGGTAGAGAAGTGAGCGTATAGGGAGACTCTTATTGAAGAAAGGTTTTAAAAACTGAGTCACAGTTCATATAAAAATAATTAATTGAAAAAAATCCATTATATCTAATGACAAATAGTTCTTAATTCTTGATTCAACATTGTAAAGAACCTTTTTTTCTTAAGCCGGGGTTTTTCTCGCCGGATCCCAGAGTCGTTACAAGAATATTTTTTCTCTGTAACCCTGAATCTTCTCGTAATTAAAAAACGGGCTATTTTCGTTAGTTTCGTGGTTTTTATTATTTTTCTCAAAATAAATTTATTACAATATTTATAGTTATACTTATGTACTAATGATATTTTATTGTAATTATAAATACGGACAATTAATATAACTCCTGTAAATAAGAGAACACAAAAGAATGACTAAAGGTAGGCTAGGAGACAACACTACCGACAGGGCTGTGTTGCTAGGTTCAGTGTTACCGACTGGGCTACACTGTGGGATTAGGAAACAACACTACCGACAGGGCTGTGTTGCTAGGTTCAGTGTTACCGACTGGGCTACACTGTGGGATTAGGTAACAACACTACCGATAGGGCTGTGTTGCTAGGTTCAGTGTTACCGACTGGGCTACACTGTGGGATTAGGAAACAACACTACCGATAGGGCTGTGTTGCTAGGAATCAGTTCTATGACTTAATAATTACCTCTGTGATTACCTTGTGAAGTGTTCTGCTTCACGACCTGTGATTGAACCTCTGGTGATGTGCACTGTTCGAAGTGCTGTGGCCAAGTCCCTCTGGTGATGTGCACTGCTCGAAGTGCTGTGGCCAAGTCCCTGTGTTTTACTTTGCTTCTCCTTTTATACGGATTTTATAGAACGGGATAACGGACTTCTGAGTGCATACTGTGTAGCTTTCTTCTAAGTTGTTATTGCTACTGATTTCGCTATGTTCTGCTGTTGTTGTTCGCTGCATATTTATTATTAAAATTTGGCAAAAATAATTACCCTCAAAGAAATCGGAAGTATTATTACTTAATTTGTATTTTCAAGAGATTTATTGTTTCTCTTAATTTTGATAACTAAATTCTATGATAATTTATAATTACTTATTATTATCTTACTTTCTAAAATAATTCCTTTTACTTTATGAATACTTTATATATTTTTTCATAGCTTAGACTAATATTTTTTCCGTGGGTTTGGTTTTACTAATAATAGCTTAATACTATTGTTTTGTTTGTTTACAATAATAATAATAACTTCATGCTATATATATATTTTGTTTCGACTAAAATAGTTTAATTCTGTTGTTGGGTTTTTTTTATTTGTTTACTATAATCACTTCATGCTATTTTCAACTATCATAATTTATTTGTGACGTGTTGGAAAAAATCGTCACACTCCCTCCCTTCATTGGAAAGGGGAACGACCCGGATGGCACCAGAATTTGCTATGAGCACCTTATGTTTTTTCCTGATTTTGCACATAACAAACACGGCGACGGCCCCGTTTTAACTTTTGAGCGTCCCTCTGTATTCGTTTCCAAAGTTCTGCGTGCGGTGGTTCTGGGGCTAGTTTTGCAGCAAAATGAGCCTGAGCGTTGGATAGCGGATGTGTTTTGACTAAAACCATATCGCCAATCTGTGGTTTCCATGCTCTGGGTCGTAAATTATAGTGCTTGGCTTCTGTAACGTTTCTTCGGACTTTTGAATATTTTATAAAATTCGTCTTGGGCTGTGGTGACAATCTGATCGTTCTCCGGTTGGGTTGTACAACAAATTTTCGTTTGCCGTTGCTGGTTTTCTGTGCTGACTTTGTCATCTATTTGGAGACAACGTTCCTTAATTTGGTATGGTAATTGTTCCTGTTGGCCTTGTTGTGTTTCAATAAATTTTATTTGCTGTTGTACTATTTGCTCTTGTGTACCTTGTAGTTGTTGTAACTTTTGTACTTTGATAGGTCTCGGATCTTGCTGTATTTTCTCTCTGATAGGCCTTGGATCTCGCTGTATTTTCATTTTGGTAGGTCTTGGATCTTGTTGTTGTACGCCGTGTTCTAGCGTGTCTTGTGGTTGCTGTGAATCTCGGCTAGGTGTTGTATTGATAGGACTTGGATCTCGGTATTGTTGTAACTTTGGTGCTTTAGTAGATTTTGGATCTTGTTGTATTTTCACTTTGATAGGTCTCGGATCTTGTTGTTGTACGATGGGTTCTAGCGTGTTTTGTGGTTGCTGTGAATCTCGGCTAGGTATTGTATTGATAGGACTTGGATCTCGGTATTGTTGTAACTTCGGTGCTTTAGTAGATTTCGGATCTTGTTGTATTTTTACTTTGATAGGTCTCGGATCTTGCTGTTGTACATATGTACTAAGCGTGTCTTGTGGTTGCTGTGAATCTCGGCTAGGTGTTGTATTGATAGGACTTGGATCTCGGTATTGTTGTAACTTCGGTGCTTTAGTAGATTTCGGATCTTGTTGTATTTTCACTTTGATAGGTCTCGGATCTTGCTGTTATTTTCTCTCTGATAGGCCTTGGATCTCGCTGTATTTTCACTTTGGTAGGTCTTGGATCTTGTTGTTGTACGCCGTGTTCTAGCGTATCTTGTAGTTGCTGCTGCTGCCGTTGTCGATTAACTTGCTGCTGTTGCTGTTGATTAGTCTGCTGTTGTGGCTGTCGTTGTTGCTTAACTTGCTGCTCTTGTTGTTGATTAGTCTGCTGCTGTTGCTGTCGTTGTTGTTTAACTTGCTGCTGTTGTTCTTCGACGGCTATGGATTGCAGTAGTTTTTGTTTTTGCTTAAAGAATCTAGACGGGATAAAAAACTTTAGAAAATCAACCTTGAAATGTGTCCAGTACTGCCAACGACAATTGTTGTTGCGATACCATATTAGTGCATTATTTTCGAGAAGTAAGGGCATTGTGCGTGGAATTAAGTTTACATCGATGCTATACTTGTCTGCCAGTTCTTCTATGTGTTCGATGAAACTCAATGGATCCTCACCACCGTCATATCTGAAGGACCATTTTTCCACATGTTCTATTGTTTGAATGGGTGAGCGCATTGTAGGACTCATATCTGCCCCTTTGTATTCCACGTGTGATATACGTTGATATATTTTTTCTTCCAGAGTTCTTAAATTCGTTTCATTCGAGTTAAGAGTTCTGTGATGTGACCAACCATGTTCGTGCTAAAATCGGATCCTCCTTACTCATTATTATATTACGAAGTTTCCTACGTTGTATTCAGGGTCCCTGCTCGGGCGCCACTTGTAAAGAACCTTTTTTTCTCAAGCCGGGGTTTTTCTCGCCGGATCCCAGAGTCGTTACAAGAATATTTTTTCTCTGTAACCCTGAATCTTCTCGTAATTAAAAAACGGGCTATTTTCGTTAGTTTCGTGGTTTTTATTATTTTTCTCAAAATAAATTTATTACAATATTTATAGTTATACTTATGTACTAATGATATTTTATTGTAATTATAAATACGGACAATTAATATAACTCCTGTAAATAAGAGAACACAAAAGAATGACTAAAGGTAGGCTAGGAGACAACACTACCGACAGGGCTGTGTTGTTAGGTTCAGTGTTACCGACTGGGCTACACTGTGGGATTAGGAAACAACACTACCGACAGGGCTGTGTTGCTAGGTTCAGTGTTACCGACTGGGCTACACTGTGGGATTAGGAAACAACACTACCGACAGGGCTGTGTTGCTAGGTTCAGTGTTACCGACTGGGCTACACTGTGGGATTAGGAAACAACACTACCGACAGGGCTGTGTTGCTAGGAATCAGTTCTATGACTTAATAATTACCTCTGTTATTACCTTGTGAAGTGTTCTGCTTCACGACCTGTGATTGAACCTCTGGTGATGTGCACTGTTCGAAGTGCTGTGGCCAAGTCCCTGTGTTTTACTTTGCTTCTCCTTTTATACGGATTTTATAGAACGGGATAACTGGGATAACTTCTGAGTGCATACTGTGTAGCTTTCTTCTAAGTTGTTATTGCCTGCTACTGATCTCGCTATGTTCTGCTGTTGTTGTTCGCTGCATATTTATTATTAAAATTTGGCAAAATAATTACCCTCAAAGAAATCGGAAGTATTATTACTTAATTTGTATTTTCAAGAGATTTATTGTTTCTCTTAATTTTGATAACTAAATTCTATGATAATTTATAATTACTTATTACTATCTTACTTTCTAAAATAATTCCTTTTACTTTATTAATACTTTATATATTTTTTCATAGCTTAGACTAATATTTTTTCCGTGGGTTTGGTTTTACTAATAATAGCTTAATACTATTGTTTTGTTTGTTTACAATAATAATAATAACTTCATGCTATATATATAATTTGTTTCGACTAAAATAGTTTAATTCTGTTGTTGGGTTTTTTTATTTGTTTACTACAATAACTTCATGCTATTTTCAACTATCATAATTTATTTGTGACGTGTTGGAAAAAATCGTCACAAACACAAAATTTTCTTGCATACGCCACTGCTTCAAGTAAAAAATTATGTGTATAAGGAGAGTTTTCAAAAATTTATTTAAAATTCATATGAAAATGCTTAAATAATAAAAATTCATTCCTAAAATTTCCCTAAGTTTGTGATTCATCTCATCTCACTATTGTAGACCCCACTGTTTCAAGTAGAAAAGTGGATAAGAGTAAAGAAATGTTTATATCTAAAAATTTAGTTATTAATCAAGTGAATATTTGGACTAACTAGACAGCTTTTTGTCAAAATACAGCTACCAAATATTCATGACCTATTAGTTTAATTGTTCGTGTAAAATTATTGATCTGCAAGTCGCAGAAATTGATTGCTGTTGTTGGTATAGTCTCTCTTGGGGAGTGATATTTGGTCGTTGAAATTAACAAACGTCTTCAGGATGTAGATCCGGTCGCTCCTGAAATTAAATCTTGTCGATGATGATAAAGATTTGGCGGTATTCGCAACAGCTGTAGAGTCAGCTCATTTAATTAAAAAATGAATATTTGGACTGAAATTTATTAATTAAATGAAAATTGTAAAACATATACTCAAATCTGGAAATAACCATGGTATATTGATCTATTATTAGATAAATATTTACATTATCAACAAAATAACCAAATAAATAACACATTTATATTATTCTTACACAACACAGTTATTGGGTTTAAAGCTTTTTTGGTTTTGTTCCAGTAGTCAAATTTACGATAACCATATTATTCATGGATATTTTTAGGAGATCCTAATGTAAAAACTTTTTCTATTATAATTTTTTGTGAAAAAATAACAAAATGTATAAGAAACTTATAAAAATAAACCGGTTTTTTATTTAAAACAAATAGTTATATTAGAACCATTTATTTACATTTACATGTTTTGGACATACAGTCAATAAATGATGACATTTCCACAAAATTAAAATCGGAAAGTAGTATCACATAAACAGGTAGATTCAATTTGGTTTCAAAAACTTTATAAAACTTTCACCAAAACGAATTTTAAACTTTCAAACCAGAAAAATAGCTTGGGAGCACAATTCCTATTTCTGGGGCACACCGAACGCAACGTATTTTAGTATATACGCCTATTCTGAGGCGATTTTTCACTATGCTATGTATCAATATAGCTTAACTCTTCACACAAGATTTCAAGTTGAAAACCAGGAACTACTTGTACTCGTGTACTTGTAGACGCACTATTTGAACCAGAAATAGAAATCTTGCCTGGCTAATCAAAAACAAATGTAGTATCACAGAGCTACTAAACGATGATATCGAGTCTAATTTTGGAGGCTTCATCAACTTATATTATTCAGATTTCGTAAAAAGCAAAGAATCATTAGATCAAATATATTGACTAGTCTATCTTTGATCTCTACTATCTGTATAATTGATTAATTTCATCCAGTGTTTTTAAATATATCAGACTGTGCGATAAAAATTGTATTTTCTATTGTTCGATTTTTCAATATTTTTAACTTAGTTTGGGTCTGCTGAGCTTAAATTTGCAACCCATTTTACTACCTCTCTGACAATGAAAGTCTCTGACAATGAAAGTTAAAAAATTGAGGTCCTAAAGGGATTAAAAAAAAATGTGTTTATTTTTAAATTTATTTTAAATTTTTTCATAACAGATACAAATTTCGTTCTCTCAGTAAACTTGATCAGTAAATAGATCAAAATTTTTGCCTTAAATTTCCTTCCCTTTCTTCCCTTACCAAAAGGATTTTCTTGAAATTAACCTTTAGCAAAAAATAGTAAGAAATATTTAAAAAATTCTTCATTTTGAAAGAATAGGAAGGGAATATGGGTATGGATGTCTAAAGCAAAAATGTTTATGTATTCATTCATAGCAAATTTACTGGAGAATTGCAATTTGTGTCTCTTAAAATAAAGATTTTTTTTATTAACGCTTTAAAATCTTATTTTGTGAACTTCATACCGCTATTGTCGGAGGTCCAGATGTCTAAGAGAAAATCAAAGTGGTTATTTGAGTTTAGCAGCCCTAAATGAACTTAACACTATTGAAAAAACAGTTATTAAAAAGTTTTTTAGTTAAAAAGTAATTAATACTCTAGCAATACAGGTAAACTGAAAGTGTTTAAAAATAAAAAATTTTATAACTTCAGTGGAAGGATAGAGGGAGAAGTATAGAACAGTGGGAATTACTGTTCTAGTGAAGAATTTTTAATCAAAACTTTTTTATGATTCATTTCTCATTTTGTTAAGCTTCTGGTTTTTTCATTTTGCAGTAAAAAATAAAAAAGTTGATTTTATGAAATTTAATGGAATTACAATTGACTGACATCACAAATCCTTTGCGAAACATGGTCATTTAATTTTCATGAAATACTTTTGAGAAGACGAAGGAAGGGAAGCTCTGAAGAGTAAATGTTTTTGGTTGCCAGCAAAACCAGGACAATACAAACTAGCTTACGGAGAGCACTTCGTGTCTCATAACTTTATCGATTCTTTTAAGTACATACAGGCATATAATATAGAAGTATATTTGCTTGTTGTGTGCACTTCCTCGTGTGTACGTGGCTACCATCCATTCGTATTTATAATAATTATTTTAGTGCTCAGATAATTTCAATCGATTTTATCGAATGCGCTTTCCGACGACGCAACTTGATAACAGCGAAGCAGATACAAAAATCGTGAAAAAATGTAGAAAGCGCTTATGTACATTATGTGTTTTCTGTTTTGTACATAAAATATAAAACGTGTGTTCAAATTTAAAATATGTGACATATTCCAATTACCCTGGCTTTTGTGTTACGTCCTCTTTACAGTCGTATCTGGATACATATTCATAATGAGGCACTTGCTTGAATGTTGCGTGGCGAATGAGCACACGTAGTTCTTTAGACAGACAACCCTTTGGGTTGCATTTGTTGTAGCTTAAGTTACTTTTGCTGTTATGGATACTTAACGGCACAAGTGACAACACAAGATGACATTGCGAACTTACGAACGCCCTAATGAACCGAAATTAAAATTGGGCTTCTTATTTGAGATTTCCGGTGCTGATTTTCTCTACGTCGACGTTTCGTTTACTTTAAGGTAAACTGCGGTAATGGGTGAGGAAATTTGAAATTATATCTATCATAAAAACAACATTTAGTGCTTCTATAAGACATAAAATTTGTCTCTGAAAAGTGATATTGATTTATTTACATGGAATGCATTCGTATGTGATTAAACGCTTTTATATTTAATGCTTTTTTTATCAGCTTTAGGCACAATTTTAGAGATTCTTTATGATGTTGCTAAACATTAAACAATTTAGATCATTGATCACATGTGCTATATTTTCTTCGTACTCTGATACTCTATTTTGTAAGTTTTAATTTATATCTTCTTATAACATTAAACTTGTGAAGGTCGTCTATGACAATATCACTGCTTATTAGTTGCTTATTGTCTTTACTTTAAAAATACTTTTTATTCATATTATATAGGTAGGCTGCGGAAATAGAACGGTACTTGTCTTTATTTAATCTTAAATAAAATAATTTATTTATATTTTTTCTTTTATTTAGTTTTTGTTACAGATTTAGGTGTGAAATAAAAAGTTTTTAGTCTTACATATAGTCGTAACTATGCTTTATGATACTACTTACTTTAGAATATCATCTGAAAATCATAGGCGTTGATGTGGTCAATTAATTTCTGTATTCACCTCAGTTGGCTCCATCCAATTTATCTGTTCGAAAATAGCATTTGGCAAAGAAAACGATCAAATAAATGAACCGTTCGGACTTCCTGAAAAACTGTTCCTCCAGACGTAACAACTCTATGACATGAAAACATTATATAAAATAATATACCAGTGAAATATCTACCTTACCGATGTATATTATTGCTAATAGATAGTCTCACTACGTGTCCCTATATTTAAAGTGATCCATCTACTTTTGAACACACATTACATAGTTATAAAATTATTCGACTTGTATTAGTGAAGATTTTATGTTGAGCGATAGTCAGGCAAATTATGTGCACGCTGGAAGGGTTGCTTAGGTTAAAGCACTTGGAACCCAGCGGTGCGCAATAGTATAAATCGGCACGTATTTAAATACATTTAAGTGTTTTTAAATAGAAAAGTACAAATTTCATTAAATTCATCGATATTTAATATTTCAATATTCAATATCAATATTTCATCAATATTCAACATTTCCCCGGTCACACTCAAAATTTTTATTTAAGTTAGCAATAGCCGGAGCGGGCATAGTCGGACCAGGCAAGAAGCACTAGGATGCGCTGGGGAAAAATATTAGCATCTTCCAAGCGGATATTTCCGCAATTTTAAAATGCGCACTTATCAATATTGTACGGAATTACCAGAGCAAAAATATTGCAATGCTGACAGACAGCCAAGCGGTGATCAAAGCACTGAACTCGCATCCGGTGACCTCAAGACTGGTGTTAGACTGCCTTGATAATCTAAATCTGCTTGGCGAATCAAATTAGGTGTCGATTCTTTAGGTATCGGGACATACTGGCGTACGCGAAAACGAATACGAGGACAAACTAGCCAGGACAGGAGCAGCTACACTGATGATGGGGCCGGAACCTTTTTGTGGACTAGGAAATAGTACGTTCCTTTCTCTCTTAAAAATAAAGGAGAACCAGAATAAAAAGAATTACTGGGAGAATATACCAGGATTAAAACAATTCAAATCACTTATTGATACCTATAACATTAAGAGATACCAGGAAACTGAAGGCTATATCTAAATCAATTTCAAAAAAATGTGTTTGGTTGATTGGGTGAAATGCTGCCATAGTTATATTGTACTTGATTGGAAAAATTTTAAAGGCAATAAAAAGTGTTTTAATTTTTTTTTATTATGTAATATTTGCGTATAGTTTTTTCAAATCCGGGTTTTAAAAACAATGAAACACTTTAAAAAAAAATAGTTTTGAATAGTTTTTAAATACTTGTGTTTATGGATACTTATGTTTTTAACTGTAATTGTTTTAGTTAATTTTTTTTGGCGAATACGTTGGCGAATTATGTTTGTGATAAATTGCATTTTATAGCAATAAATAAATGGAGTTATAAAAATAATAAATTGAACATTTTGTAAATAATTAAAAAAAATAGTATGTTAATTTAACAACTAAATATAATATAATTAATTAATATAATTAATCTACAATTGGTTTATGATTTCATTCTAATATAACACAGCAATTGAATTTGCTAATGAACTTCCACAACAAATTAAAAAAAATTTTAAGTTCAAACATTCAAGTACAGCTTTGGGTCAGTTGGCTAATGAACACTGACTCTGAGGTTTAAAACTGGCAGGGTACGAGTTTAACCATTGATACTTACTTGCAGTCTCAGAAAATTATTAATGATTTATTAAAAATAAGAAATAGTTCTAACACCACTGATGATGGGTATATGACAATACTCGAGACAGCTGTATGGTCAGCCAAAAATTCAATTAATTAATAAATAATAAAAAAAATTGTTGTTGCAACGTTAAAAATCAATTTAAGTAAATAATTTAAATATTTAAAATTATTTATATAAATTTTATAATTTTGTTTAATAGTTAATAATATTAATCGTTAATTTGAAAAATCTTTAAAAATTAAAAAAAATTTTTATTTAGATTTATCATGAAATTTATTAATTTATTAAAATAATTATTAATTATATTATTTACACGATGTTTACATATATACCTTTGTATTTTGGTTGATAATCCCACATATGTTCTTATCGTTTAATTTCTGAGCTTCTGTAGTTACACCGACACATTCAAGGAATTTTGTCACATGTTGGGTCCTAAGTTTAGCAACAAAAATTATGTTGCATAATAGAGTCTTCTTCCTTAGACTTGACGCTTCGCTGTCGTCAAAATTACGTACTTATTAGGATGTTGGATTAAAATTCATATGTGGTTAAGTAGATTTCCTTCCCGACTTTAGCTCATAATACCTGTAAATGCAGGTGCCAACATAGGTAGGTAGCAGCTGTTCCAAAAAATTTAATTTTTGAAATTTGTTGGAAAATCAATTGAGAAAAAACTCTGCGGCTTATAGTCAAATTTATAATGCAAGGAAAATTCATTTCACACCTAAGCGTATCACATTCGCACTTCTGCTTCAAACGCACACAGTTTTACACTTTTGCGCTAAAAGGCACTCATACATGCAAAATAAATTAAAGTAACAACAATAAAGTTGGCAACAACAAAACATTTGCCATTCGTGCTCTAAAACCACGGGAGCCATTTTTGTCTGCACATATGCGATGTTGTCATGCTAACCGCTAATAGCCGAACACAAACACACAGACACTTTGTGTGGCACAACACAACCGAACTGATAACAAAGGCGAAGTTCATAATGCAATTGCTTTTATTGTTTGAGTCTAATTAATTATGTTGAGGCTGATGTGAGTGCACAGAGTGAGGGAAGCGAACGGAATTAAGTTGGCAATAAGCAGAGTAAAAAGATACCAACCGTATGCACACATACAGATGTGTGTGTCTGTGTGTGAGTGCTTACTTGCAAGTAATGAAATTTATTTACGTTGATATTTGTGTTTATGAATTTACGTTTATTAAGCAACAAAACATCAAAAACAAATAAAATCTAAAATATTTAAAATAATTTTTTATTCCTTAAAAATGATGAGTTAAATTAAAACTTTTTTGGGAGTGCAAATATTTTCACATAATTTGCACTTTTAATTATCTCAACGTTAATGTTAGCAACACTCGTTGGTGCGGCGTTGGTGCCGATGAGTGCCACCCATAAGGGAATTCAACCGCAAATGATGCTCGGCACTGTGTTTGTTATAATTCATGATGTGCTAAGCTGATGAGCGTGTTTTTTGTACTGTTTTTTATTGTTTGTGCCTTTGAGCGTAATTTGCATTTATTTTATATAAAAACTTTTACTTTAACGCAAAAACATTTAAAAAGTTAAATGTAATTCACGCAATTTAATCAAAAATTTATTTATGAAACAATGTTTCAAATTATTTTCACTTGTTTTAGTCTTCCTTTCGTTGAATTTCTCCGAAACTGCAGTAAATCCTTTTGTCTGTATTAGTTTTACGTTGTTAGAAGCAACGTATGAGTTATATTTTCGTTAGTGTATGTGTGCATTTTTTGTGTTAATTTTTTTTCATTTTTTGTTTCCCTAATTTTTTTTGATGGTCAAGTAAATGACAAAAAAAGCATTAAATTCGTTTATTTCGGTTGGTTTCATTCAAATTTGTGGTTTATTATATGGATTAGATTTGAGTGAAACTACACAGCGTATGAGTAATATTTCGGTTTAACTTCTTTAAATAAACACTGAAAATTTTAATTGGTTATCATAATAAAGTGTGTTTCAGTTAAATGACGAGGGACAGAGAGAGCAACGTGGAAGGTAAAATGAGAGATAAAAATACAACAGTTGTGATAAATACCATACCATTACAATTTTATATATATATATATATATTGAAGCTATTTGAGCCAGTCGCCTAAATCACTTTTAGTGTCTATTAACTGCGAGGTATCTTCAAAAGTCCTCAGACTAAGCAATAATTGACCTCAGATATGCATACCTCCTTGAGGAGCCTGTAACCATTCTGAGATTTGATAACGCGGTGTTAGTAAGTCTGTCAGTTTTCGAAAATAATTTCAGGGCTCTATTCAGGCTCTATAAAATTGTGGAAGGACCTATGCGAGTATTAAGGGACAAATACCCTTAATTTGTTATTTTCATTACAGAACTCGGTAACCGAATAATATTAACAAAACTTATTTCCATTAATATTTTTCAATGTTACCACGTTTCTTAAACCATTTTAAATCAACATTTAGGTCACACTTTTACTATAGGTTAATTTAAGACCTCAAGTAACTTAATCAGTAAAAGAGTAACATGGTAATTCTATACCGTGCCAACAACAAAAAATATGTACACGAAATACATTTTGTTGTTGTCGCTTGTCACTCAGTTACCGAGTTCGTTACATGTGATCGTGATTACCCCAATACTTCGAATACTCCGAGGATGATTTTATTTTAAACTCAGAGTGTAGGCGGAGCATTCTATGTTTGTTTACAATTGCAACACTCAGTAAATTCAAAATTGAGTTCGATTAATATTAATATGCACAATAACTTTTATTATAGTTAATAATATGTTGGGTAAAGTGAATTAACATTAAATCAAAATTTTCAATTTGTTTTCTGTCAAGAATATATATACTGAGCTTCCAACTATACTTTTATAAAATACACCTCCTAGTATTCATTATCATAATCCCAATTAAAAATATTAGATACAGTGGTATAACCTAAAGTGATCACTGAATTAGATTGAGGCAATATCATTTTACAGATTGAAACGATCAATTGTGATTACAGTTTAGAATAACTAATTGCTCTAAAAGGGTACTATAAACAGTTAGTTTTCAATTATCACTCAAGTCTTACTTGAGTTGTCGATTAAATGCTGCATCTTTTACTTTAGATTTTTGTGGAGAAGAACAATTTAATTAGTCTAATATAAATTTTTTATGGTGAATAATAAAAAAAAAACAATAATATTAATATTAATGTATTATCAATATATAGACTATGCAAGAAAGGCTTTACAAAATATCAAACTATTTTGATTTTAACCGATTAATAAATAAGCACCGTTTATATAAATACTTGATTCAGCGTTATCAATTTTTTATATAAATATAAATCTGGTATGGTCGTCAACACAGTTCAAGGAATAAAAAAAATAAATGCGTGAACATTCGATCAATTTAGGTGTACATAAGTATACTACACACACATAATCTTGTGCGAACCAATATTTTCGTAGTCCATATCGGATTTTAATAAGCTCCTTACAGAGAAAATTTCTCTATAAGGTGATATATTATATAAATATTGTATTATATAGATGATATAGATGTAAGGTGATATATGATATGTTTTAACTATAGTAAGCCTTGCAATAAGAATAATCACATTTAAATTAATATCTACCTTTATTAGTTGTATATTAATTACAAAATAAATAATTAAAAATTGTTATAGTTTAACTAAAAAAGTATTAGTTTGCACCGAAAAATATTAATATTTTTAATATAAAAATTTAAATTTAATTTTAAATATTAAAAAAAAATAGTGAATTTATTACTGATATTAATGAATTGTTCGTGATATTAAGAAAATTCGTAATCAGCATAAATTTCTTTTGCTAAAGCCATCTGTAATCACAGCAATGTGTTATCTAATAAGTACTCTGTAAGGAAATCGTAAACGTCAAA
>NC_051846.1:19745054-19750681 GCF_002237135.1 Teleopsis dalmanni
GATGGTCGCACTACTCCTTCTTCAAGCAATGTGCTGAATTCGTTCTTTATAGCTGTTAATTTCTCACCTGCATAACGCCTCGGCTTCTCGGCTATCGGTTGACAATTCGTTTCCATACGGTGATTAACCTGCGAGTTTTTCGGAAGGCGATACGAGTTGGGATTAGCTAGGTCAATGTATTTATTGATTATTGTGAAGAGATTGCTATTTTTGTGCAGCGTTGAGATCGAGTGTGTGGTGACTTTTTTGATTGCCCCAATCACATTTAACGTTGTTAGCGGATCAATTAGCTTTTTTCTCTTTATGTCTAGTATGAGACCAAATCTGGATAAAAAATCTGCTCCTATGATCGGTGATTTTACGTCGGCTATAATGAAACTCCAACAAAATTCACGGCGAAGACCTAGGTCAACTTTCAACCTTTTTACTCCAAATGTATTTATTGTTGTGTTGTTCACTGCATATAATCTGACGTCTTTACTTGTAATCGGATTTGATTTACTATTGATGAGAGTAACTGGCACAACTGAGACAACTGAACCTGTGTCGACTAAGAAGTTCAATTTGTTTAGTTTGTCAAAGACGTGGAGACGGGTCTCGATCGTGCAGCAGGGAGGTTCGTCATCGCATGCCGCACTTGTTTGCGATAACGTTTTTAGTTTTCCGCTGTTGGTGTTGAGCTGTGATTTCCAGCTGCCTTGCTGAATTCACATGGTGGAGTGCATTTAAACGCCCTGGACCCAAATCGTGTATGGTAACTGCATACTTTGTTTCTCATATTGCTCTGCCTGCGATCTCTTTTTTCGTGACGACGGTCCGTACTTCTACCACGGCTGCTCGATTTTAACTGCATCGTTAACTCACCCATGCTGCTTATAATTTGCTGTACTGCTGCCTCTAATGCAAGTACTCGTAAGTAATGCAAGTAGCGTGGGTGCAAGTACTGATTAAAATCAGTACCAGTTGTTGCAGCCATAACGAACTGTGGTGTTGGTAAATTGTCCATTATTCTGTCAGCTAATTCTGCCATGCTTTCCAAACTGCCGGCGTTACATGCAGACAAAATACATCTAACGTTGCTGGGCAAGCGTTGTGCCCACAGAGTTGAAAGTGCATCTTCAGAAATGTTTGTACCCGCTAAATTGCGCATGTCACGCAGTAATTGAGACGGTCGCTTGTCTGATAGCTCTAAGTTTGTAAGCAATTTGAT
The DNA here is from genome assembly GCF_002237135.1 of Teleopsis dalmanni. Taxonomy (NCBI): domain Eukaryota; kingdom Metazoa; phylum Arthropoda; class Insecta; order Diptera; family Diopsidae; genus Teleopsis; species Teleopsis dalmanni. Next base: position 19,746,265 of record NC_051846.1, read on the forward strand.
GAGTTGTTTTTGCTTTGACTCACCAAAGCGTCGGATCAATTCTTCTTTTAATGTTGCGTATTTGTCGGAAACTGGAGGCTTCTTTGCGATGTCTGCTACCTGGCCAAGTGTATTTGCGTCAAGTGCCGTAATGACTGTGTAGTATTTGGAGACATCTGATGTTATTCTATTGACATGCAGTAACCCATCGATTTGCGTGAACCATAATTCGGGATCAGAGTGAAGGAAAGGTGGTAATTTGACCACGCCTATCGCTTCTACACTCTGACCTTGTTTGGCTTGACTGGGTGCTGATGCAGCTGCCAAATTGGGGGTGTTTATTTCCTGATGAATTACAAATACCGCTCGCTAAAAATTCTGAAATTTTTTCCCGAAAATTCTTGTCTACATAAATAGCACTCCTTTGGTCTCGGCTCCATCTTTTTCTAATAAATATGTCGGTAAAAATTAAATGGAGATGATTGAGATGCTGCCACCTAAATTATCTCTAATTATTAAATTGGCTGCATTAACTTAATCGGCGATGATACCACCTGTCTAAATGATTTTAAATTCGAAAATATCTTTGCCGTTAATAACTTAGAGTATGTGTGGTATTATTATTCCACTATAACTCCTTGGTTGCTGACGGCTCGAATGCAAAAGAGAGCGATGCTTACCAGCGTTCTGCTTTTATACGATTTCTGCTTGTCAAGTCACAACGTTGCCATCGTGCTTTTTGTGTTTTGATAATTATCTGTGGTTGCCAAATCCGCCACACCCTGTTTTATTGTAACCAGTGGACTGCTGTACTCGTAAATATTTAAAGTCTGCTGTGTCAAATATGGTATAAGCCTATACCATATTTCTATAATTTTATAAAGGTTATAATTTTTGGCTTTAGATCTTTTTTTTATTATGCCAGCTAAGCATCTTGACTTGATTCCTAGCGATTTCATTACGCAAATCATTTTTGACGATTCCTTGGAAATTCGTCAAGTCTTGATAGTTTATTCTATTACTTCGTCCAAAAAAAAAATCGGTCGTTTTTCTTTTGGTAACAGAATGTACAGTATTGTTGTAGCTATCTACTGCGATATAGATTATTTCTTTGAGGGAGTAATTAGGATATTCGATCTGAAGACATCTAATCATTTCGATTATAGTGGAATGAACACGTTTTATTGCACCATTAACTTCACTTTTCTGTGGAGGTACTAAATAGATTTCAATTCCCAGATCCTCTAAATAATTTAGTGTAATTGGGCTAATAAAGCTACCTTCATTATCCATTACTAACAACTTTGGTGCAAAAAAATAATGCAGAAAATTAATTATTTTATCCCTAATGTGATATACTGACTTGTTTTTAATTCGGAAAAATTTAGTAAATTTAGTGAACTTGTCAAAGTACGTTATAAAATTTCACCTGAAATTTCAATAATATCAACTTGTAAGATTTCCGTTGGATATGATAGTATAGGAGTTGGTTGAATTTCTGGTTTTGGTGTATGTCGATCATTTTTATTACAATTATAGATTTCTCAAGATTTGGTGTAATCTTTAATTAAATTGGTCATTCTTGGAAAGTAATATCTCTCAAGAATTTGATCCTTATTTTCTCTGTTATTTTTGTAAGCTCTTCTGTGCTCATTCTGAATTATTTCATACTTATTTTCTTCGTTTGAAATATCAGTGACCACTCTTTGTGTGATTCGTATTCAAACCTTACTAAAATATTTTTTGTATATATTTTGCAACATTATAAAATATTTTTCAAGAATTTTTATTCCATTTACTATATTAGGATTGTGGACTTTTTTCTGATAGCTTTAAGTTTGTAAGCAATTTGATGAGTTGTTTTTGCTTTGACTCACCAAAGCGTCGGATCAATTCTTCTTTTAATGTTGAGTATTTGTCGGAAACTGGAGGCTTCTTTGCGATGTCTGCTACCTGGCCAAGTGTATTTGCGTCAAGTGCCGTAATGACTGTGTAGTATTTGGAGACATCTGATGTTATTCTATTGACATGCAGTAACCCATCGATTTGCGTGAACCATAATTCGGGATCAGAGTGAAGGAAAGGTGGTAATTTGACCACGCCTATCGCTTCTACACTCTGACCTTGTTTGGCTTGACTGGGTGCTGATGCAGCTGCCAAATTGGGGGTGTTTATTTCCTGATGAATTACAAATACCGCTCGCTAAAAATTCTGAAATTTTTTCCCGAAAATTCTTGTCTACATAAATAGCACTCCTTTGGTCTCGGCTCCATCTTTTTCTAATAAATATGTCGGTAAAAATTAAATGGAGATGATTGAGATGCTGCCACCTAAATTATCTCTAATTATTAAATTGGCTGCATTAACTTAATCGGCGATGATACCACCTGTCTAAATGATTTTAAATTCGAAAATATCTTTGCCGTTAATAACTTAGAGTATGTGTGGTATTATTATTCCACTATAACTCCTTGGTTGCTGACGGCTCGAATGCAAAAGAGAGCGATGCTTACCAGCGTTCTGCTTTTATACGATTTCTGCTTGTCAAGTCACAACGTTGCCATCGTGCTTTTTGTGTTTTGATAATTATCTGTGGTTGCCAAATCCGCCACACCCTGTTTTATTGTAACCAGTGGACTGCTGTACTCGTAAATATTTAAAGTCTGCTGTGTCAAATATGGTATAAGCCTATACCATATTTCTATAATTTTATAAAGGTTATAATTTTTGGCTTTAGATCTTTTTTTTATTATGCCAGCTAAGCATCTTGACTTGATTCCTAGCGATTTCATTACGCAAATCATTTTTGACGATTCCTTGGAAATTCGTCAAGTCTTGATAGATTATTCTATTACTTCGTCCAAAAAAAAAATCGGTCGTTTTTCTTTTGGTAACAGAATGTACAGTATTGTTGTAGCTATCTACTGCGATATAGATTATTTCTTTGAGGGAGTAATTAGGATATTCGATCTGAAGACATCTAATCATTTCGATTATAGTGGAATGAACACGTTTTATTGCACCATTAACTTCACTTTTCTGTGGAGGTACTAAATAGATTTCAATTCCCAGACCCTCTAAATAATTTAGTGTAATTGGGCTAATAAAGCTACCTTCATTATCCATTACTAACAACTTTGGTGCAAAAAAATAATGTAGAAGATTAATTATTTTATCCCTAATGTGATATACTGACTTGTTTTTAATTCGGAAAAATTTAGTAAATTTAGTGAACTTGTCAAAGTACGTTATAAATTTTTCACCTGAAATTTCAATAATATCAACGTGTAAGATTTCCGTTGGATATGATAGTATAGGAGTTGGTTGAATTTCTGGTTTTGGTGTATGTCGATCATTTTTATTACAATTATAGATTTCTCAAGATTTGGTGTAATCTTTAATTAAATTGGTCATTCTTGGAAAGTAATATCTCTCAAGAATTTGATCCTTATTTTCTCCGTTATTTTTGTAAGCTCTTCTGTGCTCATTCTGAATTATTTCATACTTATTTTCTTCGTTTGAAATATCAGTGACCACTCTTTGTGTGATTCGTATTCAAACCTTACTAAAATATTTTTTGTATATATTTTGCAACATTATAAAATATTTTTCAAGAATTTTTATTCCATTTACTATATTAGGATTGTGGACTTTTTTCTGATAGCTTTAAGTTTGTAAGCAATTTGATGAGTTGTTTTTGCTTTGACTCACCAAAGCGTCGGCTCAATTCTTCTCTTAATGTTGAGTATTTGTCGGAAACTGGAGGCTTCTTTGCGATGTCTGCTACCTGGCCAAGTGTATTTGCGTCAAGTGCCGTAATGACTGTGTAGTATTTGGAGACATCTGATGTTATTCTATTGACATGCAGTAACCCATCGATTTGCGTGAACCATAATTCGGAATCAGAGTGAAGGAAAGGTGGTAATTTGACCACGCCTATCGCTTTTACACTCTGACCTTGTTTGGCTTGACTGGGTGCTGATGCAGCTGCCAAATTGGAGCTGTTTATTTCCTGATGAATTACAAATACCGCTCGCTAAAAATTCTGAAATTTTTTCCCGAAAATTCTTGATCTACATAATAGCACTACTTTTGGTAACTCGCTCCATCTTTTTCTATAAAATGTCGGTAAAATTAAATGGAGAATGATTGAGATGTGCCCCTAATTATCTCTAATTATTAATTGGCTGCTTAAACTTAATCGGCGATTGTAAACCTGTCCTTAAATGATTTAAATTCGAAATATCTGCCGTTTAAACTTAGAGTATGTGTGGTATTATTGTTCCACTATAACTCCTTGGTTGCTGACGGCTCGAATGCAAAAGAGAGCGATGCTTACCAGCGTTCTGCTTTTATACGTTTTCTGCTTGTCAAGTCACAACGTTGCCATCGTGCTTTTTGTGTTTTGATAATTATCTGTGGTTGCCAAATCCGCCAC
>NC_051846.1:19750781-19756498 GCF_002237135.1 Teleopsis dalmanni
ATTGATGTCGAAATAAGTTTCCACGTTATGGCTTTACTCCTCAACTTGAGACATTTTCCAACCATTGTTATGTTAATAGCTATTAATGATAGCAACTTTTTGATAGAATTGTGTGTCCATATGTATTTTGGTTCTATATTTTCCTGCATTGAATCCTGCACACTGAATACTAATTCATCGCTCGGCTCCTCCTTAGCAACAAACCACTGCGACATCTCATAAACAAATTCATCATCGAACAAAAAATGCATTAAATAATTGCAATTTACAATATATAAATACAATTTCTTACCGTACAATAATTATGCTTTACGTTTTCTGAGATGACGGTATTTTAGTATACTGCCATAATTGTAATTTCTCCAGGTATTTTGTCAGGCTATATGTTAAAAATCCTGGTATTGTGGCATAGTTAAGTGAAGGATCCCATTCTATACCAATGATGTATATACATGTTTATACAAACTCAGTAGTATTGGGACAGACAAACTGGTTGTATATGGAAGGTCGAGGGGGAATTTTAAAAATTCATGGCCATGTTGTGTTTTGTGTGTGTACATAGGTGAAGAATTGTCGTCTATTATACCCCTTACTATTTGGCTGGGTGAACCTTTGCCGGTATATAGGAAACCAATTCCGCAGGTTTCACAACTGGATAGCAAAATATGAATCGGAACTTGCAAGAGGTTTATCCGACACATCCCGTAGAGACATATGCAATGTCTGGAATAAAGATGCAGCACGGGAAAAGGTAGGCACCCCAACATCAAGAGGACCAAGAGCAGTACGTAATAACCCACAGAACTCCTCACAACTATAAACGACACTACGTCTATAGGTCTTGGGTTGCTGATGTCCCGGATGACATAGGCGAGGATAAGGAGACACATCTGGTTGCTCATAAGGATTTAAATAATGATTTAGTATAGATTTACGACCTGGAGTTAGTGGCTGACCCGTGGTATGTGGTCGGGTGATCCAACTGGTTATCATTTGTCCTACCACTGTGTTGATATAATGTTGTGGATATCCATTTACTAGGCATCTTGTGACAAATTTAGCAAGATCAGATTATAGATATGCGTTACTTGTACGATACAAGATTCGACGTAAGTGGGAAGTTAATGCGGAACGTTTCACTGATTGCGACGCGTGAGAGGTATAATGTACCATCCTTAGTGACTCAGTTGGTTTATGATGTGTTTATATTAAGAAATCCGTGGATGTATGTATGATGTTATAATCCAAATAAGTAATCGATGGACTGCTTCCATAATTGTCATTTAATTCTTCCATATCGTAAGTCACATCATATCGAATTATTTTTGGAAATAAAGCCATGAAACTGGCTACACTTGATGCCGGCATATAGAGTAATACGTCGTCAACGTATTTCCACCAGGCGCAGACACGATGAGATAGGAAGAGTGCATTGTAGTTTAGGGCTAGCTGTGTGGTATAAAGTTGCTAGCACACCTGATGTACTACCGCCTTGTGGTAACCCTTTAACCTGCTGATATATTTGGCCATTGTGGATGAAATAATTGCCACGATGTGGTATGTAATTCATCAATTTTTGAAATAGCACTACGTCTATTGGGCAAGACTGGCGAAACCAAGATTCTGTAGTTACATCTTGTAGAAGAGCCCATAATGATGTCACCTGGGTACGAGGATACATATCTCTGATGTCCATGGTTACCAATACATACCCATGATGCTGTTTCAATTGTAATAGATGATCCGTCAAAGCATTGATGTCGTTTAAGTTATGAGGGGAAAGGCGACCTTTAGTGGTAGACTCCAAAATATATTGGCATAACTTATGTATAGGATATGTATACCAATGGATTGGACTACATATAGGGCGTACAGGTTGATCTGGTTTGTGTATCTTAAGGGTTCCGTACAAATAAGGTAAAGTTGGACTCTTTGTAATATCCTCCTGTATGACCTGGTGGATATTATGAGGATACGGATTTCCATTCCCTATATAAATTCGACACAATGAACGATAGAGTAAGCGGTATTGTGCTCCACTTTTTCGCACTAGGATACCGATATCTTCGGTAGTTTGGAGACAGTAGCCCTCTTTTGTATATTTTTCCAACCAATTGTTAACCTTAGTTTTGTAATCATCTCTATACATAAGAATGGTTGCTTTACTCTTATCAGCTTGTACTGTCACTATGTTACGATGTAATTGTAAGAAGTTATAAGTCGTTTGGTAGAGATGTTGTAACATTTTATGGTGTTGACTTGGATGCCTAGTGCGGACCATTACTTCTAGGAATTTTGATATATGCTCCTCCATCTCTTTTCGGCAAAGTATGTTGAGGTTAAGGCAAGCATCTAAATGGGCTTTGTGGTAATTATGGATGTAGGAGAGGTAATCAGTTAACGTGGGAGGGGAAACTGGACAATATTTCGGACCAAAGCTCAGGAGGATTTCTACCTCCTTAGGTATTTGTAAGTTAGTTAAATTCATAAATCCACCAGGGATAGGATGTGGATATAATATATCAGGAATATATTTCTGAGGGATAGAAGTGAGCATCTGAGGAAGGGATAATTCAGATGTATGAGCTAGGTAAGGTGCCAAATTAGTTGCGGGGGTGATAATGGATGGGAGATGGATTGCAGGACTTATGGTAGGAATTACATTGCGCGTTCGTAATACATGCTCAACCCCATCGGTATATGCAGATAGCCACGCACACTCTCGTAGGTCGTTCAGTTCTGATAGGGCAATAACCATATATGTTGTGGTTGAAGTGTTATCGCGTGCTGTGATACGAGGGAAATATATATATATATAGATATGAAGAGTGCGAGATTGTATAGGGAGTATTTAAATATGATGGATATATGTTTAAAATTTATAATGGTGAAACAATATATTGTACTTAGATCATTTTGTTTGTTTGGATAAAAATATTAGTTATGTATATAATAAATAGAAGGTTAGGAATTTCAACAATTTTGTATGTAGGATGTTTAGATTTTTTCAGGTATATATTACTATATTTTTGTATATAATGTAGAATAATTTTTTAAAAAAAGTATATAATTTTTAACATATAATAATATATAAAATATATAATATTAATTTAGGTAGAAGAATTTTCAAGTATATAGGATTGTTTTTGTATGTTATTTATGATCTTTTAGGAATATAATAGTTATTTTTATGTACGTAATAATGTATTCCTGTATGTAATGTATGATAGTTTTACATTTAGGTATGTAATTACATATAGCACATAATAACTTTATGTATTTGGTGCATGATTTGGAAGATAATAGCATTGCGTTAAGTATACATTTTTTAGTAGATTATAACAATATTTTAATTGAATATTTTTAGAAGATTATAATTACATTTTTAGATGATTTTAACATTTGGAAGTTTTAAAAGGTTTTTAGAATATAACGACATTATAAATATATAACAGCATTTTAATATTTTTGTTGTGTACATTTTTAGATTTTTAGATGATTGTAACACTTAAAAGTTAGGAAGATTTTTAGAATATAACAATATTTTTTAAATATATGATTACGTTTTGGGTGATTAATATTGGAATTTGGAAGATAACAGCAAATTATTATTTTTGGTATACAATTTAAAAGAGTAAAACATTTTAAGGTATTGAGTTATGGAATATGATTACTATTCAAATATATAGTTTTGGTAAAATGAATATAATAACAATTTAAGTGTACGTTTTAAAATATAAATGGTTGTAGAAAATAATAATATTATAAATATAATTTTTTGAGAAAATAGGATTATAATGAATTGAGGTAGATGGGTTTTGGAAAATAATGACAATTTTTAATAAACATTTAGAGTAAAGGTTAAAAGAAGATTTTATATTTAAAAGATTAACATAATAATAATTTAAATGTATGTTTTGAGATATAAAGTTTGTATAATATAATAACAATATATTTATAAGTTTAATATACATTATAACGTTAAGGTTTATAAGAAGATTATAATAATTAATTTAACATAATAACAATTTAAATGTATGTTTTGGAATATAAAGGTTGTGGAACATAATAACAATGTAAGTATAATTTTCATAAACATCTTAAAGTAAAGGTTTAGAAGAAGATTATAATGTTAAAAAATATTAACATAATAACAATTTAAATATACGTTTGGGAGTATAAAGGTGTAGAATATAATAACGATATATATATAATTTGAAAAAAAAAGAGATTATATGTTTTGAGGTATATTAGATTTGGAATATAATATAAAAACAATTTTAATAGACATTTCAGATAATGGTTTTAGAATATAATAATTTTAAATATGTTGAAATATGTAAAATTTTGTTTTGTATACATTTTTAGAAGAATAAAACATTTTTGATATGTATAAATTTGTTAGGATATACAGTTTGTCAAGAAAGTGTTTTGATAAAGCAAAAAATTTGCATTTTTTGTTTTTATTTCCAAAAATATTAGTTATTATTTTTTATTTCCATCTTTTTTTTACACATTATGCTTACGCAACATATTTAATCTTAAAATAAGACAAAAAACTTATTCATTTAATGTTACAACAACAATAAAAATAACGAAAATAAAAAAAAACTTAAAAATACTAGTGTCAAGAAAGTGTTTTTACAAATGAAATAAACGGTTGTTTTCACTTTACAGTGATATTAAATAAGTATATTTATATGAATTAATATTTTGTTGGACCTCCTTTTGAGTCTATTACGGCTTGCAGTCTTCTATTCATTGAATTTATCAGCTTGGGCACATCATAATTAATGAGTATTTTAGACCACTCCTGTAAAATAGCTGCCTTTAGCTGTGATAGAGTTTTTGGGTGTTGTTTAGCTACTTTTTTTTTAAATAAGCCCACAAATTTTCAATGGGGTTTAGATCTGGGCTCTGAGCAGACGTATCGATGACTTTGTTGCAGTTAAATAGTAGCCACATCTTCACCATATGCGCCTTATGTTTGGGATCATTGTCTTGATAAAATTTAAACTTTGGGTTATTGCCTTGGATGAAGCCAAATTTATTTGCGCTGATGATTAAATGATTGCGCAATATATTTAAATATCCTTTTGCATCCATTGTATTTTCAATAAATACAAGATCTCCAACGCCCTTGGTGGAAATACATCCCCAAATCATAATTGAAAGTTTGCCAAATTTTACGGTAGGAACTATATTTCTGTTTTCCAGCGCTTTTAATGGCTTTCTCCATACTCTACTAGGTCCATCATTATAATATGGCATCATTTTAGTTTCGTCACAAAATATGACGTCATCCCAATAATCATTTGGCTTACTTATATGCAATATTGAGAAAGACAAGCGTTTTTTAATATTTTCTGTCGATAGCAGTGGTTTTTTACGTGCAACTCTTGATGTATAATCATTTTTTTTTCAGAACTCTCTCTCTTCCTTAAGTTCATGCGCAAGGGTTCTGATCGAAAGTCGTGGATTTTCATCTACTTTTCTTAATAAAGATCGAATATTTCGATCTGATAACTTTCGAGGACGGCCAGTTACTTCATTTGGTTGCAATCTTCCTTCATCTTCTGCACGTTTTATGATATTATAAATGGTTTGTCGACTTAAACAAAACATTTCGGATAGCTCACTGATGGTTTTTTCATCATAATAGTTGTAATACACCAACTGTACTATATTAAACGAAACTCTTATACCTGGCATCTTAA
>NC_051846.1:19756598-19768364 GCF_002237135.1 Teleopsis dalmanni
ATCCTTTTTTAACTGCGCTATAATATTATTCACAGAAATCCTTCTTGAAAGGCTAAAGGCTAGGGTAGCAGAATATAATTTACTCAGTGAATACCAGGCAGGATTTAGGAAAGGATACTTAACAATCGATAATATTTTTTATCTTACAAGTATAATCAAGCAGTATACGGAAAAAGGCAAAAAGCTATATGTATTTTTCGTCAGCTTTAGAGCAGCGTTTGACTCAGTAAACAAAAACGCTTTATTTTATAAACTCTGTAGTACTGGCATGCCAACCAAATTTATTAAAATTCTAACCCGTTTATGTTATATGTCGAAAATCGTGCATGGGATGGAGAACACTTATCTGATTGGTTTCCTACTGATTCAGGAGTTAAACAAGGTTGCGTACTCAGTCCGATTCTGTTCTTACTTTATATAGACGACGTAGTTACACCTCTATCTGCAGCAGTGACGGCTGCTCTAAGAGAAGCCAAAAGCACTAGTATTTAAAAAGCATCACAGGCGATATATAAACGAAGAAATATGGACATTAGGGGGAGAAAATGTAAAAATAGTTAAGGAATATGTATACATAAGCATCTTGAAGCATGGATGTATTATAATGTTACATTAAATAGACATTTAACTGAAAAATTGATAGAAGCAAAATAGCTATTAACTGCTCATAGCAAAATATATTTGAAAATAAAGATGTACCGTTCGAAACAAAATTTCAACTCTACGAAGCCACTACAAGATCAATAATGTGCTATGCCGCTCAGGTATGGGGAGTGTTACAATATGAGGAAGTAGAAAACGTTTTACAAAAACGATTTTTTGTAAAAAAAATATGGCGATTACGGCTTAACACACCAAACCAAATGTTTTATCTGGAAACTGGCTTGTCACCTCTGTACTTGTACACTTTAGAAATCCACTTCAAATGTGAAATCCACTACATGTTAAAGGTTTTTAACATGGAAAGCTCGCAATTACCTAAAATCTTAGCTATATCTTTACTGTAAGAAAAGAGCCACATCTTTAAAGCGTGAGCTCATCTAGCAATGGTTGACAACATACATTAGTGAGAGTAGTGGCAGCAAAATATATTAGTAAAAATCGGTACTGCGTTTAGAGAAAAGTTCGTAGCAAAAAGTCGACAAAGCTTAACTCGTGTTTTACACAGACAACTTAATTTTGACTTCGGCAACAAAAATTACTTCGCCGAACGTTTTAATGCTGAAGCAATTGGATACATTTTTAAAACTCGAGGAGAACTGTTAAAGCTCAACTGCGCTTCCTATATGAACTCGCAATACTGGAGAAAAGGAAGATGTAATACATTTTCTTAGTAAATGTCCAATTTTAATGGAGCTACGGGTATATTATTTTGGAAAACAAACGTTAGATATGAACGAGTTAATGAGGCTGTTAAATGCAGAAAATTGGCATATATGTTATCGATCTATGTGAAAACGACAATTTATTATAGAGAAAGTATTATATTAGAAACTTTCTAACACTCATAGGCTGAAGTTCTCTATGTGTCACTTAACATATGTGATAATTACTGCAATGAAAAAAAAGCAACAAACACAAATCCAAACCTTCGATTGACGGGGTAAGCTATAATCGTGGAAGGAAAAATTAGAAACTATTTATGTCTTCAATTCGAATATTCTAATTTGTAATAGAGGTAAAACTTCTACTTTCAGTTTCTCCAGTTCACAAGGGTTTGGTGGATGGGAAGAAGTGCTAGATATAACACTACTATCCGAAAATCCAGATATTGTAGTTAGTTATTGGAAGGTATCTGACAATAAATCCTTTTCGGATCATAGTTGGATTCTCTTCAACTTAAACATTAATCCAAATCATACCATCCCCTTTAGAAACCCGAAGAAGATAAAATGGGACATTTTTGCAAGGGTAACTAAGGTGGAACTTAATAAAGTAAAGCAAATTAAGATAGATTCTAGTAGTAAGCTAGACGAGAGGATATATAATCTTGAGGCAGCTTTTAATATGGTTTACAAGAAATCTTGTCCAATAAGTAGAAGCAAAAAGTCTTTTCCACCTTGGTGGAACTCAGAAATAAGTGATCTCAGAGAGAAGACACGAAAACAATTTAACGAAAGCTATAAGGACCATAGTTGGCATAAATATAAGGATTGTCTTAAAACTTATAAGAAAGCTATCAGGGAGGCCAAAAGTAATGGAATTTTGTAAGTCAATTGAATGAATCTCATGAATCATTCTTTATTAATAATTTAAAAACATAAAATCATTATCCATGAATGAATCTCATCTTCTGCTAAGCTCAGTAAGGTTCTATCCAAGGAAAGTGTAAATTCTTCTTATCTCAAGAAAGAGGATGGCACATGGACTGAAACCTCTGCTGAGGCACTAAGACTACTATTACATACTTATTTCCCAAACTGTGAAGATGATGCTAGAGAAAATGGTTCAACCACCTTGGCAAGCATACCATCATAGGTGGCTGAAGCAATAGTCACAGCGAAAAAAATTTGGTATTCCATCAACAGTTTCTGTTCATATAAATCACCAGGTTTGGACAGTATTTTCCCCATTATGTGCAAGAATTAGTGGTTCCATGGTTAGGGGAAATCTATAAAGCGTGTCGTAAATACAGTTATAAACCACTAAGTTGGAGGCAGGTTAAAGTAGTCTTTATACCCAAGGTAGGCAAAATCGGATACGAGTCCAAAGATTACAGACCGATTAGCCTAATCTCATTCTTATTAAAAACAATCGAAAGGGTAATAGAGCTCCACCTAAGCAAAAGGTAGAACGTTTTCCAATCTTTAAATCCCAGCATGCTTACCTCAAGGGTAAATTCGCGGAAACGGTTCTACATGAGATCATTCGTACTGTGGAAAAATCGATTCATTTTAAACAGTACTCGTCGACAACCTTCACATTTTAACAATGTAAACAATAAAGCTATTCATGACTCACTTTTCAAGATAGGTTTACAGGAAGAGTTAAAAAACTGGATAGTTACTATGATAAAAACAAGGATTATTCAGTCAAAGTTAGGCAGCATAACCCAAACGAAGCACGTCAGTAGAGGTACGCCACAAGGAGAGGTTATATCACCACTACAGTTGCTGCTGGTCGTGGATATTATTCTTAATATCCTAGATCAGATAGGGGTAAAAGCAGTAGTGTATGCGGATAACGTGGTTATTCTAGTGCCAGGTATGTTCCCTAACATAATAAGCGATATTATGGAAAGGGCCTTGGTTAAGATAAATACCTGGGCCACAGGTTGTGAACTAGGTATTAACCCAGGAAAAACTGAAATGATGCTGTTGACCACTAAAACTAAAATACCGGCTTTCAGGTTGCCTTCACTAAACTAAAACTATCGCTAAAAGTTAAATATCTAGGAATTCTGTTGGATAGTAAGCTAAACTGGAAACACTAAGTCGATCTTCGCATCAAGAAAGCATGAGTAGCTTTTTATTCCTGCAAAAGAATGTTTGTCAAAAAATGGGGGACTCGTCCCGATATTACCCACTAGACGTACACAGCAATTGTACGTCCAATTCTCACATATGGTGCTGTCGTTTGGTGGCCGGTTCTAAATAAGAACTATAATATCGATAAACTTAACAGAATCTAGAGGACGGCATATATAGGTATCGCAGGAGCTTTTAGGACGACTCCCTCGGACGCTCTAAACGTGATGCCACACCTGCTACCTATCGATCTTCATATCAAAAACATAGTCGGATTCTAGGTACAGTTCCTAACTGTCTGTATAGGATAACATCGGATTATCTGAATCCGTACATAGACTTCGAAAGGAATTTTCAGACTATATTCCCTTCAAGAAATGAGTGGAAAAGGAAAAATTTTGAAGCAAAATACGATATTTCAATATATACAGATGGCTCGAAAATGAACTGTGGGGCAGGAGCAGGTATCTTTGTACCATCTGAAAACATAAATAACTCTTTTACGCTACCTAATGAAATCCTAGCAATTAGAGAAGCCTGTCGGCAAATTGTAAGCCACATCGAGGACAGATGTAGTGTTGCTATTTTTATTGACAGCCAGGCAGCAATCAAAGCCCTTGAATTTTCATATCAAAAACAAAAATAGTAAAGGAATGTAGAGAAGCAATCGACGAGCTAAATCGGTTGACCGATATCACCCTCATCTGGGTTCCTGGACATAAGAACATCGTGGGAAACGAGAAAGCTGACAGTTTAGCCCGCTCTGGTGCCTCCCTAGATGCATCATTTTGGTGCCAGTTCATATTACCCTGGCGATCATTAAATAAAATACCTTCTTCTACTTCCTGCAACTTGTTAATAACAGATGGAAAGCACTTAGGTCAAGTGCAACTTCCATATTAACATGGCCTACCTATAACAAAAATAAATCCTCGGAACTCATCAAAAGAGATCGCGTGAACACTGCAGAAGTTGTGGAAACCCGTAGGAGAAAGAAACAATAATACATTTTCTCTGAGAATGCCCGGCTTTAGCGTCCAGAAGATATAGGTTCTTAGGAAAATACTTCTGTGATAGTTTATCAGACTACTCAACGATGAAGATGAAAGACCTATCGCTAATTAAGGCACATTTGAAGTTAACTAATGGCCTGGCACTGCAACCAACCAAGCATTTATGTCAATTAAGTTATGTTTTGTATATTATAAGTTATTGAAAATGTATAAAGTTAATTTTGTAAATGTAAATACAACCTATATAAAATAAAGAATTCTAATACTAGTTAGTTAGTTACTTCTTTATTAATAATTTAAAAACATAAAATCATTATCCATACTTTATACATTATTTACTTAAAGCTATGACTAATGTCGTCAGCTTTACCTAGCGATTGCCTACTCTTCTAATCCCTCTAATCTTGTAGTGAGTTTGATGTTATAATTAGTATATATTGTTGGTGTGCGTACATAAGTGCGGTTAAAAGATCACATCTATAATTTGTTGCCTATATTTTATCGCTTGATTAAGATACGCGCATAAATTAAGCCACTTCATTCCATTAAGGATACCGTGCAATTCTGTTTGGCTCAAAGTCGTTTTCCCAAAATACTTGTATCTTATTTCTTTCAAAATTGGGCAAATTGCGAAAAGTGTTTAACGTTTTCCGTTTCCTGTTTATTACATAGGCTGCAAACAGATAGTGCACCACTTACTTAGGGTAAATAATTGAGTTTGATGTGTTCAGTACGAGATTTGAAAATTGTACGCATATTTTCCACAGTATATTTATCATTAAAATAATTCATTTTCCCCAGATAGTAAGTTAGTTCACTGTATGTTTGTCTAGAGTAGCTTGTTTTGGCCTTAACATATAAACAAATCGGTCTTTATCACTTTGATCCTGTTTTAGGAGAATGCGCTGCTGCCAGTCAATCCAACCATTCATGTCCTCTAAATTCAAATTTTCTTCATGTTCCTCAGCTAAATTTAACCATGCCGCAAAATACGAACTCCTTTTACCTAAAAAGTATGTCGCAAGCCGTTTGGTAAGTCTGCTATCTGTATGTTTCATAACAGCGTTAATATATTGAAAGTGGGATTTTAAAGTGCCGATATGTAGTGTTGATAAGCCAGTTTCCAGGTAGATTGCGTAGTCTGGCGTGTTGACCGGTAGACGAAAAATACGTTTGATAAAATAAGTCAGCAGTTTTTCCACCTCATTATATTTTTCAAAACCCCAAACTTGGGAAGCATAACTCATAATTGAGTTGACAGCAGCTTGGAAAATTTGGTATTTAACTGAAAGAGCTACCATATCATTTCCCAATGCTCTTCTCCATGTGCTGTTTATTGCTAGTTTTGATTCTTTTAGCCTTTTATTAATGTGTGTTTCGAATGTTGCATTATATGTTATCCAAACGCCTAAATACTAATAATAATAATAATAAGAAACGATATTTTCAGATGTCAGATTTCAGATGTCAGTTTGAAATTTTTGGCAGCCAAAATTGCAATCAAAACTTTATGTTCATATTCATTATGATTTAGTTATTGACGATTTTTAATTACCAGAACACGAAGTTTTAAGTTTTTGAACAAAATAACATTATAAAAATATTTTAGGTACAAAAAACGATACACAGTTAAGTAATACTGCAAATTATTCCTCAGGAAACGTTTTACATATCTTTAAAAGACCATTGAAATAAATTACAAGATTTACATAAGTTGTTTTATTTAGAAAAAGTTCTTAATGGAAAAAATCATTTGTCTGATACATAAAATTACAATAGCCGTAATTTTTTCTTTTTGCAGGTTTCCATTAACTATTAAAATAGTAAATAGTTAATAGTTCATTTAAAACAATTTGGATTAAGACACTAATTCAATACTTTAGTAGGGAACACCTGCATAAAAATAAAAATCCGTTTTATTCATAAATGGTTTTTGATTATGTTACTATTACATACAACCGATTTTATTAATAAGAATATATACTTAAAATATATACTTAAAATTTATAACAACATAACATAATTCGAATATTATTATTTTTTTTTAAATTTATTATATAAACACAATCTATAAAAGAACATTCAGTATTACTTATGGATATAAAATAGAATAAAGTGATATGCAGAC
Source organism: Teleopsis dalmanni (assembly GCF_002237135.1). Lineage (NCBI taxonomy): Eukaryota > Metazoa > Arthropoda > Insecta > Diptera > Diopsidae > Teleopsis > Teleopsis dalmanni. The sequence continues at coordinate 19,763,207 of NC_051846.1, forward strand.
ATGTGCGGGACATTCAGTAGTAAACACCGTTAAAGATTAAATTACTAGTAATAATGAGTAAATAGTTGGCTATAAATGTTTAATTTCAGTGAGTTTACAATTACGATTCACGTGTTTAGGGTTCTACTTGGCAAGTCCGACGTAGAAAATCTTCTTCGTCGACATGGATGATTGATATCTGATAACAGCTCGTGCGCCAGTGAGTTCGGATGATTTGATAGCCTTCTACGGTAGTTTTTGTTGACTGTTTGTATTATTTCAAACACTGATGAAACTGATGAAACGCGCTATAAAGTACTATTTGGGATATACCCTGGAGTAGCCGCACATAAATGAAGTATTTTTGATTAAAATCTCTGTAATATTGCTATATTAGATTTTGCAGCTGTTCCCCAGATCGAGATACCTTAGGTCCTTACTGGTTTCAAAATAACTTCATATAAAAGTACTTTATTGTTCAGTGATAGCTTTGAATTTGGGCAAAATTGAGCTTGTGTTTCGTAAATAAATGGTGTTTCCAGGTGAGACGCTGATCAAGATGAACATCTAGATACTTCACGTGATCGGATTGTGGTAGTACGTTATTATTTTATGTGGGTGGTGGGCAGTAACCATGGCGAAGAATGAATGTGGTTTGTGCAGATTTAGATTCATTAGCTTCTTTAATGCACCATTTCTTTAGCCATACTTAGATGCTATCTAGGTTTGTTTGCAACTGACTAGTAGCGACTATTGAAAGGGTTGGATCTAGCACGCTCCTTTGTGGCACTCCAGCTTTTATCGGAAAGATTTTCGTATTATAGTCTTCTACTTTAACCATGAAATATCGGTCCTTGATATAAAAGTTAAGTAACAAATAGAGCTGCGTGGTAGATGAAATTTCAGTTTGTAGAGCAGTTCGGTGTGCCAAACCTTGTCAAATGCTTGCATTATATCGACGCATTGGAAACAAGTGGTGCAAATGGAGCAAAAATGGAACCCTAAAGAGTGGCAATGAGGAGGCGAATACTATTCTCCAATCTATGTATGGAAACAAACTTGAAAGCATTAATCTTAACTTATTAAGCATCATAAATGAGCTAGATCAAAACAACCATATGGCAAAAAACTAAAGAACGAATACAGCACATTAACAACAACTACAGATGACGCTCCATCAACATCACGAAATACAGCATCTACATACAATCTTTTTAAGCTTTAAATAACATTTTGGAATGTACACGGTATTGCAAATCTTTTTAATGAAACAAAAATTGCTGACTCGCAGATCCTATCTGTCTATGAAACCTGGTCAACAACACCTTTCAATAGTAGCCTTAGTCCTTGGTGCAACTATGATGCGCTGACAGCCCCAGCAACAAGGGAAAAGTCCACTGGTAGAGCTAGCGGTGGTATTGTATCTCTAGTTAAAAAAATTTAGCAAAAAGTAGCGAAATAAGCAAAACAAATTTGTGGATTTTTAACTTTTATTGTATTAACTAGCTGACCCGGCGAACGTTGTTTCCCCTTGCAATTAATTTTCCTGGCTCAGTTGAGTTATAATATTTGTTGTTATTCAACTTAACATTTAGCATTTTAATGCGAAAATTATTTTGAATTAATTTTTTATTTTGAACTACAAAAAATCCACATGCATTACTTATGTTACATATATTTTCATGTTACTTCAAATCCTTATAAGCACTACATTTTTAATGAAAAAAGGTTATTGTTTATCACTTCATCAGACTAAGCAATTATTGACCTCAGATCTGCATACCTCACCTTCTTTGCTGCTTCTTATCACTCATGAAGCAGATTTGCAGAAATTTGGAATCGTTATTGGGCACCGGCATTAAAGACCTAATTTGGTGATACACTTGGCTCTGAATCTTAAACGTTGTTTGAAAATTGCGACCATTCTCATTCTGAACGATTTTTGTTGTTCCAAATGATTTCATTTGAAAGCACGAATTGAATTTGCGAATTTTACGAAAAAATAATTTAGATTGAGATGTAGCTCCAGCCAATAGTGCTTTCAATGCTTCTGGCGGCGAATCCAATGGTGGCAATACAACTTTTCCAGATGCGCTGCAGAAACCGGCCGATTCACCTTTGTATTTGAGTGCATGACAGTGTTGGCACTGTTTGTTCATAGCACCGATTACAATTCGTGAATGTGACGAATAGTCGATATCCGACTCATATTCATATTGTTTTTTTTTGTACGTTATTTATACCTTTATATATATAATTCTTCTTTTTTGTGTGTGTTCAAGTGAATTCAAGGATGGTTTAGATTCACAATTTGGTCCACTGGATAACGTTTTTTTAATTATTATACAGTTTTTTTGGTATCCATATGCATTTATATTAGACCTTTAAAAGTTATTCATGCTTACTTTGATTTGTTTAAAAAGTTTAAACTCTAAAATGAATCGTTCAACTATCCTGTTGAATTTTTGAATTCGCTGGATTTACCAGGAATACCACCACATAACTTAAGATTAAAAAATGGCTCACCTATAATTATGCTGCAGAATTTAAATGCACTTAAGCTATGCAACGGCAATTTTACGATTCATTTTAGAGATTTTAAACTTTTTAAACAAATCAAAGTAAGCATGGATAAATTTTAAATTTCTAATATAAATGTATATGGATATCAAAAAATAAAAAATTAATTAAAAAGGCATCATCCAGTGGGTCAAATTCTGAATCTAAACCTTCCTTGAATCCATTTGAACGCACACAAAAAATTTTATCAAAATCGGTTCAGCCGTTTAGGAGGAGTTCACTGTCAACACACGTACAGAAGAATTATATATATAAGATAATTATGATATAAATATTACCTTAGAATTGCTTCAACCACTAATCGATGAAATAATTAAAAAATATGCAGGGATCCCCTTAATAATAGGTGGTGACTTCAACGCTAGAGTGAGTAAAGAGAGTGCTCAAGAATTCTTATCTGAAATTAGTTCGATTTTCATATCTAAAAAAGCTCTCTCGATTTAGTCTAGAATACGCGTGGTAAAAACATATTAGAATTCATAGAAAATAATGGCTTTATCTTGCTTAACGGTTGCACAGATGGTGACATCCCAGCAAGTTTAACATTCTCAAACAAAAATAGGAACAGTGTTATTGATTTAATCTTGGTCAACGTCGCTGCAATTCCATTTATAAAAAACCTAGAAGTACAAGCACTTGTTTCTGGCTCAGACCATTTCCCGGTAACCTTAAAACTTGAATTCCCTACCGGCACTAGCAATATAAATTATACAAATGTAACTTCTTGTAAACAAACCAGATTAAAATGGGATATAAATAAGTCAAATATTTTTACAATGCACATGAACCACTGTCTGGAATCATTAACATGAATCATCACTTCTCTTCTTTATCCAACGACCAACAAAATGATATAATTATAACCTCTATACAAAAATCCGCTCAAGCATCAGAAATGGTTATTGCTAACTCCTTTATACTTCCTTACTATACTTCTAAGCCATGGTTTGACCCAGAACTACGGGCCTCAAAGAAAAATCTAAATCATACCCTAAAAAAGTGCAAGCGACAAAGCTTTTCATCTGAAACCAAAACGGTATACATAGATGTAAAAGCTAATTACAAAAAAATGCTGTCTGAAAAAAGAACGGAACATGAAATCAAGGTCAAAAATAAGTTATTTAGTTTAAAAAGTTCGAAAGACTTTTGGCATCTTAAGGTGATATAAACTCATCCGAAAATTATAAAGGCATTGCTCTATGCAACACTTTTATCTTAAAAATTTTTACTCATATTCTGCATGATCGCCTCTTGTCATGGGCGGAACAACACAATAAAATTCCTGAGTTGCAAAATGGGTTTAGAAATAAAAGATCATGTACTGATAATATTTTTACTCTTCAAACAGCAATTCAATTACAGCTTCGTCTAAAAAGCAACTCTGCTTACGGACTTTTTATTGATTTCAAACGGGCATTTGATTCCGTTGACCAGATACTGCTCTGGCAAAAACTTCATTCGCAAGGTATAAGGTCCCGCTTAATTAAAATTCTCCAGTCTATTTACAACAAGGCGTCCTTCGTGATCAAACTTCAACACAAAGACTCCGATCCTATCTCTGTTACCGAAGGCGTTCAACAAGGGGAAATTCTCAGCCCTCTCCTTTTCATATTGTTTATTGCTGATCTTGAGAAAGAATAAGGAATGCAAATATTGAAGGGATCAATATTAATGGTCTACATGATATTTTGATGCTGCTTTTTGCAGATGACACGGTTGTTCTAGCCAGGTTTACGAAAAAATCTATTAGCACTTGAAAGCTACTGCGAAAAAAACAAACTTGTTGTAAATACGGAAAAAACCCATATTGTCCACTTTAGAAGAGGGGGTAGGCCAATAGCAGAAAATTTCTTTTACAAATGTCAAAAAATTTCTGTCGTGAAGTCCTACACATACTTAGGAGTAAATTTCTCAAGTTCCACATTAGGCAAATGTGCAGCAGAAACTGCCATAAGAAAGGGAAAATGGCGCTCGGTACGGCAGTACAAACTATAAGTAAATTTAAATTAGACTTTTGGGAAGGTCTGGCGATACTGTGATTTACTAAAAATCGTTCAGTCAACGTACTACTAACGTTTGTTAGCACTCCCCCAAGCTACAAATAATGCAGCTCTTAGACTTGGACTAGGCCTTGCGAAGATGTCATATAGAGTTTTCAACCGCGCAATCGATTTCATTATACGAATTCTTCAAATAGATCAATCAAGATACCCCAAACAATGTCTCCTTCATCTCATTTACATACACGGAAATAATTCTTCTACAAGTGAATTAAATTGGGTTACACAATTTAATGAGTTTCTTAAAGTTGTAAATATGACAAACTTGTGGGAAACACCGACTGCAGCAACTTGGATTGATAACCGAACTACGGCTAATGAACGCTATCATAGATATCTAAAATACAAAGACATTCTAAAATCCACCAACTCAAAATCCATGAATTGCAATATATCAAGAGCCCTGGATGACAAACCTGCCTGTTACCTCTTTGATCGTAAGCAATTTTTTATGGCAAAAGTTATCGTCCAATTGCGGTTGTCATCAACTCACTGCACTCGTTTTTGTATTAACGGGCAAATTCACAGACTCGAAATCA
>NC_051846.1:19768464-19781375 GCF_002237135.1 Teleopsis dalmanni
GTTGTTTTCACTATGTGCACCTAACTCAGCATAGTAAAAACGAGTAGGTGTTACTGCAATTTTTACCTTTTGCCTATGTTGCGTTATTTAAATCTCTATTATATTAAAACAACTGATTATCATTGAAAATTGTTATTACACCTCCTGCAATAATGAAGGTACTAAGTTTTTCGTGATATGTATCAGGCTTTTAGTTGTCATCATGGATTGCCTATACATTTTTTACAGCATAAATCTTTCATCCCCGCCCGACTATCTGCGTCAAGCGACAAGCAGAGACCGTAATTATCACTTCACAGTTGACCTGATAGATAGACGCACTTCCCGAAGGCTGATCAACTTAGCAGGGCCTGAGCAAATGCTGAGGAGTCGTAGTAAGCTACTTTGAAGTAGAAGTTCTACTTTGACCTGTGCATTTTCTCTTTTAGTCGCCTTTTACGACAAGGTGGTGATATCTTATTCTGCCACCACACGGGGGATAAATGTGTCTAAGTTTTTGAGATATTTGAATGAATGTCTTAAATATTTGTAAGGGTATCAAATGTGAGGCTATATTTATAACGCAGTGAAGAAGAAGTCGGAACACTCTACAAAGTTTGTATATACATTAAAATAAGCTGAAATCAAAGTGCCAGTTAAGAGCACTAAAAAATCAAAAAAGTGAAAAAAAATAACGATTTCTATGAAAAATTTATATGTAAACATTTATATGAGTCATCTGTATCAAATATATTTTCCATAATTTTTATCCTAAACAGAAATTATTATTACTTAGCAAATATATGCAATCGCTATTTCTTAGAATAAAGAGTTTAAAATACACAATGCCAAATGAAATAAGTATTTCAAAAGTATAAATATATTAAAATAATTATTTACAATCTATGATTAATGTTTAAAACTATTGATTCATTCATTAATAATTATAATAAAGAACATTTGTTATTAACAGTTGTTTTTATAAAATCTGTTCATATTAAACAGATTTTAAGATATTCATATAAAACTAATACGAATAGATAATTTGATTGCATAAATCGAAGTGAGTCAGTTTAACTGATAGGATGTATCTGTAATACTCGTATGTTCAATTCGAAAGTATTATTCAGGCAAAATTATTATTTATGCCATATGCCGTATCGACAACAAAGTAAATTATATATTTTCTTACAAAAGTAATGCAAGGTCCCTAATGATATTTTAGTATAAACTTTACAGACAAACAGTTTATAACCCCCTCTGTTATACCTTAATAATTTTATATATTTATTTTTGTTACTTTAAACTTATATTATAATGATCACAAAAGAGTTGCATTATTAAGTAGTTATTGTGATTTATTTCACAAAACTTGGTAATTGTACTTTATGAGTATTAAAAGAGTATATTTTATATTGTATAGTATATTCAAACGTAATTTTAAATTGCATAAATAATTCTTGCGCAATTGTTTGCTAAACTGTGAAGGCTGGAAACTTTGTAACTGCAAATAAAAAAAGTTAAATTGAAATTACTAGAAAAAAAATTTTTATGACGCTGGTGAAAATTTCACTTTTTTCAAACACGGTTGATTTTATTGTGCAATTTATGAAACTCAAAATATAATTTATAGAGTTTAAATTTTAAACTTTGTTCAACATTTTTGCCGGTCATATAGACTTACAAAATGAAGTACACAATAAAATGGGTACAATTTTACTGAACTTTTAAGCAATAGATTCTGGTTAAAAGTTTAGCGAAAGTTTAGACAATTAAATTTTCTAAAATCAATTATATATTTTTAGTAAATAATTATTATAATTTTATTTTAACGTAAGTTATGATGATAGTGACTATTTTACTTAATAGAAATTATTGTATTGAGAGGTTTCGAACAGTAGTGAATCGTAATAACAAAATCTTTGTTTATATTTAATTAATTGAATTTTTGTTTGAACATACAGCTGTTTCGAATATAGCCACATACTCCCATTAGTGGTCTCGTAATTATTTCTTATATTTAATTATTCGTAAATAATTTCTTTAGACTGCAATTAACAAGGGTTGAACTCGTATTTTGCCTATTAAAATTTTAGTTTTACCTGTATTTTTAAGTTCAAGATTTTACTCACAAGGATTTGGGTGCAACAAGTAAGAACGATCTTGACATTTAATTAGCTACAAATTTTGACTCTAATATTAAGATAAATCTATCAGATAACACAAACCGGTGGTATTCATGACAGAAAAGTGTTTTATAAATATTATGCACTTCACAATCATAGATGAACGAGAGTTTGCAGATAAAATCTGGAATCGTACTTTTCAACTAACAGTTTTAATTCATCAGAAACTGTGGAAAATTGTAATTATATTAATGAACTTATTAATGATATATAAAATAGGTATTCTCAACATCATTTACAAAAGTACTTCAAACGTACATTCAAAATATTTCACAACATATTAATTGTTCTATTAAATTAAATTATGTATTTGTGATTCAAATTTTGATCAAATTTTTAATACAAATTATTGCTAATACCTTGCCATTAGGTAAGGAATATATTAGTCAAATATTCTCCGCGGAATATTTTACAGTATTAGATTCTTTTTGAAAAATTTATATGACTTGTCGATTTGTGAATGCATTTGTGAATATTTATTGCAACAAATTCGATAATATATATATGCCAAGGAAAAAATTGGGCATAATCACTACAGAAAACTTGTTGCGAAAAATCATCATCAAAATTGAGTTATATGAGCACCGAATTATTGTATGCTTTATGCATTGATTAGTCCACATAATAAAATATAAACCTTAAATTAAGCATATGATAATTTAAGTTAGGTTAGATAAGATTAGGACACAAATAATGCCCCCCTGAGGTATATATTGCTTGGCAGGTCTCTTTGACATATGTCACTGAGACAGTGCTGCAAAATCCGGAAATGAGTTACGCTTTACTTATAACAAAATGTACTAATTGCGTTAAAGTTACTACAAAACTCAAATGCTGTCTTTTAATTGTAGCGCTTCATAAAAATACTTTTTAATGCGAGTGGTAAAAGTATAAAGTTGTGGGTTTTCTTCTTCAAAAGCGTTTTCACGCACATTTTTCGTAATATTTTTTTCTATCTAAGTATTTTAAGTGTATAATCGAAGTGAAACTGTTTTAAAAGTTCAACACACTTAAAAACCAATTTAAAAATACTAAAATTTGATAGTAAAATTCGTATCAAATATGCGAATAATAAAATTGAAAGTTGCTAAAAGTTTAATAATATTTTTATTTTGGTTTTGCTGAAAACATAAATAAATAAATATTCAATGAATAGAATAAAGTGTTAACTAAAAAAGAATTAAATTAAAATGCAAAAGAAACATCTTCATCATTAAGAAAGTAATTCCCAAGTGTGTGGGTGCAATACCAAGCAACGGTAAAATGCTATCCACCCACATATGTATGAATTCGACAGCTCAACTTCCAGACAATAAAGACATAAAGAAGTCAATAAATTGCTACAGAAAAGATGAATCAACTACATAAATTATTAACCGTAATAAACGGAATCAGCTGGGAGAAAATTAATTACTTCATAATTAACTGCCAACCACTCAAGAAACTTATCAATTTTACTACTTCTTTCTACAAAGTAGTGGATCGAATTTAGTGAAGCACTTGGTCTTGGAGTATACTTTAGAGTTGCTATAAATTTACGAAACTTATTAAATGATATCCTATTGGCAATGAACTGATTAAGTCTTCATATGCTAAGATTTGTATGTTTACAGTGCATATAGGCACACTGCCAAAATTAAAAATGTAAACAAAATATTGAAATCAAGTTGGAAACAAATAAATTCAACCAGACACACTTACTTCCCTGTATTTATCCGTTTGTGCATGCTCTGTCTGCCAATTTATTTAAGGTGTTATTGCCTATATAAATTATAATAAAAATTTATTATACATTTATTTACTATGGCAGTTTATTATGAAGAAAAAATATGATTTTATTATCATTGATTTTTTGTGTGCATCTTTAGCTTCTTAAGTACAATAAAAGAATGCGGGTTCTATAATATTGAAATGAATGGAAAGATTTATATGGGTTTAGAATTATGATTTATGCACAAAAGTGGGTGCTTTACAGTTTTTGCTTTTAATAATTTAACAATAAAATATTTAAAAAAGGGTACACATAAAATTTATTTGTCTAAATATTTATTAGTCGTAAAATATCTAAGATGCACACACGATCACTATCACATTATAATTTCCGGTGTCGTAGAGATGCATTGGCTCGGATCGTATCAATTACAGATTTTGTGTGTTTTTCAATTATGATTAATGTTTACAAATAACTCACTTTAAAGAAAATATATCTAACTGTTTCTAGATATTTATTGTTAAATTAAAATTTATTACAAAGCAGCAATAGGAAGTTTATTTTATATTTACTACAAAACAGATTTTTACAGTAATAATTCGAAGTAATTAACAAGCAATACAATACAGCTGATCTCCAGTAAATTATTTCATTTTGCAAAGTTATTATTAATTACTTCCTAGTTTTTTCCTAAATCACCTAATGTTATTATATACAATGAGAAAATATAGGAATATAATTTTTGAATCTCAAATAACAAAATGTGATACAGTTGATTTGTGATCTTTGAGTGAAAAGATAGTGTGAACCATTTGTCAACATTTCTTTTGTGTTCCGCTCAATCTTCAGGAAATTTATTTCATAGTAATACAGTTAGTAAAACATTTTCATTTCCCTTTCTTTTTAAAAATAATAACGAAAATACTTTCCATAAAAATAAAATAAACATTGTTAATAAAATATATTTTCCTTTCTTTAATTTCAGGTAATTATAAACGCTTTCAGTTTAAATATTATATAATCCAACATAATAACACCATTGTAAGTATAATCAACCACATTAAACCTGTAATTATCTCACCTGATTATCAAAATCAAATCATAACATTTTTTGCTGTTAGACATTTTGCAAATATCTTCTATTTAACGATTACTATTACTTCACTGTATTTGCAACAGTACAACATAAAATAAATAAAAGTATTTAAATTTTTTTTTAAGATACATTTAAAGCATTTTGCCTGTAGTTTATTTCGTACTTCACTTTTATACTTTTACTGTTTCAGTTTTCACAGCTCTGCTTCCATTTTCTCGCTTCCATTAAGTACATATAATAAGAGACCAAATCAATTTGTCATGCGGATTACCGTACTGCAAAATCCCTTAAAATTGTAAAAAAACTGTTTATTTGTGGAGATACATAAAAACATAGATACTTTACGTATAAGTATATACATAATTTACCAGACTGTATTGTTTGAGTTGTGTTCATATAATGTATGTCTAGCCTACGGGATATTATAAATCATGCATTCATTGCATAAAAATCTGTTGTAGATTTTGTCTGAGTTAACATTAAAAAAGTCTAAATATTCAAAACAAAACATTTAAAAAATTTGTAATTTTTTTTTTTTATTTCAACTCAGTTACTTTTACTCTCATTCTATTATTTTTTTCTTTTAACGATTTTGAAAGTTCTTAATCGTAAAGCTTTTGTATATAGAATTTCTATAGAATTTTTATAAGAGCACAGTTAAAATAATATGCATTTTATATTTATTTACTTATTTTATGTTGTCTGTCATTGATTTTTTATATCATACATATAAATATAATAGTTTTCCATTTATTTTGTTATTTTTCTTTTATTTTTATTCTTATATTTATCTATAAAATATTCTACACACATATTGTTAATTTGATACAGATATTAAGTTAGAAAAAGTGTGGAGACATAGTTGAAGAGACAAACTGACTTAACCATTTCCTTTTTCTAAGCTACTGTTACAAGGAAACAGTGTTTCTATTTTATTAAAATTTATTTATATAGATGAGTTTGGATTGAAATATTATAGTTGCCATATTCATTTAGATATACTAGTTCATTCAAAAATTTTACGAAACAAAAATGAAACAATGACTTTTATAATTGTAGAAATGACTTTTATTTTCTTAACACTCATCAATTTATGAATCCCATCTCTGTAGTGGTGTTCCAAACGGTTTACAGAGTTTTCAAAAATTTTACGAAACAAAAATGAAACAATGAGTTTTAATTGTAGAAATGACTTTAATTTTCTAAACTCCCTTCAATTTATGAATCCCATCTCTGTAGTGGTTTTCCAAACGGTTTACAGAGTTTCCCTTGACCACAAGTATAACCTTTTTATTTCCAGAAATTCGTTTTCAACGAAAAATTTAATTTTTGAAATGACTACAATCCGTATTCGTACTACCACTTGAATGTAGTGATCGTTCTGTTTGATTGTTTAATGAGCTAAATAAAGAAGACTATACTTTTGATAAGTAATAATTTTAGCTATTCAAAAGGTTGCAATAATGATCTTAGTTTGCTATTTTACCGGATTAAAGTTAAAATGTCAACTTTTACATAAAAAAAAAATAAAAAAAATCTCAAGGATCGCGTTCACACCACTTCTTAAAATCTTGTCTTTATTCAAAATCGTCGTGGTAGACACGATCAAGTGTAATAACATTTTGCAGAAAGTCCTTTTTGTTTAATTTAAAGGAATGTTAGTAACAAAGTTGCATTTGAATGTGCTTCTTAATGCATTCTCTTCGCTAAAATGGCTGAGCTTTTATTAAATTCCTCTCTGGCAATAAACGATCTTCCAAAATTTCATCTTGTGTTTTTGCAATAGTTTCTTATGTTGATACACTTTTTGAACGTACTTCTTGTAGATCGTTTTTAAAGTAAAATAATAAATAGTAACTTTTAATAAAAACTGACTTATAAACCATTTAAAAAAAAAAACAAATTTATATAACACAATTCAAAAAAAGAAAAAAACTCCCAGTTCTAAGAATCTAAGAAAACGATTTATTTACTGCATTATGTTTAAATATTTTCATCGTTAAGAATAGACTGACACGTCAATTTTTAGTGTCTCTTAAAACCATGAAATCATGGTATCAAAATAAGATCTATGTTAGAAGTTAATGAGATTGAATAATTTATATGTAGTAGATGTAACGAAAAACTTGTACCAAAATAGATGTGTGATTAAGTAAATCGTCTATCAGAATTAATGTATAGAATCGTATGAGTCCAAAAAAATATATAAAAGAACGTTGTGTCCAAACGTACTCCTTTTAATAATACTTATGATTAACTAATGAGTATAAATTTTATAATTCTAACAAGTAAACAAATAGCAAATTAATAAACCTACCATTTTTGCAAGTATAGTTTTTTATCTTAGTGAATACGGCCTACTAAGGCCGACGCTTATCTGGTAATAAGTACGTAACGCAACATGTGTAATTGCATTAAAATAACAGCGCAATCCTTGTCATCCTGAATCTAAATTATCACAAAGCTTCCTTGTGGCACACTAGATAGTTATCTGGTATTCATTGGACAATAAACTTATAGTGCGACACCGATCCATATCCATAGAACTTTAAGTTTGAGTTTTGCACACGTTTTGCCACCCCTTATGTAAAATCATCGGTTAGTAAAGTACGTAAGGATGCTTCGAGCTTGAAAATTAGCTGACTGTAATTATACTAAAATTATTTAATTTGTAAAGAAATTTAAATTTTTTTAAATCTCTTTTTTAAGAAACTTAAGTCACAATGGGTCCAATTTTTTTGGGATCCAACTTTATCAGTCTTTCTGCAAGACGGATTGTTCACTTGCACTTACTTTAATTAAAACAAAGTCTTTTTAAAATAAAATATCTCAGTTCTCTTCATTAGTATAATGTTAGTGTATACATAATAACAAGTGAATATATGCGATAGATCTACCATTTATGTTATAGATTTAAATAAAGTGGTATATATGGTTTAAAAGTCGTACTGTTTAAATATTTGTGCATTTACTTAACGATGTGAAGCATCCCCTCCTGCATTTTCGTCAACAACAAGAAAGCCAGCTCGTTTAGGCCAAGGACAAGACTTGTTTTTCAATGTCCTTATTGTTTTGATTTTTTACTTTGTTTTTTTTTTTTTTTTATAATCAATGAATACTGAAATCATTTACCAAATTCATTTATTATTATTATTTTCCTTTTGCTTTCGGCAAAATAATATTCATTCGTCTGCATTAATTTCCTTTACGGCAGTGCTGTTGTATTTCTATCAATGTTGATGGTAGTACGATATTTTTGTGCTTTTCATCAACATCAGCATTTCCATCAGCGCACAGTTAAACATTCTATTGAAACCATGTCTTTCACCGAAGACCAAGTCTTTAGTATTTTACTCCCATTTCAATCAAATAAAACCAACCAGTAAACTTGCTCGCCTTTTTATGTTCCTCCTAATGTTTGGAAATTATCAAGGAAGTTGTTTGCAACGTTGCACGGATATTTTTTGTAGCATTCACTCACTACTCGTTCTGTATCGATTTTTATATTTTACGCAAACTCATTATTTGTACTTTTTTTTCTACTCTGCCTCGATTTACGGAGTAATCCAATCTTTGTCGTACATTCTACAACATATGTGCACTCAGGACTCTGGCAACTTGGCTTAATACATTTGTTATTATTTTCATAGTAGGACGTGTGCATACACTGGAATCCTTATGAGTGAAAATATATGTACCTTCATACAGATATGTTTCGTATGTTTCCTTTGTAATGATTTGAACGCCCAGGGGGTGGTTTTATTTACTTTTATTTTAACTTCTCACAATATTTTTTTTGGTTTTTTCTTTTGTTTTATTACTTTTTGTTCACGTTAAATTTGTGCACTTTTAGGGTTCCTTTGTAAATATTAGACCTTAAGGTTTTGGTTTTAGCAGTATCATATTGTGCCTGCAGTTCTCACATCCAAAATTAAAAGCAAAAATGTGTTTTCCTTTGTTTTACATTTTATTTATTTTACCTTTTCTCCAAAGTGTTTATTTTTTTCGGCTTCTGGTCATTCATTAATTTTTTAGTTCTATTTATTTAAGATTCTTCCCTAAATTTTATTAGAAGTTGATGTTTCCTTTCATGCCGCTTTGCTTTCAATTTGAAGTGGTTTATGTTTTTATATGAGTCATTTTTAAGCATCCTACAAATAGATTTATGGACGTTTTTCATGAAAATACCCTCTTAACTTTAAGGAAATTAATTATAATTTGATAAAATTTTGGCAATGCATTTGAATCAAAGCTACGTATCGCTTCAAATTGGAACTTCCGAGTTTTTGGTAGATTCGCACTGAACCACGAAGTAGAGTTGTTCCAGTTCCAAACTGGAGGCGAAGGCGACGCAGTGAAGTGCACCACTGCAGAAATGTGTTTGGTTCACAATCCTGATTTAAATCAATATTTGTGTTAATATAAAAGTCTTTAGATGGATTTATAAAATAAAATCGGTTCAGAAATGTGTATTTTATGATAAAAGACTCTACACTGATGAACAGGTTATTAATCTATAGAAAATAGATTGCTTGCTATCATTCTAGAAAATTGGATTTTTTTTTAAAGTCCAAGACGACCAACATGTGAACAATCATAACAGGCCTTAAAAATTTAGGTTTAACTATAAAAAGTTAGTACAAAATAAGCTAAAAAAAATTTTAAAAACCGAGAATTTCCAACTGCGAATCGTTCTGCAACATCTGGAAATAAAGGCAATCATAGTGACAAACTTATGAACATCGCCGCTAAGACGATGTTGTGTGTTTAATGAAATTCTACAACTTGTTCCAATGATTGATTGGTTTTTCTACTACCATTAAATAATGCGGTTATAATAAGAAATTAAAATGGGAGGTTGTCATATATTTTATAATGAAACCGCCATCGCTCACATATACAAACAGCATACGTATTGACACCATACAAATTGAGAGACAGTCAGAAAGAAGTTTTGATGCATTTATTATTAATACTATTAAATTATTATTCGATCGATCTCTTCAACATTGTCTTACTGACAAAAACTTGACTTAAATAAAAGTATTGTGTTCTGCAAAAATGCTCGAAAAAAGTGTAGCAGCCAGAATCTTCGAAAGTGAAATTAGAACAATGAGAAGTAAAGGTAACATCGAGAAAGAGATGTAGTGACAGTGTTCAACAAGATCTAAGAGATATGAATGTCATCAACTGGAAGATAAAAGTTAAAAATAGGGAAGAATGACGAAATGTCGTAAAACAAGCTTAGGACCTACATGGACTGCATAGCTATGGATGATGATTATGTTTTGCAAAGAAAGTCGAGGATTTCAATCCTAAAATTAGGAAATAATGGTTCCGGGTAATAAATGGAAGACAGTGTTCGAAGAAACGACCATATTGGAAATGATAAAATATTTGTAATTAATTTTTACTCAATACATTTAATACTTTCTATTCAGTCCAATATGTTTTAATATATTATAATTGGGATAATAAAATACCTTATTTATCATCTATCTATTAAAGCTTTTAGGTTCAATTGAACTTCTAATATACATATAAAGTAAATTAATTAATAAGTTCAATTTATATATATTTAGTTAAAAAATGTTGTTAGTAAGATGTGACACTAACATCATTGTTGTTGTTATCAGATTCCAACAAACCCAAAACTAATTTCTTTTCTTATATTTATATATTATATAAAATTTTTAAAATTTTAAGTCACATAACATTTAATTTTTGTTTGTCGGTTTAATTTTATTAGTCTTGCATGATTTTTATTCTGTAAACGTTACTGTTGGTTGTTATTGTAAGTCTCCGGAATAAATAAAAAATACTTCAATTATTTTAGACAAAACGAATGAATGAATCCGAAAAAGCAGCGAATGAATGAATACAATGATGAATGTGGCAGACCAAATGAATGAGAATATGCACTGCAGACGACAGTTGTTACTGAAACTGCAGTCTTATTTGAGTGGCGTAAAATACACATTATACATGCTCCGAAAAAATAAAAATAATTAATACAAAAAAGTTCAAAAAAGTTGTATCTGCAACAAACAGTCTGCAACAAATGATAGCACATGTATCTCATCACATGTATGTACACTCGTACAGTAAGAGTAAATCTAGTAGTGAATTCGGAAGCTTATAGTAAGTTCAAGCCAAAAGCTCATAAACTCATATACGAGTATTCAATTAAAAAGAAATTTTTTAGATTTAATCTATTTATTACGCTACATTTTATATAATTAAAAAGTATCTACGCAATTCATTTCATTCGCATTCATTAAACACATTTCTAATAGATATGAATCTCAGTTCAAATTATGGAGCTTCCTAAGTAGCATAGATATTTGTGTCGTTTTATGTTTGTAATTGTGATTGTGACGTTGTCAAATGTCGTAAATGTCATAAATGTGCAGTTCATTGTGTACGCGAAAATATTTCATGTTGGATTTGTATATAATGTTTGTACAAATATATATTTTAATACTATTTCAGATAACAATTGAAATCACAGTTTCTGCCAAGGGCAATAGTGCGAATAATAGCCGAAGCCTTTAGCTTTTAAATAATTTTTATTTTGTAGAGAATGTTGTACATACAAATTTGTGACCTACTTTAATAGTGGAAAATTGCAGTTATTATTTAAGCACATTTAAGATAAAAATTTTCTTGTATACAAAAATTTAATTTTTACAGTATTTTATAAATTAATTTGCATATTTGCATGGATTTACAAAAATTCTTCAATTTTATGATAATAAAACATCAATGCTATACTTTACCAAGAATATTTGATATTAACTTGTGAAATGTTCGAGAATGTAAAATTAATGATATATGAATTATAAAAGTTTGTTTTGAACTAATATATATGTGTATTATAAAAAATGTTGAGCTTGCCTTCTCAATCATTAATAACTTATATATATATAAGTTATATATAACAAAGTATATGGTTTACACCACGACTAGATATATTGACAACGATGAATTTATATAAGTTACTCTCTGTTATACCTGCTTGTAAAATCCCTTTGGGTGGTGTTGAACGGCGCTTGGTCGTCTTCAACGAGTGGGTCCGGAACGTAAAACCGGGTCGTATTACCCATGTATTCGTATTGTAATCGTTACGTGTTATTTGCTTTCAGATCCCAGCGGGTTACAACAACAACTCTGTTATATTCACATAATTGTGAATATTGAATATATTAAGTTTCTTAACACTTTTATAACGATCTAAAAGAAATGTAAGAAATCATAACCATATAAAAGAGCATATTAAAAGACCATGTATATCATAAATATATGCATAATTAGCATGACATATCAAACTGAGTTAGAAATGTCCACTAGGCCCTCGGGTTCTTATAGGAGTACCTTCTTCCCCTTGAGTTGGAAATGACTAGGCGTGCGATGGCTTACAATAATAAAAGATAATGGTGCACACATAATGTATGAGAACATATGTAAATGTGATGGATGTGAATGAGCGACATTTTTTAATAGAGAAGCATATTATGACTCGATAGCAAGCCAAGTCGATGTGTGAATGATGTTGGAAAAATACTCTGTTTTCGGTACAGTCTTGGCTATCTTATAACTGGACATATGTCCTTTAATTTATTTCTGTATTCACTCCCCGAGTTGTATTTAGGGTCACTATTAATCAACTCTGTGAATGTCTACTGTTTAATGATCTTTGCGACTTAGATGGTATGATGTCTGTACGAATGCTGTGCCTAAGGCGCCTTCCAGTCTGACGAGAATCGACAAGATGCGTGTGTTGTTTTTTTTGTTGTCATTAACCGTGATGGAATATTTTGAATTAGTAAAATGGTTAGGCACCTGTGCTATCTTAGAATGGCCCACGTTTTTCATTTTGCGTTTTTGTCCACTTCTTTTCGTTAGATATGAGCCACCATTTGGATACTGTTTGTAGTAT
>NC_051846.1:19781475-19785351 GCF_002237135.1 Teleopsis dalmanni
AAAATAAATTTGATTTAAACATTTCCGTCTTAATAAAAAAATATTTAAAGAAATTGAAATATATTATTATATTTAAAAAAATAATTAGTTTTTATTTTATGATGTAAGTAATACATTTCTTTAATACATGAAGAAGTATGACAATAACCTCTTAAGTAATTTCATACCAAATGGATTATCAAATAGGGTGATTTCTTATTGTGCGTTCTCTTCAATCTAACACCATATTTTCACCTATTTGATTTAGGCAATTTTGCTCATTTAAGCCGCTAATGACGATAATTTACCATACAAAGTGCTTTCATATAAATGAGTTAATTATAAATAAATCAACTGATTTAAGGCGAAAAGTGTCGAATGCATTCCTTAAAATTAAATTTCCCACAAGAAATTACCAAAATTTAAAATATTTATTATATGTTTTATATGTAAAATATAAACATGCAAACTAATTCACATGCATAAATCAACTTATACCAATGGAAACGACAAAAAACTTAATTAACAGTAACATATTTAGTTTTAAATGCAATTGAAACATGATACAAAGTTGAATATAATAATTGCTGTTTCCGTATGTTGACGATACTGATTTTGATGGCCCAAATACCCATAACTTCAGTGCAGCTTTTTTCAACTTAGATAAACAAGTGAAGTAAATTGGTCTTATGGTGAATGAGGAAAAAAATTTTTTTTTCTATCAACTAGCGAATTTCCTTAGTACCTTGGGACCCACATACCTCTTAACAACTACTCGTATAAGTTCAAAATTATGAAAGGCATTGCTCATATGTGAACCAGTGTAAATGCCAAAAATCACGTCAGATTAGAGATTCATTTAAGAACTATTCTTGCCAATATATGTTACTTTGGACTAAGTAGAGAATTGAGAAATAAAACTGTTTCTTGATAAAAAAAATTAAATTCTACAAGTCTCTTATTATGCCTATCCTTCGGTATGATGCATAGGTTTGGACAATAATCAACAGTAATGTGAAATCGTTTGAAAAAATTCTTCGGAAGGTCTGTGGTCCCTTATGCGTTGACTATGATTATTATAAAAGGTTTCTTATAGACTATATATATCTCGACCGCAGTTGTCAAATCTTGTGGACTTTTTTTAAATTTTGCCTTGAACCAGATTTTCCATTTGAATAAAAACACAAATGATACATTCGATTGATAAAAATAATAAAAACATTATAGTTGAATATTGTGGATAAATTCAGTTGGTCTAGTTGAAAACAAATTGGTAATATATGCAGAAATTAAAGTATATACAAACATATACATATACAATAAAAAATATATTTGAATTGTTCATTTGTGAAAACAGAAAAAGTTTTTATTTCAATTTTTTTCGAACTAAAAAATATTTATTTTTTCATTTTATTTATTTGAAATTATTAAAATTTCTGAATATTATTATTTTCATTGCATATAATTATCAAAATTGTTTTGTTTTTTACTCGAAATATATTAAATATAATTGCTAAAAGGAATTAAAGTGGAGTTTAAAAATTGTCCATTTAAAATAAAATATTTTTAATTTAACCTAGCAGATGGACGAGGAGACTTCAATTCGTATTTTTAACTCTGGATAAACCTTGGGCTTAGCATTTCAATCTGTTGATAAAGAATTATCAAAATAGTGGATTAAAATCGAAGAAAAATCTTCAAAGAAGACAAACCCTGATTTAAAAACTCAGCATTACCATGATGATCATATTTTGGTTTGGCAAAGGTAAGGTGCTGGTTGATTGCCTCGATATGAGGTAGTCTGGAATAGTCTTAATACCTACAGCATGCGATACAACATTACGAGATACATTGAATGTTATTATTACCTATAAACACTTTAACTGGTTGTTTTTCAAAATGATATGTGTTTAAATTTATAGTATTATATATCATTTTAGAAACTATGCAAGTAATAGCGTACTGATAACCAGATCAGATAACGATCTTTTTTATTTCTTCATCTTTCACTGTCTTCGATTTTCATAGTTGTCATGGTTAAAATTCGTTTCAAATTGGTTTTATATTGCTTGATCATATCCCAAATCTGAACTTCCTGTCGTTGTTTTTAGCTATCAAAATTTAATGAATGGCTCAAGACTTGCAAATTTTGTCAAATTAAAAGGTTATAAATATCATAAATTTTTATTTAAAGAACCAACCTGCAGTGTACAATTTCAAAGAGTGTAGAAGTTAGCCAGAAGAACATATATTTATGAAGAAATTATGTTAAAGAAAAATGGAGCGTTCCTTTCTTCGTTAGGTTTACGGGTTTGAAAACGTTCTTCATATATGTAATTTCTGATTATTTGCAAAATCAAATATAATTATAATTAAAATAACTTAGAAATTCATATTTTATATCTTTTCTCTTTATATTACAATTTATATTACAATTATATTTTATGGAAAATTATTTTGTTACCAAGCAAAAATACACAACAATCCGACATTGTTATACTACATATATAAATATCGATATATGTATATTCTGTGTTAAAGTTATACAATATTACTGAGAAACAGTAAAATAATAATCAATCAATCAAAATTTACTTTCTCACCCACAAAGTTGGCGTGGTACAATTTTGTCAGCCATTTTCTATAGGCTGATTGAGATATGGTTTTCGCTTCCTGAAATGAATTTGTCTTTATAGAAGCAAAGAACTCGACACACCTTTCTCGAAGTGGTAATTTCAGCTTTGGCAACAGGAAAAAGTTGCACGGTGCCATTGAACTCGTTGCCTTTCTTTTTTAAAAACTTTTTTACAACGTTCTGCCATCGCTAAACACTCTAAACTATAATAGCAAAAACAACTAATGTAAACACACTGAGTAACATATTGCACTCAAACTTCGTGTGATAATATAGCACAGTATTACTAACTTATAGTACGAACATTTGTGGTAATAACTTTCATAAGCGTTTTTCAAATTAAAAATACTAGAACGGTGTATATACTATGCGGTGTATAGTACATATATCCCGAATGTCTACACAATGTCTATGAATGTCTATGAGTGTTACCAACATATAGAAAAAAAACATTTTGATAATATATCTTTTAAACGTTTTTCAAATTATTAATTCTATACGTAGAATAATAGAATATATTCCGTGTATAGTATATATATATATATATATATATATATATATATATATATATATATATAATAGAATGGTAAAATCTTTTAATAAGCGGTTTCAAATTATAAATTCTATACGGTAGCAACAATAGAGGTTATTCTGTGTATGGTACATAGAACATCAAATGGTACAGATCCTTTACAAGCATTTTCAAATGTACACATATATATAATATATATATATATATATATATATATATATATATATATACCGAATGTATTTACGATTAATTAAAAATATTATTATTAAATATTATTGTTAAAAGTTTAAGTGTGACATCGCCCAACAGCCATTACTGCGGAAAAGAGTCCTATTGTACCAATTTCACTACTGATTACACAATGCCCCTTAAAGCTTTGTGAATAAAGTCTAAAACTAAACCTAGAGAAGAATTCTTAATCTGTACTGATGACATAAGTTCCATATAAAACAAATCTTCTAAGCATTATTAAAGCTGGGCATTCACAAATAATATGCATGTTAGTTTCATCTTCGATAGTTGTGGTTTATGAAGGTGGTATTTTAGTCCATAATGACCTGTAAAAAACCCCGTTAGCAACCTTAAATTACATTTTGAGAATTTAAGGATGTCTTTGTAGAAGTACGATGATATCAGTGCTTGGCTTTGTCTAAATATGTATATACAATACATTGAAATCAACAAGACATCAACAATGTTGCGGCTAAGACTTTTAAAAATATCATAAAAT
>NC_051846.1:19785451-19796248 GCF_002237135.1 Teleopsis dalmanni
ATGATGATGATGAAATTAATTTTAATAAAGTTGAAAAACTAATACAAATAGAAAATGGCAAACAAAACATCTAACGAAGACGTGTATAACGTCGCTAGCGTCGGGCAGGCAGCGTGGGCGACGCAAGGATGAGTACTACGATGCAAAGCATGCGATAAAAAATAAATAGAAAAACCAAATAGAAAAAACAAACCAAAAAATTCTTACCGAAATTGGATGCAGTGCGATTGTAGGCTTTGGTGTGAAAATATGTGCAAGAAGCAGCATTTTTTGTTGAAACGAAAAAACGTTTAGCAAAAGAGATATTCTTTAACTGTGATAATAAATTTTATGTGTTAATATGAAGACCAAAAACACTGTGTATTTTATTAATAATAATTGAAGAAGAAGAAATATGTTAAATAAATTTTAAGTGTATAAATAAAATGTGCACATTTACCCCTGCCGTAAATTGAACATATGTGTGCAATATAAGATTTTTCCTCACTGAAGAAAAAGTTAAACTGACCAAAATAATGTAAGCCAAAACCATAAGTTAATATAATTTTTAGTGCTTTAGTCGTTAACCGAAACACCAATTTACCCAAAATTTACCAAAGTAGTTGTTAGTGTAATTAAGTAACTTAACGAATAAAAATTTAGGGAATTCTAGTCACAAAGAAAAAAAAAATTGTAGCGAAAAAGCCTTGTTTAGATAAAAAAAACTCAAACGCGTTAACATTTAAATAGATACATATACATATATATTTAATAATAAAAATGTGCTGTTTTGCATATTTATATAACAAATCAAATATTTGTAGTAACATATAACAAAAAAAAAGAAGAAAAAAAAATCATAAATAAATAAAAAAAATATACATAAAAAAATTGGAATACATAAGTAAATACTGCGAAATGTTAAAGTAAATAAATTAGCTTTGTTCATTGTGTGCATTTTTTTTTTGTTGTAAATGTTTTGTTTGCTAACAGCACGCAAACAAGACATAAAAAATATAAATAAAAAGGCGTTTGTGGTCAAGTGTTAAATCAGAAAATCAGTTAAAGCGAATAAACAATAAAAAATTGATGACGTTTTGTGTGGATACGTACAATACCGTATTTATGTCATAAATAGAAAATAATAAAAAAAAGCCAATACATAACAAAAAAGCACAAAAACAAAAAAACGCAATAACAACTACAACACAACGACAATTAGAGCAAAGGAAAAGAAAACAATAAAACACCGCTTTGATGTCAAAAAAAAACAACAACGACAACAGTAACAACATTGTCGTGAGATTAGCTACAAACTGTCAAAAATTCAAGAGACTCAAATGTCAACGACAAATGACAGCTTCATATAAATTGGCATATAAATTAAGAGCGTAAATACAAATTAATTGAGGAGCGTAAAATGTGTAAAAGCTTAAATAAAAGAGCAAAGGATTAATATTTATTTTCTGTGTTAGAAGTGGTATAAAATAATTTATGTAAAATTTTAACATGTATGAAAATAAGCTTTAAATGACATATAATAACAGCGGTAAAAAGCTCTAATAAGCTTTAATTGTGAGCTCACTAACTTTAAAAGTTATATTGGTGCTAAAATTAACTAAATTGTTCGAGCAAAAGCTATGCATAGTGAAAGCTTTAAAAAAGTTAAATACATATAAGCAATAAATGTTGAAGCAACATGTCTCAGCAACTTTAAAACTTTAAGAAATATTAATTATATATACATATAAATTCATATTTAAAAAAAAAAAATAAAATAAATATATAAGTTGAATATTTTTAATAATATATATATGCCATAAAATTATATATAAATTATATTAAAAATTTAATTATATTTAAATAAAAAAAATATTTAAATAAAAAAATATATAATATATATTTTAATTCAGACAATTAATGAATTCATTATTCAATTCTTATTAATGAATATTAAACATTAAAATGAAATAACTAAAATTTTTAAAATTTATAATTATTATAAAATATCGAAAAAAAACACATATATATAAAGGTATTTATAAATAAAAAAAAATTTATTTAAATAAATATTAATTAAAAGAGTGCAATTTAAAATAAAAATAATCACATTATTTACATAACATGAAAAATTTTTGACATAAATATTAATTAAAAAACTAAAATTATATGAACACAAATAGGTCTTTATTGCTAGAACTTATTATAATTACAATTTAAATATATATATTTAAAAAAAATATATAATAATGTAGTAAAATAAATTTAATATGAAATATGTTTTAGTATATTGTAATAGTTGGAATTGAAAAGAAAAGGTAATTTTTTACTATAAAATATAAAAGGATCTAAGATATAGAAAAAGTATTTTAATAAATTTTTATAAACTCAAATAAAAACATTAATAAACGAAGTAATTATAAAGGACTGAAATTTAATATATTAAAACTAACAACAAAAAATTAAACACATTTTTAAATTATATACAATATAATAAAAATAAAACAAAAGTTTTAATTAAAAATGAAAAATATTTTCTAAAGTAGAAATAAATTTATATTATATGAAAAATAATTAAATTTACATAATACATTCTAAATCATAATTTAATTAAAAACAAACAAATTATAAACAAATCAATTTTAAAATAAAACTGAAATATTTTAAAACAAATTTTGATAAATTAAAAAAAAACTGCAATATAAATAAATAATAACAATTAATATATATATGCAATAGAAGAAATCAACTTAACACAAACATATTATAAATAACTGAAATATAATAACATATAAATATATTTTTAACTAATAAAGTTTTTGTTTACAAGATAATACAATTCAATAGAATATAATAACAAAAAAGGAAATAAAATAAAATTTAATAACACATAATAAAACAAGATAAAAATAATATAATAAAATTCAATAAAATAAATAAATAAATAAAATTAATAAAATAATATAAAACATAATAAAATTAAAAAAAAAATTAAATAAAATAGAATAAAATAAAATAAAAAAAAAATAGAATGAAATAAAATAAAATAAAATAAAAGATAAAAAAATTCAATAAAATATAATAAAATAAAAAAGTAATATAAATAAGTCAAATCAAATAAAATATAATAAAACAAAATAAATAAAAAATAAAATAAAACAAAATTAAATAAAACTCAATAAAATTGAATAGTCCCATAAAATGAATGAAATAAAATAATAGAAAATAAATATATAAAATTTATAAGTACATAACATATATTCAGACAAACAGATAACAAAATAAATTTAAAATTATTATTTATAACATAGTATTAAAAAATAATTTAATATATTTATAATAGTATTAATATATATATATAAATAAATAAATAAAACTATAAATAAAAATAAATCAAATAATAAATGCAACTAAAACAAAAAATACATAGCTTAAACGAAAATAAATATACGAAGTGCATAAAAAAAATCTTTACAAATACCAAAAATTCATTAAAACTAACTAAAATAAATTAAAATTAAATAAATACACTATAAAAATCCACTATTATAAACGTTAAGCCCACCTTTTTGCTATTACTATTAACTCTATATATAATCGACTTCAAGACCTAATTATAAATAATATTAAGTAGTGCCATACCCACTAAAAAAGTACATATAAAAATGTCCAATATTCCCGACGACGCCAGCAGTATGAGTGATGATGTATTCGAAGATGTCGAAACCACCGCAAAACGTATAGAAGAAACACGCCGACGTACTGAACAAGCCAATATCGAATTTAATTTATCTCGTGATAATTATGCGGAAGGTCAAGCAGCAACTGACACCTACCATTCAGCTCATCAAAATGTACATAGTAGTAATTATGGCAGCAATCGAATAACAAATACTGCAACGAGCCATCATCATCATCAACATCAACATCATCCGCATCAACATCATCATCATCACTCTCAACATCGCTCCACAACGTCTAGTGGTTATCCAGGTTATCGCCCACCGCGCGAAGCTTTGCAAATGTATGCCTTCGAGGATGGTGACGACTACGATGATGGTTGGCGTTCTTATCGTTACGACGAAGTTGACATGTACCCACAACCGCAACAGCAACCCTTTGATGATACCATCAACCATAAGGTAGCAGGAAGTAAATTGAAATAGTTTTTGATATAATATCCCTTACTCTTCCTTTCTACTTTTGCGGCATACTCGATTAGACAATATTACTTGGAGATTCCGGTGTCGGTAAAACCTCTTTTCTAGTTAAATATAATACGGGAGAATTTCGTTTGGGTTCATTTTCCGCAACTGTTGGTATTGCACTGACGGTAAGTGCTATAATTAAGTTTATTTATTACAAATAAAATGCAACATTGTTTGAATGAAAAAGTATCAAAAATTAGAAATTTGAAAGAAATAAAATAATTTATAAATACAGGAAATTTATATGTTATTAATAAATTGAAGATTTATATATATAAAATATTTAAAACAATTTAATAAACAACAACCAAACTACAAGGTAACGCAATATAACAATAAAGTGCAGACTTACTGCACTAAAAAAAACGGAATAAATTCATAACAACATCGCAAAATGAAAAAGTAGGTGTGGAGTTGGCGGCAATTTTTAGTTTAGTTCAGTGACGAAAGTAGTTAAATAGCTAACACATCCATCAGTTCAAAAAATAACCCCTTAAACTGTAAATATCTAAAATAATAATAAATATACTACAAGTCAGAAAAATATTATTTATCTTGTATCAACATCATTGATTAAAGTCAGTAAATCAGTCAGTCAGATATTAAAAATTATATATTTTTTATTAAGTAATCCTAATGTATTTTTTTACATTTAAATTATTAATATAATTGTATTTCGACAATTTAAAAATTGGGTCTAAAATTGCAATAAGGACAATAATTCAGACTGCTGAAGCTTTTACACCTAAAATTTATATTCGAGTCCCAACTTGAGGGAAGTTGTTCATTTCTGTTTTCCTTTACCTTTAGTTTCGGTTTTTTTTATTAAAATTAAACAAACTATTATTTATTTTTTAATTAATTGTAATTATTAATTCAACAACTTATTATTAAAATTATAATATCAAAAACTAACATTGATTTCTAGTTTTGTGCATATATACTGACAAACAATGTAAAAGAAATAAGAGTAGACCATGTATCGGTAAGGATAAGAATAAGTTGTCAATTAACCTTAAAAGTAACAGGCATTGTCTTTGATTACCCAACTGTGTTGAATTCACATAAACACTAAACGAAACTCATTCACTTCACTCACTCATGCAGTGAGTACTCATGTTTACTCGAAACTCTTTCACTTTACAGTTAGTACTCAAAAATATTTGAAAATATTATATACATAGGTTAGGTTACTCATTTGGACCATGAAGTCCATTGTGATACCCTAAGAATTTGACACCTGTCCCTATAACCACTTGGTATTGGCTACAAGGCCATTGACACGAGCTATGGAAATAGAATCTAGCTCTCTTAGTGAATAGAAAAAGTGCGACCCTAAGTAGGATAGTCTATGTCTTGCGAAGGCTGGATTATATACATATATTACATTAAAATAAACAACAGTCAAAGTCATTTATTTTATTATTTAGTACAATTAGCTCACACTTTGATTGTTGTTTATTTTAATGTTTGCAATATTTTCCAGTAAAGATAAGTACTAACTGGATACATAAGTGAAGGAAATGAGCTTAGTTTAGGGTTGATGTGAACTTAACATGATTGGGATTACTTTTTTCGGAATAGACGGCAAATAATTACGAGATAATTTCACTAAAAACCAAAATACAAAAATTATACCGTCAAAAAGACAGTAAATAACTTCTAAAAATAAAGACCAAAATTTCATCAAAAGATTTCTGTGGATACCTATGATCGGCATAGGCATAGGACCCGAAGATAGATGGAGAAAAAGAAATTAAAAAAAGGAAACGCTTAAAGGTTTTAGAGTAAATTGATTTTAAAGGTTCGAACAAACTAAATTCTTAGTATAAACTATAGAGTGTTTCAATAGAGTGTTTTTAATTGAACAGTAGTGAATTGCAACAACAAAAGTTTTTATTATTTTTAATTAATTGAATTTTTCGCTGACCATACAGCTGTTTCGAGTATTATCATTGATGATGGATATTTGTCAATACTCGAAAGAGTGTTCAGCCAAAAATTCAATTAATTAAAAATT
This sequence comes from Teleopsis dalmanni, assembly GCF_002237135.1. NCBI lineage: Eukaryota > Metazoa > Arthropoda > Insecta > Diptera > Diopsidae > Teleopsis > Teleopsis dalmanni. The sequence continues at coordinate 19,791,659 of NC_051846.1, forward strand.
ATAAAAAATTTTGTTGTTACAATTCATTCCTGTTAAATATTTTATTTAAATAAATTTATTTATTTATTTATATTTTATATAATTGCAATATCAATTAACATTACTTTACTATTACCAGAATATTTGCAGTATTTAACCCTTTTTAAATACGAAATTTTACACAAAAAACCCTTATATCCTTATAAAGGACAAATTAATAAAGCTAATAATAATGCACATAACATAAACATTTTAGTTTAATCAATTTAATTTAGGAACATAAATTAATTCTAAATTTCATCTGAAAATATCAGAATTTAAATCTACATTTATATATTTATTACAAATCAATAATTTAATTTACTTTAAATGATTAAATTGAGGTCGAAAATCCTAATTGGATTTGAAAGTTTGTGATATCATTCAGTTAATTCCTAGAAAAATGCGAATTTGAATTTGAATTATTGTTTCTGCATAGTTTCGAATTAAAAGATATTTAAACTTTCAACCGGAAACTATTTTAAAATTCCTTTGAATAGTAAATATAAATTTAAGCATATTAAAATGAATTAATATGTAATATAAGTAAACTCATAGGCGGCCACAAGTTAGGGGTCTCAATTTAACATTTTTCCTTATATGAAAAAAAACACAAGAACTCCATAGATAGAAGAATATAGACTAAATGCATGCCGTCGAATTTAGATAATTAAGCAGGTCTTTCGCCTTTACCGATGAACAGTCTGATAAGCTGGCAAAAAATACCTTCCTAAAAACCTATTTCTTCTGAACGCAATATTCGAGCATTCACAGAGAGTGTTTAATGGCTTTTTTTCTACAAGTTTCCACAATTTCTTCAGTAAGGATTACTATACATCAATGACCAGCAAGAACTGCAGTTTTCACACTGAATTCGGTAACATTACATTTGTCCTTAATGTGACTTGCAATTTGCCATTATGTTCCCTAAAAATACAGCCTGAAAAACCGCGGCCTCATTAGGTAGCTTAAGAGAACTGTTTATGACTGCAGATATCGTGAAGATTCTTACACCTACCCCGTAGTTTATTTTCGAGCTATTCATATAGATTGAGATATCGTCATTTGCATTAAATTTTCTTCTTTTCCATTTGCTTCTTGAATGGAACATTGTCTGAAAATTTCTTTCAATACCTAAGCATGAATTGAAATCCAGATCCAAAATATTGTTATGTCTACTTTCACTACAGTCTACCATCTACAGTGTTTAGAATTCATATACCCTCAAATAAAATAGTATTTTGGATACACTTTTAGCAACGAAGATAAAATGACAATTTGTTTTATTTCAATGGAAGTAGCTTAGAATTTATAATCGATTCGGAGCCGTTGAGATATTACTGTGGATACACTTTTAAAGAAGAAGACACCACATAAATTCGTTTTATTTAAATTCAAATAGTCCAGAATCAATCCGGTATAAGCTAAGTTTTTCAGTGCTTTAATACTATTAATTTTAACATAGCCAGAAAATCAACACCCAGTTACTGCATAGGATTACCCATCAGACGATAGGATTGTCCATCAGAAAGTCTTGTAAAGAGCTTTCAGGAAAACAATATTTTGATTCCTGTACTCTAAGTAATAATAAGGTCTCCTTTAAACTTTCGGGAATGTTAAAACATTCGTAAACCCTAAACAAAGTGAAGGATTACTGTGATTAAAAGACTATGTGCCAAATACCCAATGCGAACTTAATTCTCATATTGGAGGGAATCAACTCCTGTCCCAACTGCTTAATTGATTGATTCATCATATATTAAAGTATTATATGAAAAGTTTTAGAACAAATCTGTTCTCAATTTTTTCGAGATCTGAAGAGGCAAGTCACTTTTTGTGATATCCGTGCGGTGAGATAACTTTAGGTTCGAAATAAAGTGCGTAATTCTGTTAATACGTAACAGATTAAATCAAAAATTTCTATATTCATACAATCAAATTATTTCAAATGTCTATACCAGAAACTAGTCTACAGATGAAATTCTGACTATTAAAATTTTCATGCATTTCGATATTGGTACTCGTACAACCAAGCTGCACTACATTCTGCATAATGGGTCTCACTACAGATTAGAACAGAAATATGGGTAGATAACTCTTATAGCCGTAGATGCATATCTTTAACGTTCAATACTTTTTATTATGGTCATTTCTTTAAATAAAAAAGATGAAGATCGAGTCTCACTACCGATTAAACATAAATGTGGATAGGTAATTGTCGCGGGTATACTATATAAGAAAGTCTTTAAAATTTATTACCACTTTATTGTGCGATATTACATCAAATAACAAAAGCGTAAATTACAGAAAATCCTTAATAGGATCTTCTAGCTTACATCATGATTTCCACCGTAGAAACTTTATAGATCTAAAAAGTACGAGGTAGTTTTGTTAAAGATATATATACAAATATATACAAATATTTAACTTTATTGAAACACTTCATAATCGTGTCTCCTATCCGCAGGAATGCATTATTTAGCTTACACATTTTTTTGAACAAGCACAATCATAATCTGCTTTAAGTTAAAAGTTAGTTCATCCTAATTTTTCTGTTAAAAAAACCTTTTGTAAAGCTATCTGCACTATATCAGTGATATAGACAATACATTTCTCTGTAAATATGATATTAATTAATTTCATTATAGCTACATTGCTCCGGTATAACTACTAAATCATCAATAACCTTCGATTTAAGCAATTGTTGGGAAAGCTATCTGAAGATCAAACCCATACAACGCAATGTCGACGTTTGTAATGTCAAGCGTTGTATGTATATATATACTAATTGTATTCTATATCACATATTATCCATTCAAGCTATAAATTTTTAAATATTTATCAATATTCAATACAAATTTTTTATTATTTATATTATCTAAAATGCTATAATACCGAATGTAGCGCTTACCTAAACAAACGATACCATTCATAAGTAATTTCCAGTAATTATGTAGTGAAGCATTAAGCAACCTTGGTCACTGACCATGGTTCCCTTATCGCTCATGTGTATGTTAATGATCATGTGTTGGTCGGGTGCGTGTTTGTGTGTATATGCGTATATGCGTGTATGTACGACTGCGTGTGAGTGTTCGTTTATGAGTTACAAAGTAGAGCAATGAATGCATCGACTCAATGGCGCAAATTGATTTCAGTATTTTGGGCAATGTCAATGCCAATGACGTTTCGAATGCAATGCCTTTGAATTGCGGCTGAAACAGAGTCAATGTCTGCTTTTGTTCAAAGGAATCTGTATAGGTATATCTATGTGTGCTGTATGTCTGAATGCGTATTTGTATTCTATGAATTGCCTATGCAATTGATGGTCTGTATGTGAGTGCGCCTGAAATTTGGTTTTGATGCACATTAAATGCGCATAAGCCGAGTTAATTAATGGCTATTTGGAGTTGACTCAATTAATTAGTAGGAAAATCGAAATCGAAAATAGCGAGTTTTCAATTTGAAGGATTTTGTTGACTTATTGGCATGAATATATTTAATTTTAAAATTAGCAAATTATAAAATTTCTACAACTGAAGTAACTTTTGGATTTACACATAAGCATAATTTCATTTAATTTACATTTAATTTAATGTTCAATTAAAATAATGTGCCTATATTGATACGTTACTGCATTAATTTCTTTATTATTTTTATTAATAAGGAAGGCCTTATGGTCTCCCTCAAAGAAAAGGCTACAGTAACGCTGCCTGAGCCTAGGTGCAAAAGCGTAGACACACATCAAATCAGACAAAAATATGTCAGAATTAGGAAGTAGTCATTGGAATAAATTGTCTATAATAAATATATAATATCTCAAGTTGTCTAAATAGTACTAAATATCTAAATACAAAGGGGTGCACAATAGATCAAGCTATTCGCAATGCAAAAAGGCCTTAGCCTAACCCATAAACCATTATATAACATCTCAAGTGGTAAGGTTTACGAATTCTCACGTATGTTATAATTATTGTAGTTCATATATTATAAGTCTATTATCATGGAACTGAAATGCTGAAAACCCAAAAAAAATGATAGGTGGTAACAAAATATTCGTCATAAATGAGTTTTTTCATAATGAATGGTTGTTATTCATTTGCAAATGCAAACGTTGTATTATAGGATATATACATAATATTTCTCAATATAGCCCACATAATTCCATTACCATTGCTAGTGTAAACCCAATAGGAATACTGAGTGGTTGACAGATGGTAGTCATGGACAAGTGTCTTCATAGATAGTTTTCATTCATTTGTATAATGCAAATTGCTGATTATAAGATATGTACCTAATATTTCTCAACACAATCCATATAATTCCATCAACCTTATTGGTGAAAGTCCAATAGGAATGTTAAGTAGTATATTACGGGAAATATACCTAATTTTTCTCAATAAAACTCACATAATTTCATCGCCATTGCTAGTGCAAACCCAATAGGAATACTGAGTGGTTGACAGATGGTGTGTCTTCCTAAATAGTTTTCATTCATTTGTAAAAGCAAATTGCTAATTATAATCTTATAACTATAAGAAATGTACCTAATATTTCTCAATACAGTTGATATAA
>NC_051846.1:19796348-19904162 GCF_002237135.1 Teleopsis dalmanni
CACAATTTGTTTTTAATGTATTTACATATATCATTATAATATGTATTATATATATGTATTGTATTTAATAAAAAACACGTATAAGTAGTAATCAAATATACCACTATTATTATGGTTATAGAATCAAAGCATAAGAATAAGATTTACTTATTGCTGTGCTTGCATTATTTTGTATATATATATATTTTATATGTATTGTATATATTATATATCATATATATATCATATATATCATATAAATATCATACACATATCATATAAGTATATCATATATATCATATATCATATATATATCATATATCATATATATATCATATATCATATATATATCATATATATATATCATATATATATATATATTGTATATAATACTTCTTATACGTTTTGATAACAGACAAGTTATCAAAAGAAGACAAGAAGACAACTTTTTACTTAATGGAATAAACTAAAAAAAAGACCTAACAACCCTAAGCGAACAGCGTAATATTTTTCTGATCTGAGTCTTGTGACTGTGGAATATGAAGGCCAATCAAAGAGCCGAAAATCTAGCCAGAACCATATACGACTAGTAGACCACCATATCGATTTACTACAATGTTAAGAAAAGTTTTCCGCTATGAAACAAAAATTATAGGAATTTTTGAAGGCAGTGATTACTGGTTTATGGGCTATTAAAGAGCAAACGGCCAGAATTAAAATTCTCAACAATATTGTTTACAAAAAAACTATATCCTTTTTTTCTGTACATGCGCCGAATTTAAGAAGCAGATATTATCTAACCTATATTAAGAACAGTCAAGTCTATGTGCCGGAGCCACTCGCATTATCCATGACCAAATGCCGTTCGATACCTCCCAAACGGACTACATGAGCAGGTCCCAGCAGGCTATAGCAAGAACTCTAGATTAGTCGGTATTCGAGAAGTCTAAATAATTTAATATCGAAAAATATCAGAAGTTCCTTACGAAAACAACCTGTTCGTAACAAGGATGAACCAAAGAATGATGTGCTTAAACTCAGCAATCACTTAGTTTCTATTAAGTGGTCACATCATCACGTACTTAACATCTCTCAATAAATTTAAATTAAGAAATAATAAAATTTACATATATATATTTTTTGTTCCAATCAAAATGTAATCATTTTCTTCATCAATTTTTTTACAACAGAAATTGCAGTCGGAATCACTTTCGAAGAAATCAACCAAGATTGGGAATGGCTGTCAGAAAACTTGTTTAGCGTTTTGAATGAGATGGGAAGTGAGGAGGATATCACGAATTTTACAAATTGTAAAATACAATCTCTGTGCGCCCAAAATAATCAAGATGATGGGTATGAATCGGCAAACTTCAAGATTACAGTATCCAAATTTCGACAACTGTTTAACATGCCAGAGGAAGAGCAATTGGTGAACACGTATTCCTGCACGTAAGACTTAAATTATTAAAAAGAAAATAAATAAATAAAAGTAAATAAAAATTTAACTAATTACTGCTATCTTTTCAGCTATGTTAATAAAATACCAAGGCAGGGTCATTTATATATATCATTAAATCACATCTGCTTCTATTCTTATATGCTGGGTCAGGAAACGAAGCGTGTAATACGTTTTGCGGAACTACAAGAAATAAAATTATATGGCAGCACAATTTATATAAAAACAAACAATGCAATTCAGTATAAATTTACACTTTTATTTGGTGCTAAAGAAGCATACGATTTATTAGAGCAATTAAGTAAGATGGCTATCCAACAAATAATAAAAGTATGTTATATCAACACATTTTAACTTAAACTTTGCGAAGTCGTAATATCTTGATTTTATAATATATATATAGAATCCTGACAGTCCCATTGTTGATCATGAACCAACAAATTTCCAACGTTTAGGCCGTAAGAAGTCCAACAAACCAGGCTTACTTCGGGATCTAACAGCACGACAAAAATCGGAAGAATATCGCATGTATTTTCGTTTACCAGGATCGGAAATTATTGATGGTCAGATTAAAGGTATTTGTAACTATCCAAAATGTTTAGTTTGGTGAGTGATTTTTATTTCTTGTTTTTCAGCTAATTTATGGACACATTATTCCAAACGATTTGCTAGTGGATATATATATTTGTCGGCAAATTTCTTCTGTTTCCGAAGTGATGTAAAAGACTTAGTCAGTCTTGTTATACCCATGAAGAATATAAAGGTATATTAAAAACCAACTAAAATATCAAATATAAAATTGTTCTGATAACATAGAAAGACACTAGTGAGAAGAATTTTTAATACAAAAAGTTATTGTTGAGACTTAAAACTTGTTGTGGCTGTACCCCCCTGAGACCAAAAAGTAGATATCAAGAAAGGATTTACAAGACGATTTTATGGGTTAGGATTTTGAAGGTGGGAGAGGAGGAATATGGGAGAAGTGGTGAATTGGGATGGGTGGGATTTATGAAATATGTGTGAATATGTCTTATATATCATACATACCTACATTACTATGTTATATATAAAACGCGAGATTAAAAAAGATGTAAACAGTGTACAATAATGTGGGATGGGAAGACTTTTGTGGTGTTAGATAAAAATAAGCATAGCGTAATAGGTGCGAACGATGAATAAAGATATTGAAATAAGTAGGAACATGATAAGTAGTAAACTGAATACAGGTAAGGAAAACTTGTCACCTCAGGGACCGGAGCCATAAATAGGATTCAAAGATATGTGTACTTCTACACATGAAATTAAATGAACGACGTCATGCAGAGTAGCTTTGCAATTAAGGCAAGAAACGACTTCAAGTGGACAAGAAAAGATCTATTAAGAACATTGTTGTTCTATATTTTGGCTGTCGTTGTTGTTGTACCCCGCAGGGATTTATAAAGCAGATAAAATGAAAGAAATTACAATACGGCTACATGGGTTAGGATATGGATAGGTTATTGGTTGTGTGGGAGGGAAGGGGATTACTTATAAGTGAGAGTGAACGAGTCTCAAAACGTAACGAGTCTCAAAAAAGACAGTCCTTTTAAAAAACTGTTTAGTTCATATGACAAGAACAACCAACAACATAACATAGGTTATGGTGTGGACAGGTATTGATTGTGTTAGTGGGGAGGGGATTATTTAGGAATGAGAATGGATTACTCAATGAATTTCAAAACAGACTGTTCTTTGGTTAACCTGTTTGCTTCGCATCCCATACAAGCGGAAAACTTCAACAGGAAAAGTGAACTGCACTTGTTCACTAGTGGTTTTCTCACTGCTACGTTAACAGCAACTATACTTACTTCACTTTCAAAAAGCTTATCTTCTGAAATAAATTTTAATAATCATATAAATATAATTAAATATTAAAATTATAAATATAAATTATTTATTCATTTATATATAGACCGCCCAAAAAAAAGATGATGGACCACATCGGTTTGATAATCAAATAGTGATAACAACCGATACTCTTCCATTTATCTTCGCTCAAATTGTTGACCGTGAAACGCTTATATTGAAAATATCAAATTTACTATCACGCCTTGAATTGTAAGTATATGTTATATATGTTATAAATATATGACAAAAACAATTTCTAATCCATTATGAAATTTTATTACAGACCTGTTAACCGGGAGCGTCCCAAATACGATATATCATGGGGCAAACAAACTGCTTTAATTCAAATTTTTAAAACTGAATTCAGCGCTGAAATGCTGAAAATACAAGATGAAAAGGTAACAATATGTTCTATTTTGGTTAGATATTTGGTTTAGTAAGGATGTTCTTGGTAACCGCAGTAACAGTAAATAATCTAAAAATTGCACACGCCTCCCTTTTGCAGTAACCTTCATAGATGTGGGTTTCTTTTAAAGCTTAATTAAAATAGTTTTAGGCGCAGAATATTTTAAAAAGGCGATGCAAAGGAACCACGCTGAGCACAAAGTAGTTGGTAGTTGTTGTTGATATAGCTTGCGGGGTTTGTGTAGGCCCTTTGGGGGTGGTGAATGGTACTTTTATCTTCGAAATTTACAAGTGGCTTCGGGACGTTGACGCGATTTTTCTTGGATCCAATTGATTGTTTTAGATCACTTCTCGCTGTCCCATACAATTTCCATACTAACACGACAGAAACGCGATCATATATTATAAATGTTTTATTTAAAAAAAATCAGTTAAGATCAGTAAATGTGATCAGACTCGTAAAAAAAATAAAAACAGTCGAATATAGTCTTTTGATTCATTTGGGGTTGCTTCAGCCCCTGCTGTTATTGTTGTGGTAGCCCTCAAACCTCGTACCTGCTGATATAGTTTCTTCTAAAAATGTTGAACGGTAATTAGTCGTCAAACTCGACAAGTGGTTCTGGGATGTAGACGTGTGCGGTTTTAGAAGTAATTCTTCGGTACTCTCTCTGGATACCTGGCTGAACGTGCCTTGAAATTGTTTTTGTAGTTCACGCTGATCAAAAAAGCACATAAAATAATAATAAAAATTACATATTGAGATGCGGTGGCGGAAGTAAAGGAATATGAGATAAATCTATTTTATATATGCTGATAGGTGATAGGTGAGAGTTAGTGTACATTAAAATCTATTTGTGGTATTACTACCACATCTTAAGACTACTATCTAATTTCACATTGGCTGGGCTACCACCGTTGTATGTCATATAGGTAAAAACTGCTTAATCTCATAATCATTACTTGACCTTTTCGCAATTCCTTATCTATAAAATATTTATAAAAATAATAATTTATGTTTATAACATTTATATTTTTCTTTTAATTATTTCTAATAATTTATATCTAATATAATATTATAATGTCTATATAAAGTAATTTGTGTTACCATTTTATAGATGGCGCGTTGGGAGTCACATTTTCGTGATTTTGGGCGTGGCATATCCATGTTTCGCACAACAGAAGTAATTAATCTTATAGTGGAAGGCATACCAGATAAATTAAGAGAGGAAATTTGGTTAATATTTTCTGGTGCCATACATGAAAAAGAAATGAATCCAGGTCTATATGAAGATCTAGTAGAAAAAGTAATATTTATATATACCATATAGCAAGCTGTTTTGAATACTGTTATTAATAATTTATCATTTTATAATTTGTAGGCTGCATGTATTAAGCACTCAGTCATACATGATGAAATTGATCGTGATCTGCATCGTTCTCTACCTGAACATCCTGCATTCCAGCACTCTGATGGTATAGGTGCATTACGACGTGTTTTGCAAGCATATGCGCTGCGTAATCCACAAGTTGGCTATTGTCAAGCCATGAATATTGTTTCCTCTGTATTTCTACTGTATTGCGATGAAGAGAATGCATTTTGGATGTTAGCCAGTTTGTGTGAGAACCTGTTACAGGATTACTATAAGGATAGAGTAGTAGGAGCTCAGGTATGTTAAAATCTATTTCAAAATATATGTAATAAATGTTAATTTCTTTGTTTATTTCTTACAGATTGATCAAGGTGTACTCAATGAATTAGTTGAAACGCATTTACCAGAACTGCATGTCCATCTGGATAAAATGGGCATTATAAAAATGATCTCACTTTCATGGTTTCTAACTATTTTCATTAGTGTTATATCGTATGAAAGCTCGTTACATATTATCGATTGTTTCTTCTATGATGGTGCCAAAATTATATTTGTGGTAAATTAAAAACTTTTTCTTAATGATTAAAATCAAAGAATAACCATATATTTTTTTTATATACTTGTAGATTGCTTTGCAAATTCTCGAATGGAATCGTGATAAATTGCTACATTGCAACGACGATGGTGAAGCAATGCTCGTATTGACAAAATTCTTGGAAGGCATTTATAATCCTGAATATCAATTACCTGCGCCAACTGAGAAACGTAAAGCTGCACGTCAACACACACAGACAGTACAAACATTAATACATGAGGCATATACAAAATTTGGTGCTAAGATATCATTACAAAATATTGAAGAACTACGTAACAAGCATCGACGTCTGACACTACGCCAATTCGATATCGATAATGAAAACACAGTAGTCAAAGCACATGAAAAAAACATGTATTTCAAAAAAGAGGAATTGCATATGCTATTAGAAATTATACGTGAGGAAAAAATGGCTCTTCGTAAAGTTAATCAGCAAAAAACGCAAGGAACGAGTGAATCTCCTATACTGTTATCCTCACCAATGCATCCACGTCCTTTTCCAGAGGATAACTGCAGTCGTGCCGAAGCTTACAATGTAGATTTCGAAACGTTTAGGGTATTATTTTATGAGCTAACACCATGGCGTTCATACGCTACAATTGACTTGGCTGAAAAACTCTTTAGGGTTAGAATAACATCAAATTTATTAATTTGAAATTTAAATAATATTTCTTAGTAATTTTGTTTTTGAAACGGGCTAATTAGTCAATTGTTAAATAATATACTTTTTTAAAAAAATGTTATTTACAACAATATTTGGACTATATTTTGTAGTTATAGCCTGCGAGGTATCCTATAGATGTAAATAAGTATTGGAGAGTACAATTGATCAATTAGAACGTTTTAAAAACAAAATTATTAATAAAAATTTTAGTTATTAAAACATGTAAATAACTTTTTTATTTTTAGTTAACAGACAAAAAAAGTACTGGTTTACTAAGCTTTTCACAGATCCTGAATTCAATAGGTCTCGTTTGCTCATCGAAATATACAGAAAAGCTAAAATTACTCTACATACTCCATTTACCGCCATTATTATCAAAAGTTGAGATTGAACATACACGTCAACCAATTACAAAGACTAAAGATGATGCTGATGAAGCTTTTGAAGCAGAAGATTTCTTTTGGTATACCATTTTCAACTGATTTAACAAAACAAAAATTTGAATTTACTCTATTTTATAGTGATGATCCTACGGATTCAATTGAAGCGCTACCTTCACCTTCTGACAAAAACTTTGATGAAGATTTCGCTTTAGCGAGTGCCACACAGCATTTGCACAATTTGGCTGGTATCAGTGGTAGTACATTTGTGGATCCGATACGCACACCGAATCTGTCGACAAATTCAAATGCTTCATCAACAGCATTGAATGCGCGTACATCTACATTTTATGTAGATCTACCGAGCGAGGAGGAGTATGTTGCCAAATCACAAAATGGCGCAAGTAGTAGCTCAGGGCTCTTAATTGATGGCCTCCGCCAACAAGGACGTTTTGAATCGATTGATACGTTCTCAGATATTTCAGATTTAGGCGCAGCTAAAGTAACGCCACCGCATCTTAACGTGGAAACAATATCAAATTATTCACAAATAAGTGATTTAGTGAATACGACAAAAATGGAACGTTCCGATTCGACTACGGATACCAAAAGTTTGGGTAGCTTGGGTTATTTATTCGACCAACCCGATTCCAATTCGCCAAATGGTAAAATACCAAACATGAAAAAGGCCAATTTTCAGTTTCTATGGCAAAGTTTAGTGGAAATAGTAGGAGAGCAAGATGCTGATATGCGAAAAGCTTGTAAGTAATACGTATACGCTATTAAAATAAAATTGATACAAACTCGTTATTTTAGATGAAAATTTATTGGAGATGGGTAACAATACCATTAAAAAAGAATCAAGCTTGGAAAGCTTTACACAGCTCAACATTAGTAACGATGAGGTTAGTATTTATTTTCGATCATACTTAAATTTCGCTTAATAATTGAGTTTCATTTTTAGCCTGACACGAATGGGAATCCGACTACACCATCAGAACCTGCTTCTACTACTCGTCTATTTATGGCATTTGAAGAGCAGTATCGCTTAGCATGCGCTTCTAACAGTTCTGGAAATGCTGGCACTAGCACAAATGACAACAATTTTGTTGACTTGGACACTTGGGAGATTTCAATTAATCAATTTATGACAACAGTTTTATCTGTTACCACAATTGTAACTTGTTTTTTTATAGAAACATCAATAAAAGAAAACATTGAAAGAATGCGTAAAAATCGTCGAAAATGTTTAACATCGAATTATTAGCTTATATCTAGACAGAACAATATACTATAGTATGTATGTAAGAAATTAACTGAATAATCCTAAATTGTATATGTTATATTTATAATGTAATATAATAGTTAAATTTATGCTTATATAAATCTATTTATGTACAATATATATATTATATGCTGACTGTATGCGTGTTGGAAAAATTTTATTAATGATTTTATAGTTAACAAAAATTTATAATTTTTCTTTTAAAATTTTTAAATATATATGGTATATAAATATTTACAGATTTATTATATACTGTTTTGCAAATTTTATTTTTTATATTTATAAATTTATTAATATTTAATGCAATTATTAATTTAAATGTTAAAGTTAAGTTAATAAATAATTGTTATATTGACTATTAATAATTGTATATTTATATAAATATACATACATATACATATATATATAGATATATATATATTTGAGAGTGTGCTTGTAGAAAAATTTATAAATACATATATATACTAAAATAATTGCAATAATATTTTTTAATATCTATTATCCACTGAATGTTAAAAATAAACTATTATTATTTAGAAATCTATAACTTTTTTTGCTTATGGGTATAAGAACTTATTTGTACCAAATAATTATTATTTGGTATTATTATTATTATTATTAATATGTTATGTATTATACCATAACTTACAACTTTTATTTTTTTTTTATTTTTAACTTTTATTTTAACATTAGTTATGACGGCATTACTATTTTACTTAATAGAAGTTTTTGCATTTAATAGAGAGGTTTCAAACAGTAGTGAACTACAAACATTTTTTTATTAATTTTAATTTATTAATTTTAATTTAATTGATTTTTTTGATTCAAATTTATTAATCGGGTTTTTAATCCTTACCGATGAACAGTTCCAAAAACTGTCAATGAAGTACTTTACTCAAAACCTAATTTTCCTGAAACTGAAAGCAAAGTAGTCAGAGGATATGCTTGATTTTTTTTCTATTCATGTAAATTTGTACAACTTCTATAAGGAGTAGAGAGATGTGATCACTATTAATGAGTTGCCTTAAACTGGCCATGAAGGCCTATTCGACCGAGAAATTGCACACAATGACACGTAAATGTTGTCCACTTATAAAATAGCTAAAAATATTAGAGGTAAGTACATCTCTTAACGGAATTTAAGACATCGAAAACTGGTTACAACGTGTATCGAACCCGGTAAAATATTTGAAAGTGATATCAGCTAATTAATTTAGTCTGTCAATGTCCACTATGTACCCTTTAGCTAGCTTTGATTTTACGGTGGAAGACTGACAGACTTTAATAGTCGTTTGGCTATCATTAAGATCGGCAAGACTACTTCTTTATGTTAATATAGTTTATAATATCTTTTATACTTAAATATATCTTTTATACTTAAAAAATATTCTTGTCACTACTTTTTAATATATGTTGAATTATTATATAGCGTCTGATCAACTTACCATAGTCAGGAACAGATTTATTTCTCTATATACCTTTGATTTGATTATATGCCTCCCATAAAAAGACATTTATAGATTGTTAGCATAAATTTTAGTTATCCAAATAGATTATAGTCACTAAAAGTAATTGAGTCGAGTTCTGTAAAATTAAAAATAGTGACTGAATATCGTTGAAGTTTTAATGAGATGACTCAGCACTTAGATGACGTTATCCACTTACAATAACTTCCCTAATTTCATATAAAATCGTTTGATATAGATGATGTTACAAGATACTTAATATAAACCTATTTTTTTTTTCTGGTAACATTTTAGTGTACCATACTTACTAAGAAACAAGTAACTATGTATTAATAAGTGTATGTTCTCAAAGACCATGCGCTCAACCTTTCACGTCCTAGGCTTCAGTTCAAATCCTTTCTAGCTTCTTTAGCACCTATAAACGGTATCATTGCTGAAAATGGACAATAGAAGTTACTCTTCCTTTTTTTGTTTCCTGTTGAAGTTTCGATTTTCTGTGTTTATAAAGTCTATTAGATCTCTACATTATAGATCTGGATCATCTATATAATAAATAAATTGATTATTTCTTGTTTATTGATAGACCAATTTGGCTACTTTCTTTAAAAAATATTCGTTATAGTTCGGATCAGGTTGTTACGGAGAGAAAAATTGGAAAAGTTACTCGGAAAAATGAAAATATATTAAGATACTGGTAGTACTTTTTTCAATGGAATGTTTATGCTATAATTCGAAGTTTTCTCTAAACCGCTGAATCAATTTACATTATATATATGATATGTACTCTTTATATAAAGCTACCAAACACAGGCTATACCATTTTCATTTGGAGTCAAAATTTATGAGCAACACTCAATTTTTTTTTAATCGAGTTTTCTTGTAAACAGTTTTCTGGATCTTCTTGATAATTATTCCATATAATCCTTATATAGAGGGGAAATATATACCATTACCGTTTTTATGAAGCTTCAATATAAATATCGGCTTATCGCCGTACGAAAGAATTGTTAAAAGCAAATTTTCTTTAAATCGCTGAATTGATATGCATGATTTTTATGATATAAATATATATTATCTCTATATAAAGTTACCGAACATAAAGATATGAAACGGAAAAAGTGATAAGAAAGAAATATATAAAAAAACGGTACAAGGGAGCATGTGAGTAGAAGCTATGTCTTAATCTTAAATATGAAACGGAAGAAGTGCTAAGAAAGAAATATATAACAAAACGGGACAAAGGAGCATGAGAAGTAGAATCGATGTATTAGTCACCCGTACCAAACCGTGGGTGTGTACCTAGTATTTAGATTAATCTTTCACAAAACCATATCATCCAGGTTACCATAATCTGTATTCGTTGCTATTATACATCATCTTTTGATAAAGAGTATTTCAAATAGTTTAAATAAGAATAACATGGATTACTTTAAAACGCTGTTCTCAAGGCATTCATTCTATTGTTATACATATACCATTTTTTCTAATGTGAGGTAAAAATTAAAAACAATTATAGGTTTGCTTTTTCATGTATATACATTTATTTAAGTTATTCTTAATAACGATATTAATAAATACAATAATAGTGCATAAATATTTTTTATATCTCTTAATTTCAATTAATTATATATATATATATATTATATGGTATATATATATATATACATTTTATATTTTTTTATAACTTATTTTGCTTTAAGTTGCTTGCAGCTTACAATTTTTTTACACAATTTAACATAAATAAATCACTTCAAATATATACACTCCGAAGCCTAAATAATTTTATATATAATTGTATATACATATCGTTAGTAATTACATATATATGTATATGTAAATATACATATAAATAAATATATATTGTATATAGTTTTAGTAACGTATATATATATTGCTTCGTTTGATTGAGTTGATTTTATTTTTTAAAATTTGGAAGTGATTGAATTTAAGAATTGCTTTTTATTTTTATTTGTGCAATTTTAATTTAAATGAATTTTTTTTTTTAGATTTAGACTTAAAATTAATTATATTATATTTTTTTTTTTGTAAATATACACAAAAAGATTTAGTCTAACAAAAGGAGTTTAAGCAACAATTTCTTAAAGCTTAAAATACAATCAATTTAAACATTATATGTTGCATTAAGCGCTACTTAATAGGCTCTACTTTAATTATTATAATTTATAAATATATATTTCAATAAATAACTTATACATATATATTAAAATATTTAAGCAATTTTATTGACACATAATTACCTGCAGGTTTATTCGTTATAATTTTCTTCTCAACATCATCATATATAGAACTAAACAAATTCTTTACAATATTTTTTATATATACACATAAGTATATCTTCCCTTCTTTAATGGAAATTATGTATCATACTGATCTTTTCTACATATCTTAAAGTTTACTATAATTATTAATATATAAATATATAGATGTATACATATATATGTATATATATGCGAAAATAGTTAGTAGCTTAAAAAATAACTATTTTGTATTTCTTGCTTCATTTTGATAACAATCAGTCTGCTAAGTTAACCAGTGTTAGCTAAGTAATATATCTTTAGCATATACGAGTATATCTTCATTCCTAATATTTTATTATATAATTATAATTGAATATAATTATAATATAATTATAATTGAAAATATAAATAGATATATTGACGATAGATTCATATTAAGAGTTCACAGAGTTTAAACATTTAATGTTCGAGCAGCGCAAATGTATTAACTTTAGAATTCTAAATCAAACACTTCCAATTCTACAAAATGTTCTCGAACTGCTCGATCAGTTGATGGGTCAGAATAGATGATGACATTTTATTTTCATGTTGTTTTATACAAATACATATAACAGCCAGAGTCCAAGAATTATACTTATTTAAAGAATTATCAAAAAAAACGCAGCAAGAAAAAGTTGTCTAAATTCTAATTTAAGTATTATTGTAACAACATTCATACTTCATATAATGCATACTTTCTATATATACGTCTTTTAAAATTAAACTCAAAAAATAATAAATAATATTATTTTCCATTATATAGTATTTTTTCAAAAATAATTATTATTTGCCTTTTACTTTTACACGCTGCTTTTTATTTTAAAACGTGAAAATAATTATTATTCTTGGCTTTAAAATGAAAAACTCAAAAATAACTATTATTTTTTACAGGCAAAAAATAAAACTCCTTGTGTGTAAATTATTTTTAAAAACCAAATATAAGTTAAGCAAAATAAAACACTTGTCTTTCCTTTGCTATTCGAATCAGTCTGACTTTTAAATAGTTTCTTTTCCTCATAAGGTTTTTCCTCATAAAAATTAACATTAAAATCATTGATGATAAAAAACATTGATAGGCTGCCCTACTGCACTATCTAATCTCAGAGTAATCACTAACCGCACGTGGCAGTACGCAGATTTTAGATCAATCATGGAATAATAACAAAGATTATAAAGAATACTCAAATTAGTCAGTGGGATGGGCCCAGCCATCATAGAGTAAAAGTGCCCAGATGAACTAATTCGGAAAAGGCTCAACATAAGACAAGAAAAATATATAGAATGGTTGGTACAGGTAAGGAGTTAATTTTGTTTTTAATATTTTTATTAAATTATTATTATTTAATAATATGTTGCACAATGGAGATTGGTATCGTCAACACAAATCTATATCGACTGATGGACATGGTGGGTGGTGCTTATGGAGGGGAAGGAAATGAAATTATAAAGGACTCACATTAAAAAAAAAAACTAAAAATAATATAACGAGAATGGCATTTAAATTGAATTCGCAAACTCACGAAGCAGTTATTGCCCATCTACCACCTGAATTTATTAAGTGCATGTGGAGTGTGAGAGAAAAAGCACCTGGCTGGATGTAAAACACTTTCCATAAAATCGTCAGAGTTGGTCATTATTTTACTGCTCTATGATTTTGAAGGAGCGTTCTATCAAGAATGTTTAGGGTTAATAGAGGGTTAGGAGAGTAAATAGTTACGAAAGTTATAACTACTTAAAAACAGAAATACATTCATAGACAAAACCAAATTTCAATTAGAAATTAACTACATTTTTAAGATAATATCTCAGAGTGATTTTAAACCCTTGAACTCTTCACGATAGACAAATCCTTATTAAAACAATAAAGTCGTACAGTAAATTAACTTTAGACATAAATAAAATATTATAATTATTATATAGTCATCTATATAAATATCGCTCAGGGCGTAGTGTCATTACAACTGATTGTGGATACATACAAGGGGCTAAGCTAATTATACTGAAATCTCCAAGCCACATTACAACGTTTCTGTAAGTATCTAAATACGAATTTTTTTATCTATCGTCAATAATAAAGAAATTTGTTAAAAAGTTTTTTTAACCTTTCAATGAAACATGCTATAATGCAGCACTAAAAGTTTTTATTATAACTAATAGTTAACACCTGTATTGGAAAGGAAATATATGTTGAATTGTAAAAATTGTTTTCTTTTATAATTTTAAATAATATATACAGTAATAATATTTCAAATCATTTGATGCAAAAGTTGCTGTTTTTTTTTTACAACAATTTAATATATAGTATTATATTTAATATATATTAATTTATAGAAATTACTGTTAGTATTTAATGTTAAATTTCAATTTAAGTATTGTTGCAATATAAACCTCCAGTGCTACATTATAATCGATAATGATGGTCTCTTGTATGTCTCTAATTATATTTTGATTTAAAATTTACCAAGTTCAAGAATTCAGTTTTTATTTCAATTACAATAAGCTTAATAAATATGTACAAATAATATTATAGAAGCATATAGCACAAATAGTATAAGATATTGCAAGCGTAATAAAAGAGTCTGTTTCTAAATTAATGATTTATATATATATGTATATTTTTGTGTTTTGTTAATTTATATATAAAAATAAAAGCATCTATTATAAAACTACAATAAAGTTATAAAAATGTTTATTAAGTTATGCTCTTCAATAAATCATATTAAGCTGATTATAAACCAATTAAAAAATAAATTAATATAATATAGACAATTGTGGTCAAACCTAGTTATGTATTAAGTAAAGTGAAAACTTTTATAATCCTTAAATCAAAGTCCGATATAGCTAATAAGTTTAAGACAATGAATTCAGCATTTTCTGTCCATACACTGATTCAACAAAATGGGGAAACCATTAATTTTTTCCGCCCAACGTTTTAATAATTACCGATTAGCTGTTAAAAACCACCAAAATACCACGCTGACCTATCCGATATAAGAAAATTTAAATGTAATCCCGAAAAAAAACAATCACAGCTAAACATCGATGTAGTCCAAACCTTTAACCGTTAAGAAAACGTATATTCTTGCATTTTATGTACGGAATCGAGCGATAAGCAATTTGGTCTATAGACCGCTTTATAACTTCAGTTACTAGAATATGTGCGGTTTTCAAGTCAGCATATGATTTTCCATGTGTAAACAGTAATACTTAGTCCTCTTTTATATCCGACCTCAATGATATTAGCTCCATTTCATTAGGTATGGAATCATTTTAGCACGCAGAGTACACTCATAAAAAACCAAATATAAATGCGTATAAATGTTTTTCGCATAAACTACTAGAATACAATCACATTCGCCTCAGATATGATTCATAAGTGTATTTGATAATGAATGTCGGTGCTATTGAATCAGCTTCACAAGAATGTATACACACTTCTAAGTAGAATAGCATGATTGGCAAATGATTCATGAATCATAGCATGTACTCAAGTGGCATGAATATACTCATCGAAATTGAATGACGATAAATAGTATAAATCATTATAAGTACTGTCAGTTGTATGTATAAATCAGATGGAGTTGAATATACCAAAAAAAAAGTCAGAATACATATAAATGAAACATTCTCAATGATTCGAGTGTTGAGTACTTATTGCAACTCTCTGGTATAGACATATCCATGTTATGAAGAATGAAATCGACAAATGTTTCTTGGAGGATGGATTCTACTAAATATTATGCAAATAGGATGTCCATGGGACTCTCAATAACTGCTCAAACTTCAGGAGTTGCTATTGTTTATGTGTTTGTTGTTTTCGAAACTTTCTAAGAATCATCTGGTGAAAGTCACAAAAAGTCTTTCTAAATTTCAAACCCCAAAATCTTAGTATTTATACTTTGTGCTTATAGCAGAATTATTTAAGAAATTCTTGAAATATTAAAGAAATTGTTTCAGTTCTCTGTCATTTTCTGCATATTTTACACAAATTTCTGGTTACATCTACTCTGGAACCTATGGAATGTGAATATAGACTTCAAGTCTTCAAATTACATATTACATGAGTAATTAATTTGAGTTACAATTATTAAAAATTTAGTTTAAACAAGTTTTTTTAATTGGAATTTAATCAGCTTTTTACATTTTAATTCTTTGTTCTCTACTTATAGAACATGACAATAATCAACTGAATAAAATATTTTTTAAAAGCATTTAAATTGTTTCATAAAAACCCACTGTTAAATATTAAGCTGTTAATATTAATTGAAGAAAGAGATCTTCGTGGGAAAATCTACTGATGGCAGATAACCCATTACACAGCTTTTAATAGTACTAACTTTAAAATCTTACTATAAAAATATATATAGATATAGATTTATATTCCTCTTAATACTTTTTTTTTTGGAACATTTACAAACTATGATTTAAATGTTTTAAATAAATTTTTATAGTCTAAGATTTTATAATATGATTAAAATCCATATCTGATAAAATAATTTGTCTGAGTAAAAAACTCAGCTGTTAAAAGCTTTAAAACTACTGCATTTAAAAAAAGAAGTTAATAAACTTACTTTCATAATCATTATCTTTATATATACACAACGAGAAAAAAATCTTCGGTACTACATTTACAAATAATAAAATTTTTTATATACAAATATTAACAATATATACAATTAGTTAATTATAAGAGTGGAACTAATAACCACAAGTATCTAATGTGCCCCAATTTTAAGAGAGTTTACAGAGTACATAAATCATTATTAGTATCTGACATTAGGTTTTTTTTTAGAAAAATCTTAAAAACAAGATATTTTAAACATTGCATGCTAACACTTAACATATTAAGCTTAGTACTCACCAAGCGAACGTTTTACTCGTAAACTGTGCCTTTCTTAGAAAATTTTTTCTTGTACGCAAAATGTTCGCTTTGGTGAATACTAAACATTACATCTTGACACATACAAAAGATATATTATTTTTATCCACATAAAATCAATATTTATAAAATATATATTACATACACATAATTTAATAAACATTTATCATATAGTACACAAAAAATTTTAAATAAATAAATAAATTAACATCGATAAACATTACTAACTTTATTACAGAAAAATTCATATAGTTAATATTATTTTGTATATATTATTTTAGTAGATAAACATGAATATAGATTTATTAAAATAATAAATTCTAACAGAAAATATATTATCTGCATCTGCGAAACATAAACACATATTTATAGAAATAATAATTTCTAACAGAAAATAGAATTCTCTGCATTAACTTTGGAAAATTGCTACGATTGGGGAAAAAAACAGATCTAAGCAATACGATACGACAAACGATACAATAAACATAACGATTAAACGTAACGATTAAACGTCACGATGAACGTCACGATAAACGTTACGATAAAAGTTACGATAAGCAACATGTTTCAATAATTGACTTAATACTACAAATAAGCGATTAGTCCATTATGAGTTTATCTTATAATGTTGTTCTGAGCGATATATTGCTTAATGGTATCGTTTAGATGCTAGTTGTTTTTTTATATGTTACGTTCTCAACTGAGTAGTGACCTTTCGAACAATTATATTGTTATTGTTATCTGGTACGAGAATCTCGTAATTTGGATTTGAATTTGAATCAATTCACATAGCATAGCATAGATCATCATCGCATAGTTCTGCTTATATGTATTTTTTTATATAAGAATAAGAACAATTTCTTCGATTTAATTTTTCTTAATTATAAATAAATAATCTCATAATCACATTAAAAAAGCGAAACTTCAAGCAAAGAAAAAAAAATTAATAGCTTAGCGTAAGTGTTAATTCGTTTATTTTATTTAATTTTTTTTTAAATAATTTTTTTTAAAACTTTTTCCAACTTTAATGACAGTGAATATATAAGCAACGAAAATATTTTGTTAAGATTAAAGATTTGAGTAATGAAATAACCTCATATTCCTAGTGAAACACTAACAGGTCTCTACACACAAAATCAAGTAAACGCTGAGACTAACTCAAATAAACCATTCATATTAGTTATATCTTGTAATTAATAAAATAAAATTTTTATTCTCTCTATAATTTATAGAAAGGTTTCGAAAAGTAGTCAACTACAACAACAAAAATTTTTTTAATATTATTTTAATTAATTGAATTTTTGGCCGATCATACAACTGTTTCGAGTGCTGTCAAATACCCATCATCAGTGGTCTTGGAAATAATGCTTGTAACGTTGAAATCGTACTCATAATTTTTATATATTATAAATAGATTGAATTAGTACATTACAGATATTCATGATCTTAAATGCCAACAACAAAACACATATATTCGAAATGTTGTTGCTGCTTTGCACTATTACTCGTTGCACGAGATCGAGAATACCTCTACAATAGTCCCGAATGTAAAAAGTAATATCATTGCATCATAGCTTAGCTAATTATTGGTATGATCAGTTAATATAGTATATCTGTAATTCCATTGATTTTTCTTTATCTACTATATAATTAGATCTACTGTATAATTATAAGTTTTTACTAGTTTTTTTTATTTTCAACAAATTTTATGTCCTTTGTGTGATAGAGAGAGAGAAAGAGGCCGAGAAATATGGAATTTTACTGTCATGCCAGTTGGAACAAGCTTAATGCAAATGTCTCAGTATTCAATAGATTTGATATAAGCTTTAGATATCAAGTTCTAAATCTATTTTTTCTTCTTGAGCAAGAGAGAAGGTAGAGAGATAGTGAGAGGGATATCATGTTACTGTCATTCCAGTTCGAACAAGTTCAATGCACCTGTTTCCGTGCTTAATAAATTTGAAATAATCTTTAGTTGATAATCTAATAATCTTAACTTTTAAATCTATTTTTTCTTGATAAGAGAGGTAGGAAGGAGGCATAGAGATAGTGAGAGGGATATCATTCTACTGTCATTCCTGTTGGAACAAGCTTAATGCAATTGTCTACATGCTTAATAGAATTTAAAATCTTTAGATTTTAAATCTATTTTTTCTTCTTCATGTCTTTTAGATGTTGTCCTAATGAAGCAAAAAATATATTCATTATATGAATCTCATATTCTAGCTCCTGTTCACGTATTGTGTAAGTGAAAATCTTGCTCCGAAAGAAGAAAATTATTGGTAAAATGCAAAAATGCTTTCAAGAAAATATAAAACATATCAGTAAACTTATATTAAGTGTTATATACGTACATATGAATATAAGATAAATTTTAAAATATTAAAATAAACATTGATTGTATACAGATACTTTGTCCAATGTTTATTATATGCACTTGAAAGCAGTCAAACATATTAAGTGAACAGAATTAATTCACTCACAAATACTTTTCTTATTGGTTGTTACAACATAAACTAACTTCAAGCAAATATACAGAATTCAACACTTTGTCGCATACACTAACAAAATAAAACATATATAACATATAATTAATTTAAAATAAATACGTATTCATATGGAAAAAGTCCTGCTTTACTTTCCTAAGTCTCTTACTTGTCACAATCGATTTCCATCGATCATTTATGCCACAGAATCACTACTTGATTTCATCTCACGTTCACGAAAAAACCCGCGCTCAGTTTTACATTCTCTGATGGTAACTGTTTCCAAATTAACTGTTACATCTGTGATGACCACCTTATCGGATATGTTACATTTTGTTGGTAACCAAAAACGTGGTGGTAGAGCTTTTGGTGAGAGCGGCATTAATGGTAATTGCTGTGACTGATGATGTGGTGATAATGAAAGTTCACCCAGATTATCACCTTTTTGATTGATGTTTTGCTGTTCCGGTTGACTATCAGCTTGTGATGATGAATCATCATCATCTTGTGCATTATATTGTTGTGTTTTTTCAGATGGTGTTGCCTGTTCCGGTCGAGAAGCGGGCGTTTCAGGTGATAATGGTTCAGTTTCTGCTTTTAATGGTGTAGATATTGGCGTTGCAGAATCAACTGAGCAATGATGCTTTACAGCTGGTGGACCATCAGGTGATGTTTTTATAGTAACACCAATTTTACCTGATTCCTTGAGCACTTCTGCTTTACGTTTGGTACCTATAGCTATTTCTTTTTGATTTAAAGGTTGATCATCTGAGCTAGAAGAATTTGTATCGGCTTCAGATATAAAAGCTAAATTCGAGGAATTGCTATGTTCTTTTTGTCGTTTTGTTTCTGCATGCGTATGTGGTGATTCTGAACGACGTCCTGAGCTACGTTCGGATTTTAAGTGATGATGATGGTGATGATCTCGTTTCTTTTCCTTATCTTTTTCTTTATCATGGTGATGATGATGATGATGGTGGTGATGATGATGATGATTTGTTGCGCCTGTAGCGCTTGTAGCTGCTGCTGATGTAGTTGGTTGTATGAGTTCCGCATCATCATTGGTAAATGTGTATTCATCTTCTTCAGATTCCGGTTCTGGATCACGTTCTTTTTCCTTCTTTTTGGGGCCACGTTTAGAGGGAGTATTTGATGATTTATTGCTTTGTTCGTATATTTCAATTAGGCGCCGATCGAGTATATTTACTTCAGGCTCCCAAGTATTATAACGTTGATTCCAACCCTTCCATTTGACCCTATACTCCACAACGCCCTGAAAGAAAGGTAATTATTAGTATTTCTAGACATATGAATATGTAATAAATAATAAAAATAAAAAAGAAATATGTTGTAGGTTGAAATTATTCAATGCATAGAATCGGATTTTAAGAGAAAATTCAATCATTTAATAGTAAAGTTAAAATAGATTCCGAAAATGATATTAACATTATGATATTATCAATCGTTGGGGAATAAAAACCGAAGACATCTGTTCAATTGCTTCTCTATATATAATATATAAACCTTATGAAGATTATTATTATCCATTACTGCTACTCTGTGTTAAATAAATTATAGTTCGCAATTATAGAATCTGTTTCGAACTATTGAATAATTGTTTTAATACATATATAAGTATATATTTAGTTTATTGCCAAAGGTAACGATAAGATTTTAGAACTAGACGAGTCTGTGTGTCTCGGGGACACTTGTCTTTACAGACGATCAAGCGATGGCATATTTCTCAATAGTTGTAAAACTAGTCAGTTTCATCAAGCTATTAATATATCATATTTTTTTGGAATTGATATAACTAATATTGTGCCAAAAACTTTTAGAAAAAATTATGATTGGATTAACTGCATGTTAATTCCAGGTTCTAGATGGAATGAGATCTACATCCAGAAGCTACTCACCTATAGAGACGAATAAAGATCTCTCATACTTGCTGTTCAGAGTCCAAAACAGAAAGCCACATGCCTGGGCTACAACTACAGAATCAGTTATATAATTTCGTTGTCATATTCTACTGAAATCCTAAATAAACCGAAAATTTATACACTCGGAAAGAGAAATAGTAGATAGAGTACTTCTGTTTGATGGGAATAGATTTAAATATTTTGAAAGAAAAACGCAATCCTTGAACCATTTGAGAATATTCCACACATATCTTATTAGATATATATAATATAATCTTATAGATTATAATAAATATTTGTGATTCATTTTATCAAAAAATTCCGTAAATGATTCAAAATATTGGGAGAATATATTGAGATATAAGAAGCGAAGAGCGCTTATAGTACACACGCATAAGAGGGAGAGCAATTTAGGTTGGAATGATGGCTTTGTTTTCAAAATCCACTTAAGCTTAAGAAAGGATACGTTGTGATACTACGGACAGACGGATTCTAGCATGATTCATACGCAAACTAGACGAAGCATTGTCACGCTAAAACCCACGATCCTACATTTAAGCGAAAGTGAACCACCTTAACAAGCCTATATACTTGACCAACTTTCTAGAATGACAAGTTTGTCAAGTCAATAAGGAAACGAGCACCGAATATTTTAAATCTCCTCCTAGTCAACGGTAGACATTGACACATGAGAAGTAGTTTCGAACTCATCCGCAAAGCCACAATAAAAGTCGGAATAAAGTAGACCCAGTCTAATAGCATGTCTCCCTAGTGCACAGTGACCTGTTAGCACCGAGACTATAGCGCAGAGCAGGTTACGATTTAATTGAAGCAGCTAACTAGTGTGTTTTTATCCAATTCAGATAATATCAATTATAAGATTTGACAGGAGTATTTATCTACCCAAGTGTATTTAGTTTCAAGTGGTTTGCCAATATCCGAGAAATGGATGTCAGAAAGCAGAGTGCTTGCTTTAACAAGCACGTCTGGTCTTAAGTTACCCCATATGTTATTGCTATCCATTTGTCCTGGTCACTGACATACCTAGCTAGCTCGCTAAATGGTTTAACCTAGCATTATCGAACTTTTAAAGATATTGTTGTAGCGCTTATCAGAGATTTGATCAACTAGTCTAGATTACGAAGGAAACTTGTTACAGCCAATATGTTTTGTATATATAGCAAACTATGTTCTAGAAATTTCTTATTTGAAAAATTCATTTACAAGCGAATTGTATGAATTCTTAAAGGCAATGAAGGGTTAAATCGGCTTTTTGATATAAAATTTGTGCTGATGCCTAGAGGCATGAATGTATAATTTTAAGGAAGCCCACTGCCTTCGAATAAAGATTTCTTCAATAAACAACTATTGTTTTATCAAAAAAAAACACCACGAAATCCTGTTGTTCAAATAGTGAGTATTATAATCTATATAGATTTAAGGTATGTAACCTAACATATATATTTAGTTGTGAATAATCATTAACCCTTTATAAACATCTTGCCACAGGAATGTTTCTCTTTCACTAATTCACCATTGAGTAAAATATTTGGCGCGTTCTAACTGTCTATTCTTAATTCATCAAAAATATTGTAAACAAAACAAAAAAAAAAATACAAATTGAATAAAATACAAAACGAAAAAAAACATCAAAAACAAAAAAGGAAAAAAGTCATGGAGGCATCAAGGGAAAAAAACAAAGGATAATTGAAATCCAACAAAAACAACAACAACAGCACGAAACCACAAATGTTCAAATTCGAGTGCGTTCAATTGGAAAGAAACTATGGCACAAAAGGACAACCAATTGAAGTGTTTTATACGTGTGTTGGGATGTGTGTGAGGGCAGCTGAATGAGAATTCAATAATTGCATTAATTACAGCGTCCCAGAAGAAATTGCTGCAATAGCAGATGACGTTAAATACATCCAGCACGAGGCAGCTGTTAGCAGCTGGTGTGATAAAAATAAAGTTGTTTTTCGTTTTTTTTTTTTTTGAATATTGCGTTGTTGAAGGATATACATTATCACCTTGAATTTGATATAAGCAATTAAAGGATTTTTTTATCACCTTCAAATATATATACAATATATATTTCGAATATATATAAATTAATTTACCTTTCTAACGCGTTTTTGTATTATTCGCTCGGCGGCGTAGACCCTGTCATCCGAGCTTCCCATTACGTTATCCAGTTTAAGATAATTTGCCAGAAATTTTACTTAGAAAAATATTTGACAACAATTTACTTTGTAATGACACTTATTATTATTAGTTTGAGCAATTTCATTGATTTTTTAGTTCACAAATAAAGATTTATTATTAAAAATTTATTTTATGTTGTTTACAACTTTAAAATATTGTTTATTTACAATTAAATTTTGTGATTATTTGATTCACAAAAAAAAACAAATAATGCATTTCTTTGAAAACGCACAAGAAACTGATGTGGAAAAACCCAAAGAAGAAAACAAAAACGAAGAATGTGAGAAAAATATACAAAACGTCCTTCAATTTTATGCTTGACTCCTTTTTACATATGCCTTTTCAAATACATTCCGACTCGCTCACACTTGTACACGCACTTTTATGCTTTTCACCGAAAGAAAATCAGTAAAAATTTTGCGTATAATTTTTAAGAAACAAATGCTTAACTCAAATATACAATTTTTTGTATAACATTTATATCACATTCAATATTAAACAAATATAATTGTGTTTTTTTACAAAATTATTTGTTTACAATTTTATTTTATTACTGAATTTTATTAAATTTATTCATAACACAATTCCGCTGCTACTCTCGCGTCCGGTGTTTTTTGGAATGAATTCGCTTTGCCTTTTCGTTTATTCATAGGGTTGCATTTCTTATGCCTTCAATTCGCTTCGTATAAGTATTAAAATAATAATTTGTGTGTACGTAATTATATAAACAACATACACAAACTATTTATTAATGATTGCTTTTATATTTGAATATAATTTTATATATCTAGATTTATGTAGAA
The DNA here is from genome assembly GCF_002237135.1 of Teleopsis dalmanni. Lineage (NCBI taxonomy): Eukaryota > Metazoa > Arthropoda > Insecta > Diptera > Diopsidae > Teleopsis > Teleopsis dalmanni. The sequence continues at coordinate 19,820,425 of NC_051846.1, forward strand.
CACATTTGCATTCAAGAATATTCTTGAATAATTATCACACCAAACATTTCGCCGCATCTAATTAAATGAATTGGAAAAAAGTGCTGCCAAGTCTTGACACATAAGAAAAGCTTTAAATTTTGTTGCTTAATTTAGCTTAGAATATGACATATAAATTAATTTTTAGTACATTATAAAAAGAAATTTATTATTTATTGCCCATTGTTTATATTTGATATATAATGATTTTTATAAAATTTATTGTACAATTGGGAATGTGTTAATACGCACGTACGCACATATGTGTATAAAACTAGTGCAATACACTGAAAAAAATAATTGTATGATTAAAAAATAATAATTTCAAAATGACACATATATGTGTAACATATGTAATCTGGCTAAATAGTTATATTATTTAAATAAATTTAAGATAAATAGATTTTTGAACTTAAAATGAATGGATTTTAACTTTTTTATAGATTAAACATATACAAAAATTTTTTAAGAATAAATGAAGAAAATACGATTAAAAAGTATATTGTGCAAACATATATAAGCGTGTTAATTATTTAAATAAATTCAAGATTACATGGTTTTTGTAAGGTGTATGCGATTATAAAACTTTTTTATATATTATAAATAAACAAACATTTTAAAAAATACATGAAACAAGTGCAATTAAAGAGTATATTGTATATACTTTTTATAAGTATATTTAATTTTCTAACTTGTTAGTTGTTAACAGGCTTACGCATAAAAGTTTTTAAATATTATTAATTATGTTGTGAAAGGAAATTTTGTGATTTTAGGCACATTCATAAAAAACTTATTAATTGTAAAAACATAATATTTGACAAATTGCAACAGTGATGCTAATATATCAACAAGAGACTTTAGCAAGAGACTTGTTGTTTTTATTGTACTTCAAAGCCGCTGAAAACACTTATTATTTGTGAACAGTCACTTCTACGTATAGAGTTTGATTTAATGATTTTCACTGTTTGAAGTCTCGATGAGATGAGTTTAGCTTATATATGTTTCTCTTAAATTTTATTTCTTACGCTCTAAGTTTTAGTCTTATCAACCTTAAGCTTTTGTGTCTCGATAAATTTGTGCCATATATTATTAAAAAAATTATTGATATAAAAATATGTTCACACTTCAAAATTAACGAAGGTCAATTAGTAACATTATGCTAATTAAGTGTTTATACTAACACAACTTAATTTGTGAAAAGCAAAATAAAACATAAAACTAGCAGCAAATAGTAAACGGTTAAAACATACATTTTATTAAATTATATTATAAAAAATAAAATAATATATTGTTTTTGGTGCTTGTATTGCTTAGGTGCTAGAAGTTGACGAAAATTTTTATAAATTTCAATGTTCTAAGGAGCATTCCTTCTAAGTCATATTCCACTTGTTTGGTTCTTCAGCTATTGGTTCGTACCGGTTCAGTTTGTAGTTTTTACATTTATTATACAAAATACGATTGATGTCAATGTATCTCAAAAATTAAACTATATTGACATATAGTTCAACAGAAGCATTTGGTTAAATAGCTGCCTACTGAAATCCGTTTTCATACGGATTTTAAGTAAAAAATCCGCTTTATACCGAATTACAATTATAGTAATGAATAACATGGAGCTTACGCCCCAAAAGGTGAAATTGGATTAACATTGTTTACTTTGAAACAACGGTGATCGATAATCTCGATAATCTAATATAGTACTATTTGAGTAAAAGTTAACGAGGTGAAATATATATTTCCTACAACAATCTTAAATACAAGAGATTATGAAGTAAAAAAGATGAATCAGTTGAAAGCACTTTAAAGGTTTATTTTGTGTTGTTGTTTGGTAGATTTAAAAAGAATTATTTGTTATTGTTTTTACCGTCATTTTTCTTAAATTTTACTGTTAAAAACCGAACAAATTAATTTATTTGTTTAAACAAAAAATGCCTTAATTGTTCAAAAGAGGATGCTATACATCTTCTCAAAGATGCTATACCACCTCATCAAAGATAATGCAAGACCTTATACAAGTCTGTTAACCCACCAAAAGTTTTACTTTTTGTATGTGATATATTACCGTGCTCACTTTATTCTCAAGTTCTGGCGTCTTCAGATTATTACTTGTACAAGTTATTATTAGAGGTTAATATAACCTCCAAAATAAAAAAAAACAACCTGAAGATAGAAGTGTATGAGTGGGGATAGGAGTTTTAGTAGTATGAATTAAGTCTTGTTATATATAATTATTTATTTTTTTATCAATAATATTTGATAATATTTAATAATAATATTTTTAATAATATTTATAATAATTTAATATCAATAAAAGCATTGTTCTTTTTAATTAAAAAAAAACAAGCTTAGTAGATTGATAGATAAAATACTTATATGACTATATTTACAGTTATATTTTAAAATAATTTTGAACCAATATATTTCATATCGAAATAAATAATATTTTTATATCCTTAAAATAGATTCCTTTGTACATTCACACTCAGATATCACACATGAATAGCTCTTAATTATGTGCTAAAGGGTATGACACTTCACACACAGAAAAGCACTTGTAACTGTTAATGAAGCACACGTGATTAGGTGAGGCGACAAATTACATACTTCCGCCCACAGGAAAATCCCTGACACATCGGGTGAAGTACAAAACAAAAGTGTAAAATTCTACAAAAGAAAAACAAAAAAAACAAAACAAAAATTAATTGGAACTTTTACAGCTAACGCAATCATAATAACTAACACAATTCTAAAATGCCGTTATATATATTTATATATATGTATATATATATATAAATATACACAAGTGAATACATTCACACTGAACTGAACCGAACACTCAATCGCAATTACGGGAAAATGATTAGATTACGAATATAAAAAAAAATACATTTCAGCATTTAGTTAAAGACCGAAAGGAACGGGTGTGAAGTAAAACAGTAGAGCAATTATGGGGGAGTGGGGCAAGTTGAAGTACTCTTGAACTCTTTCCACAATAGTAAAGAATAGCAAACACGTCACAGAAACTGGGATTTTTATTGTACAGTTGTAAAAAAAATCACACCACAGGAAATTTAATTTATGCTTGTAAATAATATTTCTTAGCAGAGGTGTTGGGAAAAAGGGTATGCCTATAGTTAGTTAAGACTATAGTTTATATATAGTTACTTAATATTATGTTCCCACTGCAACTTAAACAACTTATGTTAATAAAATTAAAATGTGGTCGTTTCCATTGAAATAAGTTGATTTACATTTTACATATAAAACATATAAATATTTCAAATTTTGGCAATTTTGTTTGTAGGAATATAAAAATATTTTCGCCTGGTTAAGATATCTTTATCTAAAATCCATTTTTTCTCTCTGAAAGCAATATTTTCCTCTTAATCAACTTTTTATAAAAAAAAACCTTTTAAGATATATTTTTAGAAAGTCCTCTTATTCGGATAATACGGTTGCACAATGTTCTAATTGGCTGTTACAACCTAACCTATATAACTAACGCTATTTAGATAAACTGTTTTTGATAGGGTGATTACTTGTCTTGTATTTTGTTTAATCTAATGTTGGGAACGATAGTCCGAGCAGCAGATTTAAACCGTATTAGCACAATATTTGATATATGCCGACGATATTGATATTATTGCGCTAAATATCTGTGCTGTCAGTGAGACTTTTACCAGGAAATTCTTAAAAATAAGCAAAGCTAATGAATCTTGTGGTAAATGAGAACACAACAAAATGCTTTCCTTCAAGAAACAAATGTCATTGTTGATAAATATAAGTTTGAAGTTTTTAAAAGTCAAAAATGACGTCAGCGTAGAGACTTAACAAAGAATCACTCTTGGAATTGAGAAATAAAACCCTGATTCGGCAATTAAAAATCACGCTCTACAAGTTTCTTATCTTACCTGTTTTGCTGTAGGATATAGAATCTTAAATAAAAAAAAACCGTTATGAGAAGAAACTAAGAGCATCCAAGAAAAAAATCTTTCGTAAGATTTATCATGGTCCCTTATGCGTTGGCAACGTGTAACGAATTAGATAAAAAGATGGACTGTATGAACTATAATATGACATTGATAGTTTAGTGTATAAAGATTCAGCGGCTCCGGTTGGAAATTTGATGGATTCAGTACCTAGAGCAAAGGTGTTTGGTTCAGTGAGAACGACGTCCATATCTTCATTAGAAGGTAGTCAGGTGACAAATGATTTGAAGGCACTTAGTAGTACTAACTAGGGACAGTAAGTTACGAATCAGGTTGACTGACAGAGACTACTGAACCCAGCCAAAGATGACTCATGTCTGTACAGACCAACTAAGTAAGTAAATAAGTTGAGTTGAACAGATTGAGGCTGTTGAAAAACGTAATAGAAGGCGAACACATCTTCAGTGGAAGGTGGTCAGGTGACAAATAATTTAAAGGCACTCGGTACAATCAACTAGCGACAACGAGCTACCGATCGGAATGGCAGGTGGAGGGTACTGGATTGAGAATGTTGAAAAACGTAATAGAAGGCGACCACATCTTCAGTAGAAGGTGGTCAGGTGACAAATAATTTAAAGGCACTCGGTATTGTTAACAGGCGACAGCGCGGTACCAATCGGGTTGGCTGGTGGAGGGTACTGGATGCAGTCAAGAATGACACACGTCTATAATGATCAACTAAGTATTTTAATATTTGAAATGTTAGTTTAGCAGCACCCTGTATATATGCAACATAAAATAATTACTAAATGAGATTATAGATTTTTAGTTTTAACCCTTTTTGTAGGACTCTGTCTGCACTCAAATTCCCACTCGTCCTGAAGTCAGTAAAATGCCAAGTGAAAATAAAATTTACCATTGAATGTCAAATCCATATAAAGACACACAGACGTTGTTATTTTAAATTAAATAAAAAAAATAATGTAAATAATATTTTACACATATTTATGTATTCACAAAAACAAGTATCCTGACTGCTCTTAATAGTTTATTGTCAATGCAAAAATTGAAAAAAAAAAAAATTAAAAATGTTAGCATTCACATATTAATAGAAAAACTTATGAACCCATCGATAAGCCCTAAAGGCCGGAAACCCACTAAATATGTGTCAATAATATAAAAGATGAATTATTTATGATATGCGTAAAGTAAAATATCACAGCATATGACATCAAGCAGAAGGCAAACCGAAAACGGCAAACCGTTTCAATAATTCAGTAGGAGTACATGAGACCCATGGGAAGGCAAAGGCAAAGGCAAAGTAAAAAATTTACTGATGCAAATAAACAACATCACGTTTACCCCCAAAATGTCGAGTATTGGCCGTTACGCCAACGCTACGTACGACAAGCATAACTAAACGTTGTTGTTGCGTATCGAACACCACACGTACTATCCGCGCTGTGTTGGGCTTACGTTGCACTTGGTATACATTCAGTAATAACCTAATTTCTGAGGAAAATTTAATTTCATTCCACTCACATAGTGGCTGCTGCCACAGAAGGAAACCAATGTATAAAAGAGTTTGAAGCATTTAAAGCTTTCCACTGATTCAAACCCCTCACGAACACACACAAACACACATGTAAATATGAAAGCTCCCTATTCTCTTAACAGCTAGGAGAGAAGTGGTAGCTTATTTCGTCATCAATGTTAATTTAACAGTCCTTACGGCCTCATTTTTGCCGGGAGCGTGTATTTTAATTGCAATTGTTATTGTAGTAGTGCCCGGCAGTTGTGTTGTATATTTTTGTTGTTTTAATTTTAGAGTAAACATTTTGGCAGCTTTACTTGATTTTTGTAATGTCAGTTAATTTATGAAGCAACGGCCGCCATATATATTTAGCGGGATTTTCAATATAAATTTAAGTTAATTGAATATTTTTGATCCTTAGAATAATTTTAATTTTCATGTAATAAAGATCTCAGCTTAATAAAAATGTAGAAATAAAATAAAATAATTTTGATAAAATGTATTCAATTCTTAAAATTATATATAATACAATATAACGTTGAGGTTAGTTGAGTCAATGCACTTGAGCACTCTTTATGAAGTGCGAGGTTTCTTCATAATCCCTCTCTCCGCCTTGACTGGATTATTGTTTATCACTTCATCAGACTAAGCAATAATTGACCGCAGATCTGTATATCTCCCCGAGGAGCCTGCAACCATTCCGAGATTCGATAACGCGATGTTGGTAAGCCTGTCACTTTTCATAAATAATTTCAGGACTCTATCCTTTACGTATTTTTTGTTCGGATCAATCTTGAGGTCACTGAGGATATCATTTATCTTAATATACCATGGTACCTTGAAAAGTTTTCGCAGAGCTTGGCTTTGTGCAATTTCTTTGTGAAGTTTGATTATTTTTACCACTTAAAAATATTTTTTGTGAAAGTTAGATCCCCGAAAGCAATAGGCATGATTCTGAATATTTCTCCGGCAAAAATTTTAATATGCAAACAAAATGTTCTACAAATTCATTGCAAAACAAATTCAGAAATTGTAAAATTTACGCGGATAGAATGTCTAAATGTCTAAATTGATGATAAAAGATAACCGAATATAGGAAGATTGCGATAGTTATGAAGCATTATAGAAGAAAATTTCGACAACGAAGTATAAAGTCATGGCTGAAATTGTTTTAGAACACATTTGGTGCTATTATCATTGACTATTTCGAAAATATATAAAACAATTTTCCAAATTTCGAAAATGACAGGTTTTTTCGAGAAATTTTATTCCAATTCAGACTTAATCAGTTTCTATTTCTTGGAATGCATATGGTGTTATTATCATTGACTTTGTCGAAAAGATGTAAGATTTTCCAAATTTCAAAAAGGATAACTTTTTTAAAGAAATTTTATTCAAATTTGGACTTAATTTTCGCAACTATTGAATAAGTAATGTTATAAGATCCAAAAAGCGTTTTTTAGAACATATAAAGAAAGCGAAATAACATTGCATCAAACGAATAGATCTCATGTAGTACTGTAAAATAAATATAAAAAATCCCTTTTATTTTTTAATGACCTATAAAACTAAGTCTTTGTATATATGTGTTTTCTATTAAGAATATAAACTATAAACAGTAGTACTGTTAAAATAAATATAAAAGATCCCTTTTATTTTTTAATGACCTATAAAACTAAGTCTTTGTATATATGTGTTTTCTATCAAGAATATAAACTATAAACTGATTCTATTAACATAGAATCTGCAAATTTTCAAATCCCACTTTATAGTTATTTTTTAGATTATTTTTTTTTTATTTTTTGTTAATTTTAAGATAATACTCTGAAATATATTTACCACTTGTCAGGATTTAATATATTTCACGCAGCTTTTTAAGACATCCACTTCATAGTTATTTTTTAAATTAATATTTTTTAATATTTTATTAATTTTAAGGTAATACTCTTTATAGTAATTTTGAATATTATAATTTTTTTTATTTTTTTTTATTGATTTTAAGATAATTTTCTTTAAAAAATGGCTACCACCTACCAGGACTTAACCAAATTTTATTTTATTATTTAATATAAGTTGTAAATAACGGAAGTCACTATTTTATTCAATAGAAACTAACATATTTGGTAGAGAGGTTTCGAGTAGTAGCGAACTACAACAACAAAAATTCTATTTATATTATTTTAATTAATTGAATTTTTGGCTGACCCTACAGCTATTTCGAGTATTGTCAAATACCCATCAACAGTGGTCTTGGAATTATTTCTTGTATTTAATTATTTTATTAATTTTAAAATTATCTTTTTTTTATTATTAATTTAAGATATTATGCTTTAAAATATATTTACCACTTTATATATATATTAACAGCCTTTTCTTGAATCACCTACTCTCCTCTAGTGCAATGATGCTTAAGCGATTTGTGTCACATTGTGGTTACACGTTCGTTAAGATTACGTTTTAATATCCTTATAGTCTTTACAACCCTCATAGCAATAAATACGTCACTGTTGGAGCTAATCAGAGAAGAATAAACGCTATCATTTCATAACATTTTTATATTGCACTTTACATGAAATATTTTGAATAGCAAAAAACTGATTTTAGCCATAAACTCATACTTACTCACATTCTCTCTTTTATACACTCTTTAAAGTTTATGCGTTGCGTTACTCTCTTGCATATGACGATTTGCTCTCCAATACACTGGCATAAGTGAACACACATAACTCGGTCAGTGTGCCAAATAAGGCTTAAATATAAATTTCAGTGAGGATATGAAATTCAGTATAAATGCAGTAAGGAAGAAGAAAACAACTACGTAGTTTCCGCAAAAAATATTAGAAAAATGTGCGATTTAAATAAAATGGCTGACAAATAAATTTGATAACAGTAACGAAAATAGTTGTAAAGCAGAAGAGACCAAAAATAGTTGTGATGTGATATGTCAATGATGTTGTTAATTGGCTCGCTGATTATGGTGATAATGATGATGATGATGATGATGAAATTAATTTTAATAAAGTTGAAAAACTAATACAAATAGAAAATGGCAAACAAAACATCTAACGAAGACGTGTATAACGTCGCTAGCGTCGGGCAGGCAGCGTGGGCGACGCAAGGATGAGTACTACGATGCAAAGCATGCGATAAAAAATAAATAGAAAAACCAAATAGAAAAAACAAACCAAAAAATTCTTACCGAAATTGGATGCAGTGCGATTGTAGGCTTTGGTGTGAAAATATGTGCAAGAAGCAGCATTTTTTGTTGAAACGAAAAAACGTTTAGCAAAAGAGATATTCTTTAACTGTGATAATAAATTTTATGTGTTAATATGAAGACCAAAAACACTGTGTATTTTATTAATAATAATTGAAGAAGAAGAAATATGTTAAATAAATTTTAAGTGTATAAATAAAATGTGCACATTTACCCCTGCCGTAAATTGAACATATGTGTGCAATATAAGATTTTTCCTCACTGAAGAAAAAGTTAAACTGACCAAAATAATGTAAGCCAAAACCATAAGTTAATATAATTTTTAGTGCTTTAGTCGTTAACCGAAACACCAATTTACCCAAAATTTACCAAAGTAGTTGTTAGTGTAATTAAGTAACTTAACGAATAAAAATTTAGGGAATTCTAGTCACAAAGAAAAAAAAAATTGTAGCGAAAAAGCCTTGTTTAGATAAAAAAAACTCAAACGCGTTAACATTTAAATAGATACATATACATATATATTTAATAATAAAAATGTGCTGTTTTGCATATTTATATAACAAATCAAATATTTGTAGTAACATATAACAAAAAAAAAGAAGAAAAAAAAATCATAAATAAATAAAAAAAATATACATAAAAAAATTGGAATACATAAGTAAATACTGCGAAATGTTAAAGTAAATAAATTAGCTTTGTTCATTGTGTGCATTTTTTTTTTGTTGTAAATGTTTTGTTTGCTAACAGCACGCAAACAAGACATAAAAAATATAAATAAAAAGGCGTTTGTGGTCAAGTGTTAAATCAGAAAATCAGTTAAAGCGAATAAACAATAAAAAATTGATGACGTTTTGTGTGGATACGTACAATACCGTATTTATGTCATAAATAGAAAATAATAAAAAAAAGCCAATACATAACAAAAAAGCACAAAAACAAAAAAACGCAATAACAACTACAACACAACGACAATTAGAGCAAAGGAAAAGAAAACAATAAAACACCGCTTTGATGTCAAAAAAAAACAACAACGACAACAGTAACAACATTGTCGTGAGATTAGCTACAAACTGTCAAAAATTCAAGAGACTCAAATGTCAACGACAAATGACAGCTTCATATAAATTGGCATATAAATTAAGAGCGTAAATACAAATTAATTGAGGAGCGTAAAATGTGTAAAAGCTTAAATAAAAGAGCAAAGGATTAATATTTATTTTCTGTGTTAGAAGTGGTATAAAATAATTTATGTAAAATTTTAACATGTATGAAAATAAGCTTTAAATGACATATAATAACAGCGGTAAAAAGCTCTAATAAGCTTTAATTGTGAGCTCACTAACTTTAAAAGTTATATTGGTGCTAAAATTAACTAAATTGTTCGAGCAAAAGCTATGCATAGTGAAAGCTTTAAAAAAGTTAAATACATATAAGCAATAAATGTTGAAGCAACATGTCTCAGCAACTTTAAAACTTTAAGAAATATTAATTATATATACATATAAATTCATATTTAAAAAAAAAAAATAAAATAAATATATAAGTTGAATATTTTTAATAATATATATATGCCATAAAATTATATATAAATTATATTAAAAATTTAATTATATTTAAATAAAAAAAATATTTAAATAAAAAAATATATAATATATATTTTAATTCAGACAATTAATGAATTCATTATTCAATTCTTATTAATGAATATTAAACATTAAAATGAAATAACTAAAATTTTTAAAATTTATAATTATTATAAAATATCGAAAAAAAACACATATATATAAAGGTATTTATAAATAAAAAAAAATTTATTTAAATAAATATTAATTAAAAGAGTGCAATTTAAAATAAAAATAATCACATTATTTACATAACATGAAAAATTTTTGACATAAATATTAATTAAAAAACTAAAATTATATGAACACAAATAGGTCTTTATTGCTAGAACTTATTATAATTACAATTTAAATATATATATTTAAAAAAAATATATAATAATGTAGTAAAATAAATTTAATATGAAATATGTTTTAGTATATTGTAATAGTTGGAATTGAAAAGAAAAGGTAATTTTTTACTATAAAATATAAAAGGATCTAAGATATAGAAAAAGTATTTTAATAAATTTTTATAAACTCAAATAAAAACATTAATAAACGAAGTAATTATAAAGGACTGAAATTTAATATATTAAAACTAACAACAAAAAATTAAACACATTTTTAAATTATATACAATATAATAAAAATAAAACAAAAGTTTTAATTAAAAATGAAAAATATTTTCTAAAGTAGAAATAAATTTATATTATATGAAAAATAATTAAATTTACATAATACATTCTAAATCATAATTTAATTAAAAACAAACAAATTATAAACAAATCAATTTTAAAATAAAACTGAAATATTTTAAAACAAATTTTGATAAATTAAAAAAAAACTGCAATATAAATAAATAATAACAATTAATATATATATGCAATAGAAGAAATCAACTTAACACAAACATATTATAAATAACTGAAATATAATAACATATAAATATATTTTTAACTAATAAAGTTTTTGTTTACAAGATAATACAATTCAATAGAATATAATAACAAAAAAGGAAATAAAATAAAATTTAATAACACATAATAAAACAAGATAAAAATAATATAATAAAATTCAATAAAATAAATAAATAAATAAAATTAATAAAATAATATAAAACATAATAAAATTAAAAAAAAAATTAAATAAAATAGAATAAAATAAAATAAAAAAAAAATAGAATGAAATAAAATAAAATAAAATAAAAGATAAAAAAATTCAATAAAATATAATAAAATAAAAAAGTAATATAAATAAGTCAAATCAAATAAAATATAATAAAACAAAATAAATAAAAAATAAAATAAAACAAAATTAAATAAAACTCAATAAAATTGAATAGTCCCATATAAAATGAAATGAAATAAAATAATAGAAAATAAATATATAAAATTTATAAGTACATAACATATATTCAGACAAACAGATAACAAAATAAATTTAAAATTATTATTTATAACATAGTATTAAAAAATAATTTAATATATTTATAATAGTATTAATATATATATATAAATAAATAAATAAAACTATAAATAAAAATAAATCAAATAATAAATGCAACTAAAACAAAAAATACATAGCTTAAACGAAAATAAATATACGAAGTGCATAAAAAAAATCTTTACAAATACCAAAAATTCATTAAAACTAACTAAAATAAATTAAAATTAAATAAATACACTATAAAAATCCACTATTATAAACGTTAAGCCCACCTTTTTGCTATTACTATTAACTCTATATATAATCGACTTCAAGACCTAATTATAAATAATATTAAGTAGTGCCATACCCACTAAAAAAGTACATATAAAAATGTCCAATATTCCCGACGACGCCAGCAGTATGAGTGATGATGTATTCGAAGATGTCGAAACCACCGCAAAACGTATAGAAGAAACACGCCGACGTACTGAACAAGCCAATATCGAATTTAATTTATCTCGTGATAATTATGCGGAAGGTCAAGCAGCAACTGACACCTACCATTCAGCTCATCAAAATGTACATAGTAGTAATTATGGCAGCAATCGAATAACAAATACTGCAACGAGCCATCATCATCATCAACATCAACATCATCCGCATCAACATCATCATCATCACTCTCAACATCGCTCCACAACGTCTAGTGGTTATCCAGGTTATCGCCCACCGCGCGAAGCTTTGCAAATGTATGCCTTCGAGGATGGTGACGACTACGATGATGGTTGGCGTTCTTATCGTTACGACGAAGTTGACATGTACCCACAACCGCAACAGCAACCCTTTGATGATACCATCAACCATAAGGTAGCAGGAAGTAAATTGAAATAGTTTTTGATATAATATCCCTTACTCTTCCTTTCTACTTTTGCGGCATACTCGATTAGACAATATTACTTGGAGATTCCGGTGTCGGTAAAACCTCTTTTCTAGTTAAATATAATACGGGAGAATTTCGTTTGGGTTCATTTTCCGCAACTGTTGGTATTGCACTGACGGTAAGTGCTATAATTAAGTTTATATATTACAAATAAAATGCAACATTGTTTGAATGAAAAAGTATCAAAAATTAGAAATTTGAAAGAAATAAAATAATTTATAAATAAAGGAAATTTGTATGTTATTAATAAATTGAAGATTTATATATATAAAAAATTTAAAACAATTTAATAAACAACAACCAAACTACAAGGTAACGCAATATAACAATAAAGTGCAGACTTACTGCACTAAAAAAAGCGGAATAAATTCATAACAACACCGCAACATGAAAAAAGTAGGTGTGGAGTTGGCGGCAGTTTTAAGTTTAGTTCAGTGACGAAAGTAGTTAATTAGCTAGCACATCCATCAGTTCAAAAATTACCCCTTTAACTGTAAATATCTAAAATAATAATAAATATACTACAAGTCATAAGAATATTATTTATCTTTTATCAACATCATTGATTAAAGTCAGTAAATCAGTCAGTCAGATATTAAAAAATATATATTTTTTATTAAGTAATCCTAATGTATTTTGTTTAAATAAAATTATTAATATAATTGTATTTCGATAATTTAAAAATTGGGTCTAAAATTGCAATAAGGACAATAATTCAGACTGCTGAAGCTTTTACACCTAAAATTTATATTCGAGTCCCAACTTGAGGGAAGTTGTTCATTTGTGTTTTCCTTTACCTTTAGTTTCGGTTTTTTTTTATTAAAATTAAACAAACTATTATTTATTTTTTAATTAATTGTAATTATTAATTCAATAACTTATTATTAGAATTATAATATCAAAAACTAACATTGATTTCTAGTTTTGTGCATATATACAGGCAAACAATATAGAAAAAATAAGAGTAGACCATGTATCGGTAAGGATAAGAATAAGTTATCAATTAACCTCAAAAGTAACAGGCGTTGTCTTTTATTACCCAACTGTGTTGAATTCACGTAAACAATAAACAAGGCTTATTCACTTCAATCACGCTTGAAGACAGTACTTACGTTTACTTGAAACTCTTACACTTTACTCACGCATGCAGTTAGTACTCAAAAATATTTGAAAATATTATATAAAGTAAACAACAGTCAAAGTTATTTATTTAATTATTTAGTACAATTAGTTCATATTTTGATTGTTGTTTATTTTAATATATGCAATATTTTCGAGTAAAGATAAGTACTAACTGGATACATAAGTGAAGAGAATGAGCTTAGTTTAGGGTTGATGTGAACTTAATATGATTGGGCTTACTTTTTTCGGAATAGACGGCAAATAATTATCAGATAATTTTACTAAAAACCAAAATATATAAAGTATGTATATTGTCAAAAAGACAGTTAAAAACTTCTAAAAGCTATTATCAAAAGATTTCTGTGGATACCTATGATCGGCATAGGCATAGGCATAGGATCCAAAGATATAATAGATGGAGAAAAAGAAATTAAAAAAAAGGAAACTCTTAAATGTTTTAGAGTAAATTGATTTTAAAGGTTCAAAACAAACTAAATTCTTTGTATAAAGTATAGAGTGTTTCAATAGAATGTTTTTAATTGAACAGTGGTGAATTGGAACAACAAAAGTTTTTATTATTTTTAATTAATTGAATTTTTCGGTGACTATACAGCTGTTTCGAGTATTATCAAGTACATCATTGATGATGAATATTTGTCAATACTCGAAGCAGTTGTGTGTTCAGCCAAAAATTCAATTAATTAAAAATAATAAAAAATTTTGTTGTTACAATTCACTCCTGTTAAATATTTTATATAATTGCGGTATCAATTAACATTACTTTACTATTACCAGAAATATTTGCAGTATTTAATCCTTTTTTAATTACAAAATTTTACACAAAAAACCCTTATATCCTTATAAAGGACAAATTAATAAAGCTAATAATAATGCACATAACATAAACATTTTAGTTTATTCAATTTAATTTAGGAACATAAATTAATTCTAAATTTCATCTGAAAATATCAGAATTTAAGTTTACATTTATATATTTATTACAAATCAATAATTTAATTTACTTTAAATGATTAAATTGAGGTCGAAAATCCCAATTGGATTTGAATGTTTGTGATATCATTCAGTTAATTCCTAGAAAAATGCGAATTTGAATTTGAATTATTGCTTCTGCATAGTTTCGATTAAAAGATATTTAAACTTTCACCTGGAAACTATTTTAAAATTCCTTTGAATAGTAAATATAAATTTAAGCATATTAAAATGAATTAATATGTAATATAAGTAAACTCATAGGCGGCCACAAGTTAGGGGTCTCAATTCAACATTTTTCCTTATATGAAAAAAAAACACAAGAACTTCTTAGAAAGAAGAATATAGACTAAATGCATGCCGTCGAATTTAATAATTAAGCAGGTCTTTCGCCTCTACCGATGAACAGTCTGATAACCTGGCAAAAAATATCTTCCTAAAAACCTATTTCTTCTGAACGCCATATTCGAGCATTCACAGAGAGTGTTTAATGGTTTTTTTTCTACAAGTTTCCACAATTTCTGCAGTAAGGATTCCTATACATCAATGACCAGCAAGAACTGCAGTATTCACACTGAATACGGTAACACTACATTTGTCCTTAATATGACTTGCAATTTGCCAACATGTTCCCTAAAAATACAGCCTGAGAAACAGCTTAAGAGAACTGTTTATGACTGCAGATATCGTGAAGATTCTTACACCTACCCCGTAGTTTATTTTCGAGCTATTCATATAGATTGTGATATCGTCATTTGCTTGAAATTTTCTTCTTTTCCATTTGCTTCTTGAATGGAACATTGTCTGAAAATTTCTTTCAATACCTAAGCATGAATTCAAATCCAGATCCAAAATATTTTCTACTTTCACTACCGATCTACAGTGTTTAGAATTCATATACCCTCAAATAAAATAGTATTTTGGATACACTTTTAGCAACGAAGATAAAATGACAATTTGTTTTATTTCAATGGAAGTAGTTTAGAATTTATAATCGATTCAGAGCCGTTGAGATATTACTTTGAATACACTTTTAAAGAAGAAGACACCGCAAAAATTCGTTTTATTTAAATTCAAATACTCCAGAATCAATCCGGTATAAGCTAAGTTTTTCAGTGCTTTAATACTATTAATTTTAACATAGCCAGCAAATCAACACCCTGTTACCCACCCAGTTACTGCATAGGATTACCCATCAGGCGATAGGATTGTCCATCAGAAAGTCTTGTAAAGAGCTTTCAGGAAAACAATATTTTGATTCCTGTACTCTAAGTAATAATAAGGTCTCCTTTAAACTTTCGCGAATGTTAAAACATTCGTAAACCCTAAACAATGTGAAGGATTACTGTGATTAAAAGACTATATGCCAAACACCCAATGCGAACTTAATTCTCATATTGGAGAGAATCAACTCCTGTCCCAACTGCTTAATTGATTGATTCATCATATATTGAAATATTTTATGAAAAATTTTAGAACAAATCTGTTCTCTATTTTTTCGAGATCTGAAGAGGCAAGTCACTTTTTGTGATATCCGTGGGGTGAGATAACTTTAGGTTCGAAATAAAGTGCGTAATTCTGTTAATACGTAACAGATTAAAACAAAAACTTCTATATTCATACAATCGAATTATTTCAAATGTCTATACCAGAAACTAGTCTACAGATGAAATTCTGACTATTAAAATTTTCATGCATTTCGATATTGGTATAACCTAGCTGCACTATATCCTGCATAATGACTTCCAATACAGATTAGAACAGAAATATGGGTAGATAACTATTATAGCCGTAGATGCATATCTTTAACGTTCAATACTTTTTATTATGGTCATTTCTTTAAATAAAAAAGATGAAGATCGACTCCCACTACCGACTTAAACATAAATGTGGATAGGTAATTGTCGAGGATATTATAAGAAAGTCTTTAAAATTTATTACCACTTTATTGTGCGATGTTACATCAAATAACAAAAGCGTAAGTCACAGAAAATCCTTAATAGGATCTTCTAGCTTACATCATGATTTCCACCGTAGAAACTTTATAGATCTAAAAAGTACGAGGTAGTTTTATTAAAGACATTTTAAAGTTGAGTGTTTCAATTGAGCCACTAATCTAGTGTTAAACACGTATATATAACTTTATTGAAATATTCCATAATCGTGTTTCCTATCTACAGGAATGTATTATTTAGCTTATAAATTTTTTTGGACAAGCGCAATAATAATCTGCTTTGAGTTAAAAATTAGTTCAACCCACTTGTTGTGTTCCAAAAACCTTTTCCAAAGCTATCTGCACTATATCAGTGATATAGACAATACATTTCTCTGTAAATATGATTGCCTAAATAATTTCATTATAGCTACATTGCTTCGGTATAACTACTAAATCATCAATAACCTTCGATTTAAGCAATTGTTGGGAAAGCTATCTGAAGGTCAAACCCATACAACGCAATGTCGACGTTTGTAATGTCAAGCGTTGTAATAGTAATTGTATTCTATATCACATATTATCCACTCAAGCTATAAATTTTTAAATATTTATCAATATTCAATACAAATTTTTTATTATTTATATTATCTGAAATGCTATAATACCGAATGTAGCGCTTACCTAAACAAACGATACCATTCATAAGTAATTTCCAGTAATTATGTAGTGAAGCATTAAGCAACCTTGGTCACTGACCATGGTTCCCTTATCGCTCATGTGTATGTTAATGATCATATGTTGGTCGGGTGCGTTTTTGTGTGTATATGCGTGTATGTACGAACAGACATGACTGCGTGTGAGTGTTCGTTTATGAGGTACAAAGTAGAGCAATGAATGCATCGACTCAATGGCGCAAATTGATTTCAGTATTTTGGGCAATGTCAATGCCAATGACGTTTCGAATGCAATGCCTTTGAATTGCGGCTGAAACAGAGCCAATGTCTGCTTTTGTGCAAAGGAATGTGTGTATATGTATGTGTGCTGTATGTCTGAATGCGTATTTGTATTCTATGAATTGCCTATGCAATTGATGGTCTGCATGTGAGTGCGCCTGAAATTTGGTTTTGATGCACATTAAATGCGCATAAGCCGAGTTAATTAATGGCTATTTGGAGTTGACTCAATTAATTAGTAGGAAAATCGAAATCGAAAATAGCGAGTTTTCAATTTGAAGGATTTTGTTGACTTATTGGCATGAATATATTTTACTAATTTTAAAATTAGCAAATTATAAAATTTCTACAACTGAAGTAACTTTTGGATTTACACATAAGCATAATTTCATTTAATTTACATTTAATTTAATGTTCAACTAAAATAATGTGCCTATATTGATACGTTACAGCATTAATTTCTTTATTATTTTTATTAATAAGGAAGACCTTATGGTCTCTCTCAAAGAAAAACCTACAGTAACGCTGCCTGAGCCTAGGTGCAAAAGCGTAGACACCAATCAAATCAGACAAAAATATGTCAGAATTTGGAAGTAACAATTGGAATAAATTGTCTATAATAAATATATAGTATCTCAAGTTGTCGAAATACTACTAAATATCTAAATACAAAGGGGTGCACAATAGATCAACCTGGTCGGAATGCAAAAAGGTCTTAGCCTAACCCATAAACCATTATATTACATCTCAAGTGGTAAGGTTTACGAATTCTCACGTATGTTATAATTATTGTAGTTCATATATTATAAGTCTATTATCATGGAACTGAAATGCTGAAAACCCAAAAAGAATGATAGGTGGTAACAAAATATTCGTCATAAATGAGTGTTTTCATAATGAATGGTTGTTATTCATTTGCAAATGCAAACGTTGTATTATGGGATATATACATAATATTTCTCAATATAAACCACATAATTTCATTACCATTGCTAGTGTAAACCCAATAGGAATACTGAGTGGTTGACAGATGATAGACATAGACAAGTGTCTTCACAGATAGTTTTCATTCATTCGTATAATGCAAATTGCTGATTATAAGATATGTACCTAATATTTCTCAACACAATCCATATAATTCCATCAACCTTATTGGTGAAAGTCCAATAGGAATGTTAAGTAGTATATTACGGGAAATATACCTAATTTTTCTCAATAAAACTCACATAATTTCATCGCCATTGCTAGTGCAAACCCAATAGGAATACTGAGTGGTTGACAGATGGTGTGTCTTCCTAAATAGTTTTCATTCATTTGTAAAAGCAAATTGCTAATTATAATCTTATAACTATAAGAAATGTACCTAATATTTCTCAATACAGTTGATATAATTCTATCATCATTATCGGGAAAAGCCCAACAGGAATGTCAAGTGGGTAGAAGGCAATCATTGAGAAGTGGTTTCACAGGTATGTACCTAATATTTCACAATATTTTTATGGAGAATGGTTTTAAATTAAATACTTAAAACAAAAAAAACAAATTATGTGAATAATTTTTCCTTTCCATTAAGTAAATAAAGACATTAACTTTCAATATTAAATTTCAATATGTCTCAGAATAACAAATTAATGTCATTTAAACAAGTGAATCCTTGTTTAACCTTATTTCATTAAATATATTTACATGGTAAATTCAAGGATTTTATAATCAACTTCAATGAAATGGAATCGTATAAATTTTGTATGTACGAGTAGCACTAAATTTAATAGAAAAAAAATTTAAAGAGCACTTCTAGGAAACCAAACTGGAACTCAAAACGCAGCTATAAATTTGTAATAAAAAATCTATTTGCCCCAGTGCTGAAGCAAAAACGTCGAATATTCTTCAATAAAAGGAAAAAATTGTTTTTTCATGCCAACGATGTAATGAAGCGGAAAATCTTGTCGAATAAATACATTACAAAGGAAACTGTAAAGAAAATGAGGCATCAACTCTAAGGGATGTACTGCCATACAAATTGATGATACCAAATTCCACCCGCAACCAACAAATTTATGAAAAGGAAAAATCAAGATTCCATGTCCTAGGAGGGGGAGGGGCTATTCTGTATCAGCAAAGAGTCTAGAGTAATACAGTTTGCATATTTAAAAATCAGCTACAAAACAACAACATTTTTGATTTCTCGTTATTGGCAACAAACACTTTTGTGGGTTGAACGTACATGCAAACAGGACCAGAACAGATAGACTTGAGTGCGTTGCCTTAGTAGCCATAAAAACATACCAAAATATGCTTTATGAAAAGCGCCTAAAACACTTCTAAGTATGCAGCTTGACAGTACATAAAAGTACGAAATAACAAAGGCAAAAAAAATATCAAGTAAAAATCATGAAAATATCATTTTTAGCAAAAATTCCCTGCAGCTTGAATATGTGATGGAAAGCAGGATTCGGTTTTGATTTTTACCCACACCGACATCCTTAACTTCTGCCGCTCCGCTGTGCAACATATTCGCTTAGCTCATGTACACCGCTGGCAGTTGAGTGACTTTTTGTGTATATGCCTCGTCCATGTCTGGCCAAAAACCTTAATAATAACAAATAAAGTTTCCTTTCGCCAAAAGTCATAACACGCATATAATTACGCCAGCTTTTGCTGCTGTTGCGTCTTATATATGGTAGCATTATATAGCAGGTATTGTTGTTGTTACTCGTAGAGGAGTTGGTGTTGGCATTGGTATCGCTAGGTAATCGTACATTGCCCTATCAGAGCACAATAATGTGGCTCACGCACCCTTGCACTTAGCGTCGTATATTTGATATTTATTCAATTTTTCTTGATGGTTTGTCTGCCTTTACTCTATACAGGATAATGATGGCAATAAATGTCCTTAACTATTTCATATTGACCAAAAAGGCTTACCATTTTGGTCCTGTTGAACGGTTGCCGTACAGTCTTGGTAACCTACGCAATGACACTAATTGATTGTATTATTATTAGGTGAACTTATCATTGTAGAGTTGCTTCACAAACTTTGAGCTGTGATATTTTAACTTGGAAAGGCACAATCAAATCTTGGCAATAATAAGAATATATTATTTTTCACATTTTTTTATATGGTATTTCTAAGGTGTAACATATACGCTCACATGTGCTTATGTAAATAAATACTTTTCTTATTATGTAGAAATAAGATGTCTGTCATTTCACGATAACGTTAAAATATATTTAATTTAAATATTTCCGTCTTAATAAAAAATATTTAAAGAAATTGAAATAAATTATTATATTTAATAAAAGAATTAGTTGTTATTTTATATTGTAAGAAATATATTTCTTTAATACATCAAGAAGTATGGCAAGAACTTCTCCAAGTCATTTCATACCAAATGGGTTATCAAATAGAGAGTTCTTTTAAATATTTTCACTTGTTGGATGTAGGCAATTTTGCTCATTTAGGCCGCTAATGACGTTAATTTACCATACAAAGTGCTTTTATATAAATGAGTTCATTATAAATAAATAAACTGATTTAAGGCGAAAAGTATCGAATGCATTCCTTAAAATTAAATTTTCCACAAGGAATTACCAAAATTTGAAATATTTATTATATGTTGTATATGTAAAATATAAACAAGCAAACTAATTCACATGCATAAATCAGCTTATACTAATGGAAACGACAAAAAACCTAATTAACATTAACATATTTAGTATTAAATGCAGTGGCAACGTGCTATAATGTTGAATATGATAATCCGTGCAGTAGTTCTAAACCGTGTTAATTTAATATTTTACAAAAGCAATTTGCTATTTCCATATGTTGACGATACTGATTTTGATGGTCCAAATACCCATAACTTCAGTGCAGCTTTTTTCAACTTAGATAAACAAGTGAAGTAAATTGGTCTTATGGTGAATGAGGAAAAAAATTTTTTTTTCTATCAACTAGCGAATTTCCTTAGTACCTTGGGACCCACATATCTCTTAACAACTACTCGTATAAGTTCAAAATTATGAAAGGCATTGCTTAATCGGGAACCAGCGTAAATGTCAAAAATCACGTCAGCTTAGAAATTCATTTAAGAACTATTCTTGCCAATATATGTTACTTTGCACTAAGTAGAGAATTGAGTAATAAAGCTGTTTCTTGTTAAACAAGAATCATATTCTACAAGTCTATTACTATGCCATTCCTTCGGTATGATGCAAAGGTTTGGACAATAATTAACAGTAATGTGAAGTCGTTTGAAAAAATTCTTCGGAAGGTCTGTGGTACTTTATGTGTTGGCTATGATTATTATAAAAGGTTTCTTATAGACTATATATATCTCGAGCGCAGTTGTCGAATCTTGTGACAATTTTTTTTTACAAAATTTTGATTTGAACCAGATTTTCTATTTGAATAAAAACACAAATGATTCATTCGATTGATAAAAATAATAAAAATATTATAGTTGAATATTGTGGATAAATTCAGTTGGTCTAGTTGAAAACAAATTGGTAATATATGCAGAAATTAAAGTATATAGAAACATATACAGATATGCAAAATAAAAAATATATTTGAATTGTTCATTTGTGAAAACAGAAAAAGTTTTTATTTCAATTTTTTTCGAACTAAAAAATATTTATTTTTTCACTTTATTTATTTGAAATTATTAAAATTTCTGAATATTATTATTTTCATTGCATATAATTATCAAAATTGTTTTGTTTTTTACTCGAAATATATTAAATGGAATTGCTAAAAGGAAAAGGAAAAGTGGAGTTTAAAAATTGTCCATTTAAAATAAAATATTTTTAATTTAACCTAGCAGATGGACTAGGAGACTTCAATTCGTATTTTTAAATCTGGATGAACCTTGGCCTTAGCATTTCAATCTGTTGATAAAGAATTATCAAAATAGTGGTTTAAATTAAAGAAAAAAATTCAAAGAAGACGAACCCTGATTTAAAAACTCAGCATTACCATGGTGATCATATTTTGGTTTGGCAAAGGTAAAGTGCTGATTGATTACCTCAATATGAGGTAGTCTGGAATAGTCTTAATACCTTCAGCATTCGATACAACATAACGAGATACATTGAACGTTATTATTACCTATAAACACTTTCACGGAATTTAAATGGTTGTTTTTCAAAATGATATGTGCTTAAATTTATAGTATTATATATCATTTTAGAAACTATGCAAGTAATAGCGTACAGATAACCAGATCAGATAACGGTCTTTATTACTTCTTCATCTTTCACTGTCTTCGATTTATTCGCATTATCTTAACTTCCTAGTGCTACCAGCTTAATCCCACTTACATAAAGTAAAATATATTTGTTTTCCTAATACAATGGTCCTATCCTATAACAAAGTCTACAGCTATCGTCTCCAGTAATACCTAGATTCAATAAATGTTTTTTAACTCCGCAGTGTCCAGTTAGAAAACCTGTGACAAGTCGGATGCCACTTCTGTTCAGCATAATTAGCTCCCTAGTTCTGGCTTTTGATCGAAACGGCATGGATTCTTTTGCTTGTCTGCAGGTAATTGTATTATCCGAATCATTCTGAGCTGCTCTTTCCAGCCATTCATTAGCTTTAAGTTTGAAAAAGCTCCACGAAGGACCGCAGAATGGTTGTGGCCCAATATAGTATGAGACCGCTTAAATTTATAGTATTATATATCATTTTAGAAACTATGCAAGTAATAGCGTACAGATAACCAGATCAGATAACGGTCTTTATTACTTCTTTATCTTTCACTGTCTTCGATTTATTCGCATTATCTTAACTTCCTAGTGCTACCAGCTTAATCCCACTTACATAAAGTAAAATATATTTGTTTTCCTAATACAATGGTCCTATCCACTTTTTTCATAATTGCCATGGTTAAAATTCGTTTCAAATTGGTTTTATATAGCTTGATCATATCCCAAATCTGAACATCCTGTCGTTGTTTTTAGCTATCAAAATTTAATGAATGGCTCAAGACGTGCAAATTTTGTCAAATTAAAAGGTTATAAATAGCATAAATTTTTATTTAAAGAACTATTCTACAGTGTACAATTTCAAAGAGTGTAGAAGTTAGAGCGTCATTGCAAGAAGAACATATAGTTATGAAGAAATTATGTTAAAGAAAAATGGAGCGTTCCTTTCTTCGTTACGTTTACGGGTTTGAAAACGCTCTTCATATATATAATTTCTGATTATTTGCAAAATCAAATATAATTATAATTAAAATAACTTAGAAATTCATATTTTATATCTTTTCTCTTTATATTACAATTATATTTTATGGAAAATTTTTTTTTACCAAGCAAAAATACACAACAATCCGACATTGTTATACTACATATATAAATATCGATATATGTATATTCTGTGTTAAAGTTATTCCATATTACTGAGAAACAGTAAAATAATAATCAATCAATCAAAATTTACTTTCTCACCCACAAAGTTGGTGTGGTACAATTTTGTCAGCCATTTTCTATAGGCTGATTAAGATATGGTTCTCGCTTCCTGAAGTGAATTTTCCTTTATGGAAAGAAAAAACTCGACACACCTTTCTTGAAGTGGTAATTTCAGCTTTGACAACAGGAAAAATTTGCACGGTGCCATTGAACTCGTTGTCTTAACTTTTTTACAACGTTCTGCCATCGCTAAACACTCTAAAGTAAAATAGCAAAAACAACTAATGTAAACACACTGAGTAACAGATTGCACTCAAACGTCGTATGATGATATAGCGCAGTACTATTAACTTATAGTACAGACATTTATGGTAATATCTTTCATAAGCGTTTTTCAAATTAAAAATACTAGAACGGTGTATATACTATGCGGTGTATAGTACATATATCCCGAATGTCTACACAATGTCTATGAATGTCTATGAGTGTTACCAACATATAGAAAAAAACATTTTGATAATATATCTTAAAAAAATCTTTTATAAGCGGTTTTCAAATTATAAATTCTATACGTAGCACAATAGAAGTTATTCTGTGTATGGTACATAGACATCAAATGGTAATATCTTTTACAAGCGTTTTTCAAATTACATATATATATATATATATATACCGAATGTATTTACGATTAATTAAAAATATTATTATTAAATATTATTGTTAAAAGTTTAAGTGTGACATCGCCCAACAGCCATTACTGCGGAAAAGAGTCCTATTGTACCAATTTCACTACTGATTACACAATGCCCCTTAAAGCTTTGTGAATAAAGTCTAAAACTAAACCTAGAGAAGAATTCTTAATCTGTACTGATGACATAAGTTCCATATAAAACAAATCTTCTAAGCATTATTAAAGCTGGGCATTCACAAATAATATGCATGTTAGTTTCATCTTCGATAGTTGTGGTTTATGAAGGTGGTATTTTAGTCCATAATGACCTGTAAAAAACCCCGTTAGCAACCTTAAATTACATTTTGAGAATTTAAGGATGTCTTTGTAGAAGTACGATGATATCAGTGCTTGGCTTTGTCTAAATATGTATATACAATACATTGAAATCAACAAGACATCAACAATGTTGCGGCTAAGACTTTTAAAAATATCATAAAATTTATTCAAATTTATTTTTAGTTATGATGAGCTCCTTACCAGCTTTTATTTATTCAGAATATTATTTTCTTTGATTCTATGTTATCTGGTTGTTGTTGTTTTTTTCTTTTTTTTTTTTGGTAATACGCTAATACATTCACTCCTTAGGCTAATTGTACACCATACATATTTATGAGGCTAATAATACATCTGCTTTGCTGGCTGTGATACACTCGTGTATTTTGTATTTTCAAATTTAGAACTTTTAAGGATTTATTTACAAACTGGTTATTTACAAATTAAATACTTGATAATAACAAAATTTTACCTTCTCCTGGCACACAAAGCTACTATTAGAGCAAGGATTACATTTCGTTTATTTGTTCGATGAAAAAAGGATACGGCGTTGTTTGAAGTGCTTTTTACTCGTAATTAAATTTAAAAAACTTTATTTATTTTCAGTTGCAAAAGTTGGATAAGTAGTGAATTATTTAGCACTGGGTGGAACTATGCTTTCGATAAGTACTATAAATAGTAGTATGTATAGCTAATTACAATATTTAATTAAATAAAAAAAAATTAAAAATTATTATATTGCCTTGGGTGGTATTTAAGTTTTTGAAATTCTATTTGAATTTTAAACTGAAGTCAACTGCATTTAGACATTAATTAAAGTTAAGTATTTTATATAAAATTGAGATTCAATTTTAATTAATTTAATTGAAGTTGTGAACATAAAAAAACTTTTTTAGCAATTCAAATTTCCTCCCCTCAAAAAGTTTATAAATACATATTTTTAATTAATTAATTCACTTTGCTAACTTTACATTTAAATCCATTTTTTAATTAAATTCTTTGTCAAAATGTTCTTTTATCTAATAAATTGTTTTACTGAAAATTTTTTTGGTACGAAAATATGTACGGGATGTGTGTCAAGATTTCTTGCAACTGCAACAAAAAATGTCACTCATACGCTATGTGTGACCTGATTTTCAATTGCACTATTTTTGACTACAGTGCAAATGTGTCAAGGTATTTTTCGTTATTAATTTTTAAAGTGTGCCACAAATATTGGTATATACTTTGTATCGCCAAATAACATTTGTTTGAAGTGCACTCAAATATAATATATATAGCATATATAAAAACACTGAGGTCATTTAACAAATTTTCAAAGGAAATTATTATTAAAAGTTTATTTAAATTAGTTTGTTGGAGAGATAGAATTGGAATTTTGATTTTTTGAAGGTTAGATTTAAATTCGTTTTTATTGAAAAATATAAAGCGATTAAAATTTTATTATTTTTGCTATTTAAATTGTTATTTCACATTTTTGGTTCAAATATATGTAGTAGAGTACGAGTTCAAGCTTGTATACTTGTATACTTTGTAAAGAAATTTTAAACAATTAGCAATTAATGAAGTTCATTCATAAAGAAAAGCGGGGATCACTCAAGGATCCTCATTGTCTTCGTTATTGTATCATAAACACCAAATTTTTTATATACAAAAATCTATGAATACAATTTCGCTTATTGTAGACGACATTTTTATTATGTATGCTAACAAAAATGTTAATTCTATTGAATACAAATTACAACTTCATATTGATGAGATCCTCAGATACTTCCTAAGGTGCAGAATTAGAGTAAATGATAAAAAAACAATGAAAGCTAATTTTATTACAAGACGTAGATATAAAAATCCAAGAAAAATAAAATTCAATAATATTGAAATAGAATGAGAAGACAGTGTAAAATACTTAGGTCTAACTTTTGGCAGAGAATTAAGGGTAGAGAATTAAGGGATGAAGAAAATGGCTTGTAATTTAACTCTAACTGCTCTAAAGCCATCAGTACAAGAATAGTTGAGTATTTCAAACAAAATTCTGCTTTATAATCAAGTAATTGGACTTAAACCACTTTATAATTGTGCTTCCTATAGCAATGTTACTCCATCAATCATCAACAAACTTTAAATTTATCAAAATACTGTATTCAGACGTATGCCAGAATCTCCATGCTATATATATAATGAAGATATATACCAAAATTTGACAGAGTGTGCAAAAGTGTATCAAAGGCAAAGCACTGCCTGTGGATGCTTACACTAATTGAATACTTTTCGCCGATTAACGCGTTCGGCATCGCACGATCGGTGTTTGTATGGAAGCGTTTAAAGTCAGATAGTATAAAGTTCAGATAGCACTTATAAAGCCAAGTTTCCCAAAATACGGACACTACACCTTGAACGCTGTCTGTTACGCTTTTGGCTGCTTTAGACCAGGTTGCTGATTGCTTTCCACTCAGTTGCCTGTCGATTCGACTCTAGAGTAAAGTTGTCGTTACAAGTTTTTTTTTATAGCGATATTTTTGCTTATGCTACGAGTCTAAAGCTTGTTTTCAGCTATTTCTGTTGCAGTTGTGGATAGGACGATGAAAGTGTCTCCAAACTGCGTTATTTCTATTCAACAAATGTACGGCACCGCCTTATCACTTCAGGATCTTTCTTTTTTGAGAAACTTGGCGAATTGTAAGACTTCCCTTTCAATAGCATTATAAGTTTTACCAAAAGTTTTAAGTGGTTCTAACCCTTAAGGCCTATAGGCCTAAGTGGTGCCCTTGGAATCCGATATAACGTAACCTAACCTAATAACATTAAAAAAATTGTTTAATAAATAATAAATTCAAATATTTAATTTTAAATATGGTATAAAAAAAATATTTTAACAGTATGTAATAAAATCAAAAAAAAAAAAATTATTTATTGGAGATAATAACATTCAAAAAAATTATTTAATAAATGTAATAATATTTAACTTTATATGTTACAAAAGACATTTTAACAAAATATAATAAAAAAAATATTTTTACTGAATATAATTTTTGTAACAATGTACAATGAAATATGCATTTAATATTTTATAAAAATTAAAAAATATCCTGTCAAGTTCAAGAGCAGACCTTAATAAGTGAACTCACGTTTTATAATAAAATTACTTAGCTAGCTACCTATGTTGCATATGAATACGAACGTAGCACAAATGACTATATTAATAAAATAAATTTAATTTAAAAAAAAAAACCTGCTTCACTCCAACATAGAATGCGAAACATTGTCAACAATAAACCAACACTCCCAGGACCACCGATTGTCGACGACACGCTTGCTGTGTTGCAAGAACTTCGCAACACAAAACCAAATCAAAACAAATTAAATTTGTTCAAAGTAATAAAATCATTAAACTCAACAAGGCACAAAGTCAGACGCATAAAACGTGTGGGATTTTGTTGTTAAAATGTAAAATAAGCCAAAGTGCGCAACTTTTGTGTGAAAAGCGTACTAAAGTGTGTACACAGACACAAGAGTAAAATTATACATGCACAGCCATTTTAAGCATGAGTGCACACACCTGCAAAAATAGCAAGAACAACAACTAGTTGAATGCTCTGCTCTACTTTTGTGCTGCAGCAACAATTTTAAGTTCAAGTGCAGCAGAAACATAAATTGTTGCCACAAATCCTTGGAATATTTTACTACAACTTCACATATAAAAAAAATCCGGAATAAATCAGTCTAGTAGCCTTGACAGCGACATTTTATTTGTTAAAATGTAAGACAACAAAAGCGATAAGCATAAGTTTATGCGCAATAACAACATTTACACATCAACAAGTGTTGCTATCAATGCGAACATATGTTGCTTCAACATTTAAAATGTTGATTAGTATACTCGTATATTGGCAGTTTTGTTGCTTTGTGAGATTTTCAGACACAACAGTTTGGTGCCACGCTGGCTGCTGTGGCATGTATCCTATGCATATATTCAGCATCATTTTGTTTATTTGATTAGTTCACTTCGTGTTTCCCGCCGAGGCGGTTGTGACTTCACATTTATAAGACGGAAGTTGATACGTTTGAATATTTTCAAAACTGCTTTAACTGTTAATTGTTTGAATGAATAACAACAACAAGTATTGCTTTATTTGTTGTAATAAAACAAACATAGTTGTAAGTGTGTTACTAGTGCATATATTGTGCATTCTATACTTTGTCTGTGTGAGGGAGTCTGTACAATTTGTTTTTATTAGTGCAATTATGTAAGTGCGCTGTAGTCTATATGTGATGTTGTTAGATCCATAGTTTTCAGATTTGAATTGTTTTCTGATTCAAGTGCACGACATTGACAGTGAATATATCAGTCCAGAGTTGAAGCTTAGACGAAGTAGAAGCAATGCGCGCTGTACTAAGCGTCGAACAAAACTTTTTTTCTTAAACGAAAAAAATTTGAAATAATGTATGATAATAATAATAATATTAGTTAAAGAGTATTTGTGAAGTGTTTACATACAAGTGTTTTGTATTGAGATAAATTATTAAAAATTAAGAAATAAAATTTTTCCTAAAATTGGTAGGTTATTAAGAGAAAATAATTTTATATATTTTTTTAAAAATTGTTTAGAAAAAATATATTTATATATATAACTTAATTTTAACTTTTTAAAGTGAATTATTTGATTAAGAACAATTTTTTATTTAATTTGATTTTATATCTTTGCGTTTATAATAAAAATAAAGTGTTTGAAACTCGTTTCCTTTGCAAATACATACTCATATACATTTTAATGTATAGGAGTTAAAAAAAATTATTTTAAGCAAACTTTTAAATACTTGCTAATTGAACTTATTTTAATAAATTAATTATTAATTATAATAAAAATGTTCAATCAATTTAAAATTATATTTAAAATTTAATTTTATTACAAAAATATTATTTATAATGTAATAAAACAAAATTAACTACCATATAAAAATATATAAATTAATACAAAAAAAATAAAAAAAATTAAGAAGTATTATATTATACTACTTTTTAAGAATATTTCACGTAAATTGCTCTTCTAAAACAGTTGTAATAAATATTAAAGTTAACTATATAAAATTAAATACTATAATTAAATATTAAATTTAAGAATAACAAATTAAATAATAAGGAAATAAAAGTTTAAGTAGTTCAAATTTAAAAATTGAATTTAATTAAATAATATTTTCCAAAAAAAATCATATTATACTTAAAATAATTTATTTACAAGAAATATAAAGAATAATACATAAAACATACTTATTGTTTTTTAAAAACTCAACTTTAGTAGTTTGTTTCTCTTAATAAAAAATAAAAACATAATAATATTTTAATAAATGGACAAAGGATAAAGTAAAGTAAAGTGAAATAAAATAAAAAATAACATAATATAAAAAAATTAAAAAATATATTAAAAAATTAAAAAAAAAATTAAATTAAATAAAATTTAAATAAAATAAAAAATAAATAAATTAATAAATAAATTAAATAATAATAAATAAATAAATAAATTAAATAATAATATAAATAAATTTATTAATAAATTAATAAATTATAATAAAATATAAAAAAAATTAATTAAATTTAAAAAAGTAAGATAAAATATAATAAAATAAGATAAAATGAAATACAATAATATTAAACAATATAAAACAAAATAAAATTAAAATCATTCAATAAAATAAAATATAATAAAATAGAATATAATAAAATAAAACATAATAAAATAAAATATAATAAAATTTAATAAAACAAAATATAATATAATAAATTGTTATTACAATTAAAAAAAAAATTAAAATAAAATAATATATAATAAAATTTAATAAAATAAAATATAATATAATAAATTGTTGTTACTCACCTTTAAATTACACTTTTAAATTTGTGTTAAATATTTAATTTTATTTTAATTTTTATAAAAAATTATTTGTATTACAGATATAAATACAATATAAATACATAAATGCAATAAAATTAAACAAAATAAATTGTATTTATATAAAATTAAATGGTTTTTCGAAAAGTATTAAACTACAACAACAAAAATTCTTTTTTATATTATTTTAATTAATTGAATTTTTGACTGACCATACAGTTGTTTCAAGTATTGCCCAATTCCCACCATCAGTGGTCTTGGAAATAATTCTTGTATTTTATTATTCGTAAATAACTTTTTGAAACTGCAAGTATCAAGAATTGAACTCGTGCCCTGCCAAATTTGAAAATCAGAGTCAGCGTTCATTATAAAACTGACTCAAAGCCGTACTTGACTTTTATGTTCGCACATTTTTTCTGGAGTTTTGTTAATTAGCTGTGAAACTTCATTAACAACTTCACTCCCTGTGTTAAATTAGAACGCAATCATAAACTAGTTGTAGATTAATTAAATTAATTAAATATATTTTATTTTTTAATTATTAAATTTCAATACTATTGTGTTTGTAGAGGCATTATTTGTTGCATGACTAATATATTATTTCTTATATATAGAACGTAATCTAGGAACGTAATACCGAGAGTCATGCTAAAATTAAACAAAATATAATAAAATAAATTAAAATAAAATATAATTAAATTATATAAAATAAAACAAAATATAATAAAATTATATAAAGTAAAATAAAATCAAATAAGATAAAATAAAACAAAATAAAATAAAAAAAATACAATAAAATTAAACAAAATAAATTAAAACAAATTTATAAAAAATAAAATAAAATAAAATGATATTTATGAAAATAAATAAAAACGAGAATAGAAATTAAATCATTTTAAAATAAAATTTTGTTGTTCCACTACTATTCAGTAAACTTTTTCATTAATAACAAAACTCGCTCCTAAGTATTATATATTATATAGTAAATATTATTATAGTTTTGAAATTTTGTAAATCAATTTAATTTTTGGAGTCTTAAAAATGGATTTAGGATCCATAATAATTAACTGAAATTGTAAAAAAACGCTCCACCTTCAGAAATCTTAAAAAATGGAGAAAATGTTGCTACATTGTAAGTCCTTACTTGTTAACTGCTTCATAGATCTTTGCGGATTATCGCAACAACAATAATATTATTAACAAAGAAAATAGGACCACCTGCTTTAGATCGAAAAGCCTTCTAAAATCCTTCTCCATCAAGAAATGTAAAACAGATATAGGTATATATTCTGGTTAGAGTAGTGAATGAACACATAGAAATAACCTGTAGTTGGCAGAATAGAAAATGAAAGTTAAGTGATTACTAAATATCTGAATTACTAAATTATTTATTTAAAATTTAATATATTTTTAATTCTATTTTAAATCTCTGTCTTGTTAATTATATTTCTTAAATTCTCTAAACAAATTATCAAATCAAAATATTACCCAAAACAAAAAAAAAGAACATTGATTAAGTTTTAAAGTACTTTTCTTTTTAAAAAAACAGTTTTTCACACTTTAAAATAACTCAACTTAATCGACTTTAATGAGTTGTTAAAATGGTTCAATTAGTTCATTTTAATTAATTCGTTTCCATTACATTGTGTAATTAATCCTTTTCACGATAAGTGAACTCGACTCTTTTTAAATATGTACCGCCATACAGTAGGCCAAAATGCTGTAATTGGATTGAATTTAAAAACTTTAATAAAATTAATATATATTTTTATATAATTTATAAAAAATATATTATTATTTATTATATAGTAATATGTTTTTTACATGCCTATATAAAAGGCAGAATTATAATAAAATAACATTTTTAGCTTTTCTTCTCAAAAATTTCATACATAAAAATGATTAATTTTTAGTAGCATTAGTTATTCTGTGTAAATAAGTAATTATTACTTACCTACATGCGTATCCACATTTCCATATGTGTAACCTATGAGAACTATCAACACAATATCACCGTACATCACCGTGATATGTGGAGGAAAGGTCAGCATGCTGTCAAGAACGACACCCAGGATTATAGGTTTGATGGTAATAAAATTCCTGTATTCACCAATATTAAACCAAACATACCTCTTTGATGAAGGAAGTTAATAGTGTGGTTGAAGATTTCGTTAGTAATTAGTAAAAACTTCTATCACCAAAAAAAAAGGAATACATTTATATAGCTGCACAATGAAATGGTGTTCTGGCTAAAATTTTGTCATTCTCAGCACACGATATGACGCTGACTCCCTTAGGGAGTTTGAACATGTAAATATTAAAGCGTATTAATGAAAGAACACTGCCCTGGGGGACACTTTGTTTCAGTTTCCAGGCTTTCGACATCTGAGCTCTAAAATCATCGAGGGACGATCTACCTATATGATAGTTTTCTATAAGATTATCGATCGAGTCGTTTCAGCGATATATAATCCAGCGCCTTTGCTAGGACAAAGCCAACCAGTACTTGGTATTCCGAAGTACAACTTTGGGTGAGATTATTGAAGATTTCGGTTGTAATCTTACAAAGTGCTATGCGGTAATATGTATTTTAATACCAAAGGCTTCAGAACTGTGGCTATTGGAGACAACAGAGAGATCGGTATGTACAATTTTTCTTTATCTGCCGATTTCCGCGACTTGAAGAAAGGGATTATTCTACCAGTCTTTCATATATTTGAGGTGATATGGGAATTGATGGCATTATTTAGGATGTGGGTCAGAACTGATCTACATTTGCTTGGTCTATCTCAATACTTATTTAGCCCTTTCGGTTTGACATATACCGAACTAATTTCCGCGTTTTGAATTGTTTGAATGCATAGTTCATTTGGCAATTACACAAATGAAAGTGCTTAACTTGAGAAATAACTAAGGTATTTTAAATTAATTGAAGAGATTTATTTAACAAAAACATTTTCTTTACTGTATTACAATTTAACCAATAATGGTTTTTATATTATTATGTTGAAGCTATTTCAGCCAGTGCACTTGAGCACTTTTACTCTTTACTAACTCGAGGTATCTTCAAAACCCCTCTTTACGCCTTGACTGGATTATTGTTTATCAC
Source organism: Teleopsis dalmanni (assembly GCF_002237135.1). Classification (NCBI taxonomy): domain Eukaryota; kingdom Metazoa; phylum Arthropoda; class Insecta; order Diptera; family Diopsidae; genus Teleopsis; species Teleopsis dalmanni. The sequence continues at coordinate 19,854,507 of NC_051846.1, forward strand.
TTCATAAGACTAAGCAATAATTGACCTCAGATCTGCATACCTTCCCGAGTAAGTTTGTCAGTTTTTATATTAAAATTGTTAAAAAACTTAATAATTTTAATTAAAAAAAAAAAAACAAAAAGCAAAGCAAAAATCATTTTCATTTCAAAATGCTAAAATTTTGAGCAATAAACTCTTTAATTATAACCACTGTGCACACACTGCAGGACAGACGACAAACCTCAAACTATACTCCTGAGTAAACAAGGTCATAAACACATTATACAAAATATTGTAAATATAAATATTAATTTTTATAATTGATTCAAATTTATGTAAACACAAGCTTAAATATTTCAATTAAACAAAAAAATAATTTATTTACATATTTCATATTATGTTCTTTATAAGCTTTTGTTAAAGCTAAAATTTAATTAACTTTTCTGAGTGCTCGGCTCGTCAAAACATCTTTCCGATAAAGTATCTTACTCGCCCCTTTTTTGGTTTTTGTGGTTTTTTGTAAACCAAGTTCATTAGCTAGAACCCAACTTGATTAAAAAGACACTTGTTTTTTATTGAGTAGGTTTTTTCTCATCTTTTAAGTGAATGCGCCGCGCCAATTTTTATTTTTTCATTTTGGTATTTGTTTTGTAAATTTTGTGGTGCACTGAAGTAAAAAGGATTAACGCGTCCTTTGCTCGGCGCCACAACATTAAATACACAAAAAAATGAGATGATGTTGCTTTGATGAAACAATAAACAACAATAAGGATAACACAGCCAGTAAAAAGCATAAAAAAGCGTAAAAAGGCAACTGAAATCGCTTATGAATATGGCTTGAATTAAACAAACAAGCATTTTTTTTGGAGTAACAGTGACAGAAGTCGTAAATAAAAAAAACAATAATAATTATAATAAATAAAAATGATTAAAATGAAGAAACATAACAAAATAGTACATACTTTATAATTCAGATTTGTATATTAATTCTATATATATTGTTGTACATACGAAGAAATATAGAAGAAGAAAACTTTTGATACAGGGTTTAAGAATTCACAACAGATCATCTTCTCAAATGGTCTTAATAAACCGACACCGGGTTTCAGCGTAACGTAAAAAGTCTCTCAAGCATTTCCACTCCACTCTAGAACATTAAGTGTGGTTAGTGACTCCTCAACTTAATCACACAACCAGACTCACGGACTAGCACTACGTCTTCTTCTTCTTACTATCACTTCAAACACCTTCTTTGACCAATATTCATTTTCACGACACGACGAAGCCAGCGAAGCCATTATATGTTAATTCGCTAATTATATCAATGTCGTGATAAAGATCGTACAGCTCGTGGTTCATATACGGTAGTCGTTGCCAATTTGTGGAAGAACTGAAATTTTACAAAAAACTCAAACTTTTCTTTCAAAAAGTGCCAGTGCTGCTTTATCATACTCAGATAACATTCAAGCTTCTGCGTTATATGGAAGCACAGATAGGGTGGACGATCTATAGAGCGTTAGTTTTGTCTGTCGTAAGAGAACTCTGTATCACTATGGACTCTACTGAGCCCATAGTAGCACCTATTGGCAATGGTAATTCTTCTTTTAGGTTGAAACCATTATTGTTTGTTACAATAACATCAAGAGAGATGAATTCCATGATAGATTCGAAAATATAGTCACTAGCCACCAGTTCGGTGGCTAAGCGATACTCATATTTATCAACACCCGACTATACTTCGTTTTGCCCTCATTTATCCCTAAAACCAGTTTTGCAGACTTCCTTTCCATAGCAGCAAAAGCAAGTGTAACGTCACATAATCTAACAGTAGCGATATCACAAGAATACTCTGTCATTAAGATAAAAACCAGCTCTGCACGGGATCACTTCTATGATAAAATTAAAGAAATCATATGATAAGCAATCATCTTGTCTAAAACCTCGTCTGGTATGAAAAGGAGTGACTCTTACTTTGAGGCAGCTACGGGTACTGCTAAACGTCATTCTTCAGTCTCGCAGACATTGCGGCGTAAATGCGATCCTTTATAGTGCTATCGAAAGCTGCTTTATACTCGACTAAAAGATGGTGTGTGTTGATGTTGTGTTCATAAGCTTTTCCAAGATTTGCCACAACGTAAATATCTGGTTCATGTTGGAGCAACCACACCGAAAACCGATTTGACAAGGCCCAATCAGTGAGTTGACATGTGACTTCAATCTTTCTTACACTACAAAATATTCTAACATATTTAATAATACGAAATTGTATATTAATTATATATATATTATAATATGTTAAATAGAAGAATAACAGAACAAAGTTTACGATAGAAGATTTTGGTATCCATGACAGATCACATACCTAATATGTTAATATTTGGAGGAAAAAAATTTGTTAACCCTATAGTTCCCAGCCTTTTTTTGTTTGAAAAAAACACTAGAGATAATTTTAAAGTAAATAAGCAATATTTGTAAATAAAAATCATTAAATTCAGATTTCATGTCATATATTTGTATAATATATTTAAAATTTGAGGGTATCCCAAAATGTTAAGTTACTTATTTTGTAATTGTAATGATTATTAACATTATGACAGCAGTTTAATTGTAGGGTACAATAAGGCATTCTTAGGAACTAGAAGGTTAATATATTTAGTGCATAATTTCAATAAATTATGTTGAAATTATTATTATTCATATTAAAAACGTGATTATCATAAAAATCATAAAGATTTAATATAGCAATTTAGGCTCCATATTTAAATACTACATATTTATTCTCTTCCACAAAAACTTGTATAAATTATTATATACATATGGTATATGTATATAGGACAGGATAAGGTTTTACTTAAACATTTTCGTTCAATGACAGTAATAAAATTGTACCCTCTGGTCATGTTTTTAGCTATAGCCTTTTAGACCTCTGACAAGAATAACCGCCAGTTGTAACCTCAAAGGAATTTTCACTACCTATCCGCATGCGGCACTGAATCCACTGTCTGCTTGCGAAACGAATAAATTATTCTGTTACAGTTAACGACCTTCATATGGTCTTTTCGCATGCACACACACACTCAGCGTATATGTGTGCTCTGTGTCACCATTTTTTTTAAACTTTATTTACATTTTTCTTACGACAAAAAACGAAAACACATAAACGCAATTATGTGCATTGCATAAAAAATGAAACCCAAAATTGATTTTTAATTGTTATTTCAAGCGATATAAATTTTATGTTGTTTTGTGTGTTTTTATTTTATTTAAGGATTACACACACCCTTCCTCTTCCTCTTCCATATTTCCGTATTGGTTTTTTCATATACTCTTTACTTATACACATACACACACACATAAACGCATGTATATTTTTTATGCAATATTTACAGCATTCAAACTCTTCTGTTGTTCATTTCCGTATGAGCGCACTTTATTTTACTCTATTTAGTACTTACATACGTACGAGTGGATTTCAATGCGCTGTGCAACACTGGCATACTGTAGGGGCACACACGTATCAGTACGTGCTGCAGGATTATTCAGGCTGAAAGAAGTGCGAAGGGTCGGAACAAGCCGCCTCACTTTTATGCAAATATCAACACATAATTTTAAAAGTCCACAAAATGGAGTAAGCTCATGCTTGATGTGTGCGTATTGCAAAATTCGTATGAACAAACCAACTCATACGTGTATTTGTATTTGTTTTTATTCAATACATTCTTATTTCGTTGCTTTTTTCCTTATATGTTAACAGATTACGAACTCTTGTGAATTTTATGTGTAACTGGCGCAACTACCGCGTAAACCTCAAATTCGTGGTTTAACACATAAATTGGTTGGTTATGTTATAATTTTTATTCAAATACGGCAACACTCAACGATTAATGTATTTTCGAAAAAAACATTATTAACCTCAAGAGAGAGGGGGTGATGCCTGTTAGTGATAGGTTATAATTGTTAAATTATGTGGTTGATTATATGAGGCGCAAATTTATTAAGCATTCTTGCACTTCTTCTGCTATCCATTAATTCACATTGAAGCATAAAGCTGCTTTTAATTCATCGCAGTATCCGTACAAGGACTTAATATCCCCAAAACTTCTTTACAAATAGTTAGATTTTTTTCTCGCAAGTAGATTTTTTAACTCTCTATCCTGCCTTGAAAAAAGTGAAAGGTTGGTAAATTTTGTTCTTTATCGTAAATAAATTTGTTTATTCTCTCTCTTATTTTGAAAAAAAGCGACTCGATTTCAAAAACTCACGCGGGATCAGCCTAATGTCTGTCGTATCTATTATTTCAATAGTAATATGTGAAAAGTTGAAACCACATTTCAGCTTATGATTAGACCTCAACAAAGTGGCTTTATTGTTCCACCATTGATCAAATACTTACGCTGCGTCAAATTTCGAAAAAGGCTCACGAACATAACATCGACATACACAATAATTTTGTCAATTTAAAAGCAGCTTGCGATGGCTCGATAATCCCATGGGTATCCATCAAAGTTAGATCGAGTCTCTCGAATGATTTGATACCAGGCGAGGCTTCAGATATTTCTTATCATGTAATCTCTTCAATTTCGTCATGGAAAAAAACATTCACATAATATGTGATCATCGTAAAGGCACAATATTCTATAAACATGTCCAGCTTCCTGCTTACTTGTCTTTATTACTATCGAAAAGCAATCTGTGAAAATGAGCTTAGCGATGAATGAGGGCAAAACAAAGTGTATGTGTATGTAAGTGCACGTCGGCAACTGGTAGAAATGTAAATCACTCGGCAGTCGAGGTGGTATGTCAGCTTGAAAATCAGACTAAGAATTACCAATACCAATAGGAGCTACTTTGGGCTCAGTAAGCAATTGTGATGTAGAGCTCTCTGTTAAAGATTTTAATTCTCTACGCCATGACAAACAATAATGTCCTATATCAGCTTGAAAATCAGACAAAGGATTACCATTGTCAATTGGTGCTACTATGGGCTTAGTATGGGCTTAGTGATGTAGAGCTCTCTTGCGACAAATGTAACTGACGCGCTGTAGATCACTCATCCTTCCTGTGCTTCTGTATGGCGCACAGCTTAGGCGCTTTTAGAGAATGATAAAGCAGCACTGGGAGTTTTCAAAAAAAAAGTTCCTTGTATGATCTTAAGTCCTCTACAAGTTGGCGATGACCACTGCATCCGAATAAACTATGAGTTGTACCAACTATATCACATTGATCCTTACGATATTGATCCAATTCAACGAATTAACTTACTGTGACTTCGCTGGATTGGCCATGTCATGAGAATGGATGATAATTCTCTAACGAAAAACGTATTTGAACCAATAATTGACGAAAAATGCATAGAGGTAAACCGTGTCTCTGTTGGGGTGATCAAGTTTAGAAATCACTAACCGCACTTGACGTACGAGACTGAAGAAGGGACAGTAAAGACTTGCTGTATCAGGCCGAAATTCGGTAACAGGTTGTTAAGGCCATTGAAGCAACTACAATATACCAATATATTATTTTAATGTTCGCAATGTACAAAACGCAATTAAAGTAACATATATGACATGTTTATCATATTGAGTTGCTATCTCCATTGGAAATTCTAAAAACTGAAGCAAAAATAGCAGCTGGCGCCAATTATGATATAATTGATAATAAAAATATAATGATAATAAAAAAAAATTGAGTTAGGCTAAAAGTAGGAGAATTCATTTAATTTAATTTGTGTTTATTTTAATTTGATTAGCAATAAAACTTTCAACAATGTAACTTGAAAGTTTACTACTGGGTTATAAAGGGGGCCTTGCAATGCTGATGTCGCCGACGTGCAGAGTTCGTCTAGCTCCGCCACTGCCCTGTATTATGACTTCTAACTTCTACCACGTTTGCTGACTGAGATTGCGAACGCGGACGCAATATTTGTTTGTTATTTAAAAATTACAGTTCAAAACTGTATTTAAAAACTCTATTTAAAAATAGAAAATACACCGAAAATCCATAATTTCCTTACCTGTTCGTTTCAAATCAAATTTTAATAACTTTTCCTTTTCTAAAAAACGATGTAATTAAAATAAGTCATTTGCAAAATATATATTATAACCATTATAAAATTTAATTGCTTAATTTGATGAATCTCTTCAGTTGTACTCAATCTTTTCAGATTTATTTTCTAAGTAAATCTTAGCAAACTTTTTACCTTACTATATTGCAATAATCATTTTACTAAAATAATAACTTCAATTTACAATTTAATAATTTAAAAATTAATTTTTATTGTTTTGTTTACAAATTTTATGTAAATTTTTGTATTATTGTTTTTATTAAGAAATTATTATTGTTTTGAGTTTAATATTAAAATTTACGCATTTCAATTACAATTGTCAGTCTGAAGTTTTCTTAAAACAAAAAAGACAGTTTTTGCACTAAAAGTTATGAAGAAAAAAAGTTCAATTTGTTTTTTAATAAAATTTGTCATAATTTAAGCACCCTCAGGAGAAAATTAGGCTCCTTTGTTTTATAGAATTTGAGTGCTAGAAATGCTATGTCTGTTCCCTTAACGCTAATTCAGCTTAAACTTCATCAACTTAAATTTTGTTTGGTTCATTATTTCACGTCTTCATTGTCTTCTTCTTTACCTTCAGCTCTATTAAATGTTAAGAACAAAGCAAATTTTATGCTGTACCATACTAAGAATTTTCTCGAAGGCATTTAAAACTTAATTAATATTCAAATATAAACATAAATATACAAGTACGTAACCATATACATACCTCAATCCTGTGTATAGTCAACCACAAATTTACTCCATTCTAAACGTTTCAAGGTAAACGGTCTGATATCTAAATTGCGTAGAAGCAACTTGTGGCTGCTGCAACTTACTCTATATCAGTGTATGTTTATATTAATGACACAGTCAGTCGAGATATAAACAAAAAATAACCGCAGGATAAATATGTATAGCAACACCAGCACCAACATCTGCAATAGCAGGAATAGAAAGAAAAACAGCTACGAAAGCTTCCATTGTGATAACCTTAACTGTATTATGTGCAAGTAGGTTAATAACAGAATTTTGTTGTACATATTAAGCGAATCGATGATTAGAATCCTCTTTTTGTTGCTCTTTGTGAGCACTCATCCCACTGCTTTCCAATCTTATTATAGCCCCTGACTTCTGTCAGTTAATTTATCAAAGGAATAAGTACTTGCACAGCAACCACTGCAATCCTTCTATCCTATCTATAAAATCTCTAATTATTTATTTTTTTTCACTTCAGTTGTATAGATAAATTATATGGAAATATATTCAATTTAAATTAAATTGGTACAAACTCCTTCCTCCCCAATTTAGATTTTATCTTTTGTTTACTTGAAGCTTGTTTGCCTATCAACAAACTTGAATATTTTAAATATGTCTGTAGTGCACAAATCAAAGCATACTTTTAGGTTGGTTATGTGCTTATATTGCTGAATTACTTTCGATTGCTTTAATGAGGGAACTTACCTTTATATTTTAATTTCACTATTTTAAATATTGTATAGAAAATTTAATTGAGATTTATTTGTTACCTTAAATGAATATTATTGTGTATTCAACAAGTTCTAAAATTTATCATTGGAGAAAACGTGGGGTAACTGGTTGATGGACTGCCTTGCATAGACCACTAAGTGTATGTAGGTAAGCAGCGAGAGTCGAAGGAGTAACGAATCCTCCTTAATAAGCTAAGAAATTCGTTTTTATTTCACATACCTCTTAATTGTAGCTAGAAGGGTGGGTATTTAAAAAGCAGCATTGACGAACGCATGGTTGTTGGAAATATCGTCGAGTTTGCTTTCGTTAAGGCGCCCAACGGCTTAAGCACAATTTTGGACAAGCCTGGATATGCATACAATAGATGCTTCGATGCATCCTCTTTCAGCACCCATAGACATGTACTATAAAAGATTCGGTAACGTGTGCTAAGACTCGCTCCACCTCGTTCTACTGTCCCGTTAGAGCAGATATTAACTTATGGTAAATTTTTCTAATTTGCTTCTATGTATCAGCCTGAAGGTTCTATATTTGCAATATAGGGACATTGTAGCCCTTGGCTTGGCTACTGAGAAAACCACTAAGCATTATATGTAGAAATGAAATTAAGACAGTAGTGGTAACTTAATTATATTAATCAAATCGATCAATTCCAAATCTTCCAAATGCAGAACCTCTGACTTGGTACACAGAAGCAAATCGGAAATATTTAGACTAATATCTGTTTTAACAGAGAGCGAAGCTGAGCCTACCCTGTAAAATCTCCTGTAGCATATGTTTACCGGCGCTCGAAGAAAAGACACCAGAATACTTATTGTGCCTATATCCAAGCTTGTCCAGAGCCAGGCTTAAGCTTCTGGGTGTCCCTTTCTATAACTCATAACAATATTTCCAGCATTAGCATTGGCTGGACATTCGCATTTGTCAATGCTTCTGGCTAGTTCTAACTTGATCATTCTTCTACCCACTGTTATGAGGAATTCTGGAATAAAAATAGCTTTCTTGTCAAATTCAGAAAGATTCGTTTCTCCTTCCACTTCAACTAACTAAGATAAATTTACTTCTGTTGAAAAACATGGAACGAAAATAAAGCTAGTATTCTTAGAGACAACACCTTTGGCTAGATCGTATATTACGTATTATATAGAGCAGTTCACATTTCGCCAGATTTGCGGCATCATTGGTAGCACTAACTTCGTCATTGATCATTAAATGGGTTAAGAATTTAGTAAATGTAGGGATAAAGACTATATCATATATATCATATAAGATATAAATTTCTTCGTGCCCATTTTATTAAATCTATAATTTCAAATACTAATTCATTGAATAAAGTTGGTGTGTTAGAGTACTTATAACTCCTAACTCATCGCACATTATCTCATAATCTTAAATCAAATTTATTTTATTTTTTGTTGATATGAGCATTAAATAAATATTAAATCTATATACATTAAATTTATTTAATATATTTTTTGCCATTTGTTGGAAACGATAACCTCCAAAGACTATAAATTGGAGTCTATTTTTTTTCTTCAAAGCAAATTAATCACTTTTTAATTTAAAAAAAAAAACATTTTTTTTATGATGAAATAAATTTCAAGGAATTTTCTTTAACACGCGCCAAGGAAAGCGTAGTATTTTTTTCTCTTCAATATTGAAAAACTGACATAAAAAACTCCTACAAAATATTTGAAATACTTGTATGAAATTTTTGCTTTATGGGAAAAGCTAAAATAATTTGAAATTAATTTCATTGAATTATAAAATGAATTTGCTTAAAACTTGAAATAATTAAAAACATTTTCTCTTGTGCGATACGTATTTTCCAGCATCAATTTGCTACTTTCAATATTTGCAAAACAAAAGAGCAGCACTGCAATGAAGCCCGGGAAAAACCCGGTTGTTGGTGAAAATGTGTCGGAATTAAGTTGAATTTTCGTTGCATTTTGGCCATGATGTGCCACGAACAATAGCAGTTCTCCTGTAACCAAGGCAGCAGCAATAAGCACCACATATGTACTTCACATCCAATTCTTAATTAATATTTAATTTTATTATATGAGGATTTAATTAGATTTTCAGCAAAAACGTTATATTCTACATGAGTTGATTTAACACACACCCTTTTGGAGCAAATACTAATCCTTTTAATAACGAATTATGTAAAATTGCATTCACTCCTGTCAATTGCGAACCTTCAGTAGTTTCGTATGCACCTTAGAAATAATCTGCAACTCTGCAATTAAAAATTTAAAAACTTTTGCTTACATTTCATCCTCTTGTAATCTTCCAACGCATGCAGCCATCGAGGGAAAACATCATATAAAATTATCTGAAAATCAATTGTTCTATTGTGCAACTGTGGTAATGCTGAGGTATTTGCACTTACAAGGTTTACTACTTCATTACATTATCAGTCCGAATATTTATGCAAAGCTGCTTAAATCCATCTTTGAAAGTATATTTTTGCGGAGGAAATTATAATATTTTCATAAATAAATAAATTTCGAAGTGAATATCAGGTTCGAATAAAAGGAAGTTACACGTGTTTCTGTTTGAAAAATTTAATGCATTTATCCGTATTCCTTGCATTATGTATCCGTACAAATAAAATCTGATAAATCTTCTTATATTGGATAGAATTTACTGGAAGTTCATAAATATTTCTTTACATTTCACCCATTGTGTACGTAATACTCGTAAAGCTCGTAAATACTCGATAAGATAAGATAAGAGATGTTTGAAAATTATTATTTATATATTTTTTTTAATAAAATTGATTTTAACGTCAGTTATGATGGCAGTGACTATATAGTATAGACACAATTGTATTTAATAGAGAGGGTTTCGAACAGTACGGAAATGCAACAACAAAACATTTTTTTTTTAAATTAATTTTACTAATTAAAATAAAATCATAATTGACATTAAAATCACATTTAATATAGAATTATAATGGAAATAAATATAAATAAAAAAATATATTCAATTTCCAGTCTCTATATTACTTTCCTAGATTATATTCTTATACAAGAAAGCACAACATAAAATAAAACAATAAATAATGCAAGCACAAAAAAATAATATTAAAATTAAAAATAATTATAATTAATTAAGTCAATTATTCTACAGCTGGTTTATGATTTTGTTCTAATATAACATAGATTAACAAAAAACCACAAGTTGGAACATATAAGTCAAGTACGGTTTTAGGTCAGTTGGCACTGACTCTGAGCTTCACATTTGGCAGGTTACGAGTTCAACCCTTGGCACTTGCAGTATCAAAAAATTATTTATTGATTATTTACTGATTTATTAGTACTGAAAAGTGAAAAGGAATTGTATATGTTCACTAATAGTCAGGCAACTATTAAAGGTATTTTTGCAGTCTGTATCTCATCTAAAATAATTCACGAATGTAGACGATTTATTAACGGACTAAGCTAATAAGTCAAGTTAACTCTAGTGTTGGTTTATGGACATTCTAATATAGCAGAAAACGAACGCGTGGATGTAGGATACCTCCCGTTTTAATCCCTGCTCGTGTCAGCCACAGACGGAAGTTAATCATTTTTTAATATAGACAAGTAGGAATTGGACTCATATTTCTTCAGCAGCCAGAACAAGAGCTACATGGCCTTTATACTTGAAATGTAGCACAATCAACTTCTTAAACAGAAGTAAATTGGAAGTATTTAAGACAAAATCTGTTCTAACAAAATCCTGAACTGTAGAACGACATGGAGTTAGGTGCGGCCTGCACTGGATAATCTCTTGTAATAAATGCCTAGTGGCACTCAAAAAGGCACCGTGGCATTTGTTATGTTTATATCTAATTTTGTCCAGAACCAGACGCCATTCTCTTTCCACTTCACTTGGCTACTTACCAAATGCAATCCAAAGGTAGTACAGTAATTTAGTTTATTCAAAACAACAATTAAAAATGTCTTAAATTAATTAAATTAATATAATAAACTGATACGCTTAAGGATACATCTAAGGAAACAGCTAGGTGCGTCAAAATATCTGATTACAAAACAACTATATAAATTCTTAGTCCAATTACTTCTTCAGACATTTTTGAAAAGCTAATATATTGAACGTAGGGCTTGTAACTCTTTAAGTGGACTTTCTTTTCATTCTGCCTTCTTAAACCAAAATAACCTCTTCGAACTTTAGTTTTAGGAGCAAAATAAACTCATGTGGTTAAGTGCGGTGCCTAGTTCTTTGTGAATTTCTTTGTGAAAAAATTATTTATTAAATCGGAATAATTATAACTAATTATTCCATTAATTGTATAAAACCCTAAATAATATTCATCTTAAAACTCAATCTCTTTTGGTAGAGATTCTAAACAAGAAATTAAATACACTTTTTTATCTATACCTTACTTAAAAATTAATTTGTTTTAATAAACAAAAATAACAGTACTAAGCATTAAATTCTTATGCATTATTTAATTTTCATTGAAATTATGATTTTTTACCTTAAAAATGATACACGTTTTGCACAACAAATTCTCTTTTTTTCTAAGAAAAGCGATTTAAATTTTCTTCCGTAAGCTTTCAAAACGGATTCAAGGAAAATTTAGCTTTCAGCAGATTCAAGGAAAATATATAATCTAAACAACCATAAGAATTTTCTACAAATAAATAGAAAAATACGGGTATCTTCACACAATCACTGGCACTGGCAAATCATCCTTCCACCAAGAAAATAATTCGTTGTAATTTCAAAACTTATACGAATTCCGTAATTAATGGCATAACTAATTAAGCTATGGTGGTTGATAGCTTGGTGTTGCCATATGTTGCAAGATAATTAAATTTAATTATTGTTGAAAAGAAAACAAAAAAAATAAAATGTCAGGACTAAGGATTCAAGCACATGTTAATTAAGTTTATCATTTTCCCACTCACATGTATTGTGTATCTTAAAACCATATGTGCCAATGTATATATACAGATTTTTGTCTTTTATTATTATTATTTTTTTTTTCATTTTATCGCAATATATCACATTATAGCTGTGATATGTGTCACACATGTTCACTAAATCAAATTCAATTTTACACTTAATATTAAAATAAGAAAGTAATCTATATTTTGCTAACGTAAAATGAATTGATAATATACAATAAATCGCAAAGAATGGTTATTCGCTTAGATTGCCACAAGACAAAATGTTCGTAATATGTTTTAAAAATAAGTATTTGATATAAACAATCGAGCTTATAATACATAGACGAAAAAATCCGAAAAGTCAATATATATAATATTTAAGTCATCATCAAAATTTTCCCCAACAACTGAGCGGGTTTCATTGCAAGCTTAAGACACAATATATAGGTATATAACATAATACAGATTATTAGCTTTTAAAAAAGTTTTATTTTATTAAAAGTTAACTAGATAGATTTAAAGATAAATAATAGTGACGAAAAAATCCGAAAAATCAATATATATAATCATTGTCATGATCAAAATTTTCCCCAACAACTGAGCGGGGTCATTGCAAGCTTAAGACACAATTTATAATATATAGGTATAGAACATAATACAGATTATAAGCTATTAAAAAAGTTTTATTTTATTAAAAATTAACGAGATAGATTTAAAGATAAATAACAGTGACTCACCCTGTCATTTCAAACAGAGGAGTGTGTTCATTAGGTCTTTAGTATCACAGTTTATCTTCACCAGAAACAGAAAGCATTCCGCTTTACAAATAAATATCATTCGTTAAGAAATTCGTTACAGCAGTTGAGGCTAAGACCTCCAACCCTAGAACACTACTCTTAACTGAAGACAAAGTCGAGAAGTTGAGAGTTAGCTTAAAGAATTCTTGCTATTCTACAGAAATATTATACAATCTATACAACAAAAAACAATGTATCAAAATTTAGGATGACCCAAAATCTTTGCAGTAATCTTCCAAAATTAAGTAAATTCTTCAAATGCTACAGATTTTACTGGGCTACAGATAAGTGACAATTCTCTTTATTCTCTTTATCATATTCTATTTAATATTATTATGAGTCATATATATGTCCATAGTAATTATCACTTATCCGTGGCTCAGTAAAATATTATAATATCTGAAAAATGTGCATTCCTAAAAAGACTAAGACCAAGGTTTTATAAACATCCAAAATTTTGTTGTTTTAACTGAAGATTTTTGTCAGATAGAGTATGTTTTGCCACCCTATATAACGGTTGATATTAAAAGTGAACTCATTATCTCCCATATAATTTCGCAAGATTGACAGATTGAACTGGTCTCAAATCAAAGTTCACAAAAAATGTAAACGTTTCTGTACTGGTTAGAGTACAAATAGATCACTCCCTAATACAAATCAATATCAATACATCAGCAATAAGATCTTCAGACATGTGTCGGAATTGCTGTCATGTATGGTTTAGAGACTCTCTTTGAAGAGTTGACAAATATCTCTATTGAAGAATCTCTTCTCTTATTTTTTTTCTACACTTTTTTACTGTTGCAATCTTTAGATCCGCGTGAAGATTTCTAATCCTAATGGACATTGAAATATCTGCCTTTATCGGTAAAAACTGTATAAGACACTAGATTCAAGGCATCATCTAAATTAATTAAATTGAAAGAGATTCTACAACATTTATTAGGTGGAATCTTTCAAACTGTCAAATTAACAGTGGTACAATACGAATTGATCATTTGTTTTATTGATAGAATTCCAAAATATGTGACATCTTTAACATATCTCATATACTTTCAAAGCATATTGTAGATGTTGACTTTTATTTCTTCTTTTAATCCTTGCTCTTGACAGAGCGTGATGCCGTGATATAGAAATATGATTTTAAGTTGAGAAATTTAAATAATAAGTTTACTTATAATCTTGGTTTCTTTAGCGAATGTGCACTGCAAGGCTTTAAACTGAATGTGTGAACCAGAACACCTATTTAGCTTTCAGTGACAGAATATTAATAGTTTTCTTATAATCTTCTTTTAATCTTCTAAGCTTAAAAGTGGATAAATGCACCAAAGTACTCATTTAGCTTTCTATATCAAAATATTTTAGTTTTTCAAAACTTTATGAGGAAGATGTGTAATATATAACTCTTAATTGAAGATCATCAAATCAAAAGATGAAAATATATAGCCTAACATTATCAAACCAATGTCAAACTCAATTTTTTTGCTATATATGTTTTCTAAATTCTCTATATTGATATTATTATTTCCTAAATAAATGATTTTTTCTTGTAGAAATCTTATATATAGTTTTCACTTTTATATGTACTAGGTTAGGTTATTTTCGAAAGGCGCGTGCTAACCTTGTTAAACAATTTGGTTTTTCAGATGAAGTTGAGGAGATCCGATAAGTTTGCTTTCGTTATCTCTTCCAAGGCAGTGAAAAAGCGATCCCCGGGACATTGAAGTCGCCTTGTCTGAAGTCCTGGACAGAGACAGAGAAAGTGGTTGATAGATTCTACCTCCTCTTCATCTTGGCAACTCCTGCATAATCCGCTTGTTGGATTTCGCCACCGTTGGAGCATAGATGCAATGGCACAGTGCCCCGTTATTACTCCAGTAAGCACACGAACTGCAGGTTTGCTGAAGCCTGAAAGGCTTTTCGTTTTATATGTCCTAACATCCATAATAATATTACATCCGATTTTATTGGATCTTAAACGAGTACTCCTTTGTTTCCTTGTTCTGTTTTTTATGAACAATTTTGCGTTGGTGTCATCCAATGTGCTCATTCACCATTATTATCTGCTTAAAATCTTTACAAAATACTTTTACGGATTTATTCAAAATATGCAATCCAAACTTAAGTCGAATTGTTGCCAAAGAAATGTTTTATTGCCAAAGCAGAGCGGCAGATAAACCTGAAATATCACATTTTGCGTGTGATATATTTTTAAACGTCGAGGAGTTAAAAATAAGCTCTATGAACGTTAATACGAAATTTATAAAAAGTTTCCCCAATAAAAGCAAATGTCTGCGACTTTCCACAAGGTAAAAATACATTAATGCGAAGCTAAAAATAAAGTAAAATTCCCTTTATTGATTTATCTTGTACTCGTATTAAAAACGGAAGTATGTCACAGGTTGGAAAACCTTGTTAATATTATTAAACAGGAAATTTAATAACTCTAATTAAGGTACGGAAATACGTAACCAGATATGAAAGTAGATAAACTAACAGCGCACAATATCCCAAAGAAATTGATTTACAAATACATAATTTATGGTAAATACATTAAAATTTTGCAAAGGAAATGAAACCGAAAAAAAAACACTTCATTTTTAAACATGCATTATTTTTTAATTAATTAAAATTATAAATAATTCGAAATAAAAAATTAAATGTTTAGTGAAATTTTTATTCAAACAGCTTCAAAATGCGTCGCTCATCAACCCGTAATCGCTCCAGTTCCGTAGCGGGCACAGCATTTAGTTTAAATGCCATGAATGCTGCAACCACCAATGCTGCTGCTAATCTAAATGGTAGAGTATCGAACTCATCCTCACCAAACCCAACAGAGAGCACTGATTATTATAATACCCGTCGAGAATCACTTATAAAACCCACTTGGCAACACATCACGCCTGGACAAATACCACCAAAAACTTTGGATAAAATAAATGGCATCACATCCGATGATTCTGATGATGATGACTTTCCGAAACGTCCCAGTATTGTGATGCATTACTATACCAATAACAATAACAATAGCCAATTGCATTTGGGCAACAATAGTAATAGTGGTGGGCTATTGGCACGTAAGGAGTCTATAGCTTTTAATGCGCGTTGTGCAACTGATTTGCTTGCTCATAAAGATACATCGACCGTAACAAAATTGTTCAGTGGCAGTAGTGGAAGTGGCAATGCTACTGGGACTGCTGTAGCTGGTAACAGCAGTAAAGTTAGTGATGTGGATACTACTACTGCTATTGATGATGGAAATGGTGGCGTTAATCTATGTAAAAATGCTGGACGTGCGCTTATGCGTATGATAACGAACCAGGCCACAAGTAGTGTTGATGAAGATGACTATGACGTTTTGGGGAAGGTGAAGAACTTTGTTGCAATGATTTTCAATTAAATTTATAAACTTTCGGTTTTCCAGTTGTTAAACATTATTTTAATTAATTTAAAACTGTTTTAATTTTAATTATGGAGATCAATGAAATGCTTTTGTGTGCTTGTGATGAGTATATAAATAATGAATGTCGTAATGTATATTTATTTCGAATGAATATCGAGTAAAAGTTTAAATATAATTTAAGTACACATATATGAAACATATATATGAAGTTAGTTTGATTAGTAAGTAATAAAATCAAAAAAAAGATATGTAAGAAAAGTTTTCTACTAACTTTTTATAAAAAAACATCACTTTCCAGTTTTAAACATTTATTCTAATGGTTTTCCACTGCCACTTTAAAAATTTATACAAAAACACATTGTATACCCATTCTATTGTGGTACTTATTTAATCAATAATCGCATGTACCTTTACCTCACTATTTTATAGTGCAAAATGATGAATTTTTTCAGTCCTATCCTTAGTTATTACATTATTCGAGCATTATGCGCTATAAGGACCATTTTATACAGACAGGCGTATAACTTTTCACAAAGACATGTTGTTCAAAGAGTCAAATTTCAATTGTCAATTTCCTACTTTTACTACTCTTTCGGTACGTTTTTTTTTTGACGCACTTTAAAATATATTAATTTTTGTGTGGATATGCGTACATATCCATACAAAAAATACACATATTTACTCCTAATAGCTGCCAATTCAGATTTTTATTACTAATCAACACTGTTTTGACCAACCTGACGTGACCATGACTCTCTATATAACATAGTCTTAAGACAATTTGGTGGTCATTCAAGTATAGATGTTAAATATTATTTAATTCCTTAATAAAAAATCTTCTATACATAATTGCCTTTTCCACAAAATTAAAAATTATATTCCTATTCCCATTCTATCTTCTACGTCATTTAAGCAACACCAAAAACGTATGAAGTAATCGATTAGGAGTAATGCTGACAAGTAAATACGAATAGGAGTAATGCTGACAAGTAAATATCGATTTCAATGATTTTTTCCTTGTCTTATTGAAACAACATTTCCTTTTAATAATCATTTTTTCATTATTTAGACCCAAACATATTCTAACAATTTCAAACATTTTGCTTCGTTTTATTTTTTAAGCATAATTCACTAATATTCACTTTCACAATTATTCATTTTCAATGATTATAAGCTGTCGTAAAAACTGAATTTTTTTTAATTTCTAATAAAACGAGATACTGTACAAAGCTCTGTTGAGGTTGTGGAAACGTTGACCACAAAATTTCTACCACTTTTTTAATAAACCCAAACTTACATACATTAAGACTGAAAAGTTTTCGGAAATTCTCATTTAAAATTCGCGCGCTGTATATTTTTCGATATTTTAAGTTTATGTAGTTTGGCAGCACTGTCCTTAATTACTATGCCAAAAATGAGCGCGATCTGTCAGACAGTTCGTTTACGGCAGCTGTTGAAACCAGTTCACCTCAGTAGTGCGTTGCGAAATGTCTTCGACGGTCGTACGACCGTCCTGAAAGGCTTTGTACCACTCATAAACTTGAGTTTTCGATAAAACTGATTCCCCATAAGCCTTTTGTAGCATTCGCAACGATTCTGCACACGAAATTTCGTTCGAAACACAAAATTTGATGCAAACTCTTTGTTCAATATTTTTTTCCATTGTTTTTTTCGCAACGCACTACTGAGGTGAACTGGTTTCAACAGCTGCCGTAAACGAACTGTCTGACAGATCGCGCTCATTTTTGGCATAGTAATTGTCCTTAATTGCTGCCACACTACATAAACTTAAAATATCGAAAAATATACAGCGCGCGAATTTTAAATGAGAATTTCCGAAAACTTTTCGGTCTTAATGTACAAATTGTCATCCATCTCTCTATTAAATAGCCTCGTCATAAAGAAATTTTTAGTGGGATTGTTGAAAATTTTACTAACAACCCCACTAAACAGTGATTGTGTCCGTTGCTGGTACTCTCACAATATTTCAGTCGGAATATCGCACATATTTGATTGAAATGTCGTTAGATTTATAGGTTAACCTAAGGTTAACCGAGATATTCTTAGCACATTTTTAAACAGTGGCCTGAAAATAACACAGAAAGCTCACAATTTTATTTATAACCAATAACAACCATTGTGCCTCTTGCTAGTATTTTCACAACATTTAAGAATCGAAATGTCAGTGCATTCGGTCGGTGCATTTATTGGTCAACCTTAGGTTAATCCAGATATTCTTGGCATATTTTGTAATGGTGGCTTAAAAATTCCCCAGAGATCACGCAGTTTTACTCATAAACAAACTCCCATTGTGTATCTCGCTATTATTTTCACAACGTTTAAGAATCCAATAAAATGTTGATGAATATAACGGTTAACCTGAGGTTAATTGGCATATTTTATTGGCATATTTTTAAATAGCTGCCTAACAATAGTGCAGAAAGCACACAGTTTTAACAGCCATTGTGCTTCTCGCTATTTTTGCAACATTCAAATCAAAATGTAGTAAGTCTTTAAATAATATGTCAGTGTATTTATTAGTTAACCTGTGGTTAACTGAGACATTCTGGGCATATTTTGCAATGGCAACATAAAAATTTCACAGAAATCACACAGTTTTACAAACACCCATTGTGTATTTCTCTAATATTTTCACAAGGTTTACAAATCGAATAAAATGTTAATGCATTTAATGATTAAGTACAGAGAGCACATAGTTCAAACTATATATTTATAAAATATTTTATTTACTATCAGAATAACTGGTCATTCTATTTTGCTCTCACTCTCACTAACATATTTCATGAGAATTTTATTTTCTTACCCGCTTTTCTATAGTAAAGCGGTTAGACCTATAAAAAGGTATACCGGTTTTTACTGCATTTCATAGGCAGAAGAGAAAATGTCAATTATCTGTTCTGTTACTGCTCGGCGCTTTTTTAAAGGTTGATATTTCATTTAAAGAGTACCCTCTTTATACGTCTTTCCTACTCATTGAAATAGGCGTTAAATGCAATATTTTTGACGAATTCCATTCCATTAAGAATTGCAGTCAATTTCAGATCTTAAGTATATTTTATGCTGTTTATAATGCACTATTCTACAAATTTTTTTTCTTTATTATAGCACTTTTTAGAAGATGTGCATTTAATTTAAGAATCACTGGAATATGTATAGCTCTTAACAACATTAAAAATTTCATTATGGGAAGTGAACAGTGGTTCAGTAAACTCGCACACGTATTACTTAATATCTATCTATTCATAGTTGAGATTGCACTATTCATATCCAATAAAGAATGTTTAAAAAAAAATTTCACTTTATATAAGAATTGCATTAAATTTCTCATTTAAATTTATTTTATGCAGTTCATAATGCACTATTCTATTAAATTTTTTTTTTCCTTTATTGTAACTACCAACATCACATCTTGCTAACTACGCCCATGGAAATTACATAGCTTATTCCTTTATTAAATATTTCTGAAAAATATTTTGTAATTGTAAACTACATAAATGTATCTCAATTTACTTCTGTGGAAATATAGCTTCAAGCTATAAATTAAATAGTAAAACAAATTCCATTCCATGCAAACATTTAGTCGTAAATCATAACATACCGTACAAATTCTCTGTAAATTAATAATATTAGAGAATATAATTTGTATTTAATTTTAAAAGGATTAAATTTAAGCATAACAAGCAAATAATAATTTAAGTAAAAATAATAAACTTTTGCTTCAGGAGCAATAATTGGAATCAATTTTTGTCACTCATACGCCCACACCACTACCAATCAGCCAACCAATTGTCAAATCAACGCTCTAAGTGTGAACGTGTTAACTTCATGTTAAAAAGTTAACGATTTTTGTGTAATGTAATTATAATATCGCATTTCCTACACCGAAACTTACATTTAGACAACCTCAAAAGCTGAAACCTTTACCACACATAATGCCTAAAATTCTGTTTTCAGTAAAATTCAGTAAAATTATTCAAGTGAAAAATGTCAGCTATGTTTACTGACACGAAGGTTAGACACAACAGCTTAACACCATAATTCCGGGAAGTACTAGGCGTAGTATTAGCGTGCCTTCGGCGTAGTTGAACGTGCCAATCAAAACAAAACAATTACCAAACCACAGGAATATGAAAGCGTATACCAACAATGCTCGAAGTATCTCAAATTCTTAAAACTTTTAAATCAAAACTTCAGCAGCTGCCGCTACTTTGAATAGTAATGCTGCTTTGTTCTGTGATTGTCAGTTTGTTGTCCTTTGATAAGGATGAATTCCTGCTAATAAGACAGCAACTGTTTGGCATGTTCTTGACTTGAGATACACTTTGTGCTCTGAAACATTTTTCTATTAAGCGTTGTTTGCTCTCTGACTTGGGCGCAAACTTCTTAACTTATTTTACTTTTCTACTTGTTGCGCTAATAAAACCTTTTATTCAAATGCCAATAAAAAATAAACAGAAAAGAATTTCTATAGATCAGAAAGGAAAATTTCAAAAATATTTTAGAAAAGTTAAATTGGTTTTTTATATTTCAATATTAAATTTTTTGTATCGTAAAGTTTTTCGATATTTTTTCCTTTATATCTTACAAGGATATTTCTTTGTTAGCCATAAAGTTACAAAAAATACGTTGCTTTAAGGTATATAATGTGTCTAGACATATCATAAATGTTCTTGTAATTCGTTTGAAGTAATTTTTCTTCGAAAAAATTAAAAAACAATTATCTTCAAAATGAGCAATTAAAGGGAAATAATAATAATTTTTGTCCTTTTAAGTATTTTATTCTGAAGCACAAAAAAGCATAAAGTGGTATAACCGTTCCTTTAAAAGGAACTTCAAATACTCATTTTAAATATTATTATTATTTATTATTGACTAGTGGGGATTATAATTATTGGCATAGTCTTAAATAAATAAAATTTACATTACAATCTTAAAAAGTTTGCAAACTCAAAAAAGTTTTCCGATCTTCTTGCTCTGGGACGTATCTTATAATTTGATGAAGAATTGGGAAATCACTTTTTATTAGCTATATATATATATATATATGAGGAAGAACATAATTATTTATCACATATTATCACATAATATAAGATAGGTGAAGAAGAAAAAAGTTATCCAAGTATTTATCATTTAAATATTCTACAGTCAAACTAACATAACTCGAACTAAAAAGAGTGCCACAGGGTTTAGAGAGCAAATTACATAAAATTCTGCTTCCATAACTCAAACTTCTATAACTCGAATAAAAATATTGTCTTTAATATATTCTTCTTCTTCTTCATTCTTCTTAATTCTTTAAGTCGAATTTTTGTTTTAAGTAAGAATCCATTTTGGTCTTAGGGGAAGTCTCTTATGTTGCTTCATTGTGCAAAAGCCAGCCGCTGACACAGTGGTTTAAAGTGAATAAAATAATTTCTAATGCTACTTATACGATAAAATTGAGCTTGACAAATAAATTTGTGCATCAAGGTTTCCTACAGATGCCGATATTATACAGCATTATAGCTCGATTCTAAGTGCGACGGAAAATAATGATCAGAGTTCAGTGGATGCAATTGCTCATCAGCCTTCCAAGAATGAAGTAGAAGACTCATTCAAAATTCTGAAATTTTATTTGCACAAAAAAGATGCTACAACTGTTTATCACTATTTGGCTTGGAATAAAAACTAAAATCCCACGCCCTAATTTCTGAGTATATTACTCCACTATGAATTTTGTGCTGAATTTGATTTCAAATAAATAAAGATAAACATCTTAAAATGTAATTCCAGCTTCTTTCAAAAATAAAAAAAAAATAAAACAATTCTCTAACTCGAAATCTCCATAAGTCGAACCTTTTCTTTGCAAAATATGTTAGTACTTCGAGTTATGGAAGTTTGACTGTATTTGTTTATCACTTGTATTCCCGTAATACGAAAGCGGTTCTGTGGAGGGAATAAGTAACTTCGGAGAGATAATATTTTAGTCAGTATTTACAAACTAATATGCTAGGGAGTCGGATACTTCATTAAATTAGCTCATTAAATGGTTATACTGCCGAATTCCGCTTCTTATATCGAATATTGCTAAAAAAGTTCTCAAGGATATCTTGATTCCATATACCATATAAATTAGTTGGTTGGTTGGTTTTAGTCGCAGTAGAGTCAAATCTTCTGTTCAAGTAGTAGGTAAATGTAAAATCTCAAATATCAAGAGGGATAATTGGGTTTGATATACATTTTGTGCTTCAATTACTTCAATGGCGCATGCCACACTTAAGTAATTTTGGAGGATTAATTTTGTTGCATAAGGTTTTAATGCTTGCTACACTTGATGAATTCTGCAGATTGAAAATTCTTATAAATGAACTATACTTGGTTTTCCGGTCATTATTCCTTTCTGGTATTGAAAATAAAATGCATAATTGGGTTTGATATGCATTTTGTGCTTCAGTTACTTCAATGGCCCATGCCACACTTGAGTAATTTTGGAGAATTAATTTTGTTACATAAATTTTTAATGCTTGCTACACTTGATGAATTCTGCAGATTGAAAATTATTATATATGAAGTATGCTTGATTTTGCGATCACTATTCCTTTCTGGTATTGAGAATAAAATGTTCATGTAAATGCAAAATTTCAAATATCAAGTGGGATAATTGGGTTCATTACCTTTTTAACAGCATCAGAGCTTAAGTAATACTTCAATTCACTGAATGCAATAGATTGTATGAAAACTGTTATAAAAACTACTATTAATCCTTAAGTTTAGTGAAGTGTGACGTAGGCTTCTAAGCAGAAAAATTCTATAAATCACTAACACAAACTAACATAACATAACCGACTGTATTGAACATTCTCACCTATTACTTGGTTCTTGTGCCAAGGAGCCAGTGTGTGCAGAAGTAAAATGTTTACCAACACTTGCAATTTCAACATTTAATACGAAGACAATAACAGCAGAAAAAAATTGAGAACAATTGTTGTTTGTGTAGCGAACAACGGTTGAAAGCAATTGTTGTTTGTGTAGCAATCAAATACTTATTGGAAAATATATGTAAACGAATGTGTGCGTATGAAAGTGTGTTTGTGTGAAGGAAACATATTTTATATTGCTTTTATAGAGTTTAAAAAGTATTCATGCCAAGCATAACAGCTTATGCTTCCTGGCTTAGTACTGAAATGAATGAGTTTTTATCTTTTCATATGTTTGCTATAAGAATTTTTTTAATACAAGATTTCTAGGAAAAGATGTGTTTTTATTTTTTTACTTTTGAAATTTAAAATTTTTTTTTTTCAATATTTTAAAAATTTAAAGAAGAAAATATAAGACAAATATGAATATAAAACCTTTTGTTGTTTATTGTTGTTATAATAGTTTTTTATTGTACTCATTTTTCCTTATTTTTTGTTTTTGTATTTTTAAGCTTTTTTAAAATTGCCATTGTATGCTGTTTAAGTCCTTCTTTCTTTGTAAACAATGTTCTGTTGTACATATAAATAATAAGAAAAATACAATAAAATACACAAAAAAGAAAACACTTTAAAACGAACACAAATACACACATACACTAATTTGGCTTTTTTGTTAAGTCCTCCCATTCCAATCAACTGCTTAAATGGAATTTTATTTACTATGTCTTGTTTTTTCTTTTCTTTTTTTATTTCTTCCTCTACATTCTCTACTTCAATTATTAACAGGTGATTATGCTTGGTGACTCTGGAGTTGGAAAGACTTGCCTGTTGATCAGATTTCGCGACGGCAAATACATGCCAAACTATTATATTACAACAGTTGGCATTGACTTTAGGGTAAGACTACCACATACACATTGTTATTTATATAGTAGATATGTATGTCTTGTTGTGTCATCTCCTTTAGCTATTTGAGTGTGTTTATTTATGTTATTGCTGTCTGTCAACTCTTACCAGCTGTTAACATTACTGAGTGCCTTTACTGTTAGCAGCTAATAATGTCTACAACTTTTATTGATGTGTATTTTTATTGCTGTTAAATTTTCTTTCTTATTTGTAATTGTGTTTTAATCTAAAATTTTCTTTTCGCTAAATGTTTTATGAAATCCTTAAAAATATAAAGTAAAACATAATTTTATTATGTATAATTGCTTATTTAAACTTTAAGTATCAAAAGCTTTATGGATTAGTAGCAGTTTCTACTCCTTTTTAAAAAAATGTTCGCTGCGTTTCTTTATAACTGCTTTCAGTTCATTTAATGCACACAAAGTAAAAGATTAGTAAAGGTAAAAATTATATTAGAAAGAAATAAAAATAAGTATGAATGTAATCTTAATTGGGTTTAAATCTATGTCAAAGCATTATATATAATTTAAAGGCTGATTATATATATTATATATAAAAAGAGTTTAGTAAAGGATAACTAAAAATCCTTAATGCATTAATGCTTAAAAAAATTCTCAAAGTATATCGTTTATTAATGCATTTTAAAAATTTTAGCAGAATTAAAAACTACAAAATTAAATTTAATTTATACAAGACTCGGTATATATACAAATGCAAACTGTAGATACTGTGAAGAGAATTAGGAGTCGGCCACACATGTTAGAATGCACTGCGCTAATGCTTATACGAAATAAGCTCCTGGGAATGTATATTCTTATGGAAGTGGCAACAAAACTCTGTAAAGTAGGTTCTATAATAAGGGGACACAATAGACCCGACGGTCGCAATGCCACATCCCATAACAATAATAATAAGCTTAAATTATAAATTTTATATTATTTATTTATTTTTTTTATTTATATAATTTTATTAATTTGCTATTTAAAGCCAGAATTCTTATGATAAGATTTTGAAAAAAATTTCCTGGCCCAGTATTTTTATCTGGATACAGATCAAAGTCAACCAGTCTATTAGAAGGTTCTTGCTATATTCATGCATTTGCTCTAAACTCATTGAAAAGTTTTGATATGAAACTAAGATAGAAATTTTTGGATCAGTATTCTCTTCTGAACATAGATTAATTGG
Organism: Teleopsis dalmanni; assembly: GCF_002237135.1. Taxonomy (NCBI): domain Eukaryota; kingdom Metazoa; phylum Arthropoda; class Insecta; order Diptera; family Diopsidae; genus Teleopsis; species Teleopsis dalmanni. The sequence continues at coordinate 19,880,129 of NC_051846.1, forward strand.
GGTCAGTTAATTAGTAAAATAAAAGTGTAGACTTCTTTTAGGCAGTGGCGATAAATTATGACCTCCTCCTAGACTCAGTTAAGATGCACTATTAGATCATTAATCAATAAGTTGACTAAACTTTAACATTTTTTTTTACATAATTATCTTTCAATTAGATTTAAGTTTATCAAAGAATAAATTTTTGAGTTCTGTCAAATTATTGTTAATTTTTAGACTCTAAAATAATAAAAATCCGGAGCGTGAATCAATATTAAACTAAAGCCGTTATGAACTGGAATCTCGACTCTCAACCAAAGTAATGTTCAGATACTATATAAAATGATTTTATAAACGATGAGTAATTGTGAAGTACTGTTGTACTTCTTTTCTTTAGATACCTACATTACCTATGGTATTTTATTGTGTCATATGTGCTGAAATAAATACTAATTACAATGAGATAACGCAATATCTATTGCGACGTATGCGTCTAAATAAGCACTAATTACAATAAGACAATGAAATATCTGTTGTGGAGTTTACGCCTAAATAAATACTAATTGAAATAGTCTATTGCGGAGTTTACGCCTAAATTACGCACTAATTACACTGAGACAATGAAATATCTGTTGCGGTGTATGCGCCTAAATAAACACTAATTGCAATAAAATAATGCAATATCTGTCGCAAAGTTGTGCCTAAATAAATACTAATTGCAATAAGTTGATACAATGTCTGTTGCGAAGTTTGCACCTAAATACATAGCATAAGATAATTAAGGCTATTTCTCAGCCTTCAGATGTATGTTCATACTTGAACAGACACTCAACCAAACTACTTCAGAGAGTTTTCAGAACCCAAAACACATATTAGTTTATTATTTGAACATATCTTAAATTCTTGTAATAAAAACTTTAAAAGTACTGTGTTTTTTTTTTCACCTCCATTGATTTCAATTATTTTTCATACATATATGAATAACGTAACAAATGACTAAGTAAATGACCATAAGTAGTAAAACCTTTTAAAATGTTTATTGTAAGTTCAATTAAAAAAGGATATACTTTTCCATATAAGTATATTTTATAAATATCTGTATTATTCTTTTTCAATAATAATGCTGACTACAAAAAGTTTAATTTTTTTTTACATTGTACTATTTAAACCATTTATAAAAGCAAATAATTACCTTATTACTATATATTACTTAGGATATAAATTTTTTATATTGAATTTACAATAGATTTTGAAATCAATGAATCTTACAACATTCAACATAAATACAACCACATCATAATGAATAAAATTTATTTCTTTTGAAAGGAATCCTGTGCTTTTACTTGACAAATAATATTGTGAAGTTACCATGACAATGGTGCCATTATAAAATATATCGTTGTCTTCAATAATAAAAAAAAATAAAATATTTATACGTTTTCCTTCACGAAAAATTATTTTCATATTTGCAAGCACACAAATAAAAATTTGTTACTCATACGCACCGTTTGACCGATAATTTTTGCAAATAATATAAAATTCATTAATGCTGACAGAAATTTCATTTTTTTTTTTTTATTTTGGTAAATATGCTATAAATAATTAATAAATTTGATAAACAGATTTCGCAATAACATGCAATAATCTTTTATTTATTTACCTTGTTTTTGTAGCTTTGTAGCTTAACGTAAGTTGAGGAAAATCAATCAATATTTTTGAAATAAAAACATAAAAAAATTAAAAATTTAAAATTTTGTTCAAAATTGCTTTGCAAATTTATACAAAATCAAAAATTTATGGAAAATATATAAAATTAAAAGATTTAAATTTTTAATCAAAATTGTTTTGCAAATTTATACATAAACCAAAAATATATATAAAGTATATATGTAGGTATATAAATTGCAGAAATCGTCAAGTTATAACAATCAATTATATGTTTTACGTTTACACATTTTTTGAGTAGAATACAACTTTAAATAATTAAAAATATTAACATTTTAATATCACGAAAACATTAATTAGTATAGGAATAGGAATAAACTAGCTCCCGGAGCTAGCGGAGCACTGCGACCATGATTGATCTTTTGTGCTGCAACAGACACTAACCGAACAGGAAATATTCCGCCTTTCGAATGAAAGCCAGAATGTCGGCCGTTGAGGGCCTCATAATGTCAGAAGAGCAGATAGTTTTAGATCCAGAGGCCTCCTCCTAGCCCAAATCAAGGCTGGGCAGTCACAGAGAATGTGGCTGAAAGTCTCGTCTGCTTTTAAACAGAGTCGATAATCTATCTTTTTGGACTGATAACGCAGTCGATGGTGACCTGTTAAATATCCCACCAGCAGCCTCAACTCTATTCTGCTGAATAAGGATACCATACTATAACTGTAGGGACAAACCAGCTCTTTAATTAGACAGTTACCTGAAGTGTCGCGACTTTAATTAGTCTTTCTTCTTCTTATTTGGCACTACAGTCCAGTGTGAATCTTGGCCTCCCTCACGATCTGCCTTTTTCTATCCCGATCTTCTGCTAATCTCTTCCAGTTCAGTTCTTGGCCTACCTCTGTGCCTGATTGTTATCGACTTTGCGTTCTATATGCTGCTCGGCTTTCTCTTCAATCCAATTCTTAATAAATGAGCAACCTATTGTAGCCTTTGCGAGTAAATGTATCTCACTATATTTTCGTTTCTTACTAGTTCTTCAATTTTATTATTTGTTCGTCTTTGAGTATTATATTAATTAGTTATTATATTCATTATATTTATGTATATATATAAGTCCTATTGAAGTCTTATTTTCGCTATTTCACTTAATTTAAACTTAAATTGAATCCTTTTCAGTAATCGGTGGGTATCCATAAAGTAGCTTTCTTTAATCTTTTAAAATTTTCTGCTTTTATTAAATACTTTTTTTTTTGTTAATATATTTTAACATCTTTTACCTTTTCGAGCCTTATGCAATTATCTTCTTTATTGAGCAGTCAAGTACACTTGCGTTTTTAATCACCCTTTTTATCATTTACTGCCATTAACATGACGAACAATTGATATGAAATTCGAGAAGCTATAATCTGTAATTTCGTCGAGATATCTTTAATTAAATTATTTCCCATTAAAAGTGAAAAGGAAAATTTATTTGTGTTCATTGTCATAAATTCTTAAGAATTTACATAAGCATGTGTATTATATTTATCTTAATTTTATTGTTTACACTGTGAATTAACTTAAAATTTATGTTCATTGATGAGAAAATACTCTAAATTTAATTAAAATACGAGTATAAAGAAATTATTCTATATAAATATTCTTTACAAAAGTTTATCTTCCAAATAATCTGTATAAGATGAATTTGATGAATTTGATGAATTTATTCATGTGAAAAATTCTTTCGAAAGGTGTGGAAAATTTGTTTTATTGAAAATTGCTCTTCCAAAATAAATTGTAAATTAAGATAGCTAAAAAAAATCTGATGTATGCAATTTATTGATAAAATATTATTAAAATTAAGTTAACGCCTACAATAGGTTTATGCATGCGAAAGCATTTTTCGAAAGCATTTTTACACTGCAAAAAAAAATTGTCCTTTATGAAAAGGCGTGCATGCATAATGAAAATATCTTTTTTTATTTTATTTTATATAGTGCAAAATTTTAAATAATAAAAATAAATATTCCACTCAATTGAAAAATAAATTCAATGTCAAGTTCAGTTATATAATATGTTTTATTATTTTATATAATATTTTACAAAATATATATATTTATATTCTATTGCATACTTTATTAAGTGGAAACAAAAATTTCAATCAAGCAATGTTGCACATATAAATATTAATAAAAAAAAGACTTAATATTTAATATATATATATGTATATATATATACTGCTATATATATACTGTGAACTATAAAAAAAATAAATAAAATATATACTTTATATTTGTTAAAGCAAAAAAAATTCAAAAAATTCGTTAGTCGCTACAGGTATTGCAATATTACAAATGTTATTTTATATATAAAAATATTTTTATTTCTTGATTTTCTATGTTATAATATTACTAGGATTTCAGATAATATGACACTTGAAACGTGTTTTATGAACAAATTCTTTTAATGAATAAAATGACCCATCAGGAAATTTGAGAATAATTTTATAAAAAATGTGTGGTATATCTAACGGCAGTATATATATGTATATATTGTATTATTTCTCAGTAAATTGAAACGTTAAAAATATATTCAGTTTATGAAATGAAATTAAAAAATATATTAAATAAAAAAATAATAATATATAATTGTGTTTTTAATAGAATAAAGTGGTAGTTGTGGATAATACACGAGTGAAGTTACAAATATGGGATACAGCCGGACAGGAACGTTTTCGTAGTGTCACCCATGCATACTACAGAGATGCACATGGTAAGCTTAAATTTATAAATAGTTTATTATATATAATATATTTTAAAAACTGAGAATATACAAAACTATTTGTGGTAGTACTTTAAATACCAATAATTACTGTGTAAACCTTATCAGATAATGTTATTATATCAGATAATATTATGCCAAATATTTTTACACTCTGTAAACTTAAACTATCAATTATTTTTTATTTTTTTCATATTTCTTTCATTAAGTTGACAATCTTAATATATCTTAAGAGATCACTAATAAATACAATTACCGAGAAACTAAAAAATAGTGATGTAATCACGGTTGCCACTTATGGTACTTTAGTACCAAAATTGGTACTTTTTTTTCGTTTGGTACTCATGTTCAAAAAATGGTACATTTTTGACGACCCAACTTCATTGTGAATATTTCCAATTAATTTTTTTTATAAATGCAACTTTGCACTATTTTATATTTTGTTCATTTATAACACTATGAAAAACACAGAACGAAAAAATAAAAAGGTCCAATAAAATTTTGGACCTTTTTTTAGAGAAATGGTACCTTTTTAAACCAATTTTGGTACAGGAAAAAATTTTCAAGTGGCAACCGTGGATGTAATCTACTCAAGTCTTATTAAGCGACATAAAAACTGGTACTGCAGTCTGGTACTGGAAAGCAAAACATATATTGTTAAAATAATCGAATATTGGAATTAACAGAACAAATACTCTTACTATGAAAGTAGAGACGTATTATCCCAAAATTGTTTTGTAGTTTTCATAATAACTTAAATCAAGTTGTTCACCGCTGAGTCCAAGTAATTCTTAAAGACAACTTGAGAATTATATTTTTTTAACTGTACGTTATAAGCTAAGCTAATGCTTAAATAAACTCAAAATCTTGTCTATTGCGTTCTATATAGAGTGGGACATTGGAACAGTGATCTCACTGAAGTGAAGGATAAGCCGAAGTAGACCATGAAACAACTTAGGTTCTTTTTCGTCCTTCGATTTTCGGGATATGGTTATTAAGTTAAAGCCAACATGGCTTCTGTTCATTTAACTACATCCCTTGTTAGTGCAAGCAGCTCATTTAGCTTGAGGTTAGCTGACAAGTTATCACCAACACAATGGTGTCCCCCGACACTCATTATCCTGCTTGCCAGTGCTGGGCATTGGCACAATATGTACACTATGGTTTGTTTTTCTTCTAGATATAATCTGCAAGTGTCTTTCTCAACAACAGCTATATTTTTGAGGTGATATTTAAAGTTTTCGTATCCAGTATATAATGAGATCAGCCTACTTAGGGTGCTCCGCGGATAGCTACGCATTTTAATGGCTTCACAGATCATCAATTTTGGCATCATAAGTTTAACTGTCTACAAGTGCTCATCTCTTTTCACCTGCTAAGATAAAATGAGGCTTTCCACTTACCAACATAAGCCGCAGTTATATTGTAGTCTAATAGTATTATGGGCTCTGGGCCCGCAGAAGCTATAGTTTGATACTTGCTTTGCAAATTCATCTGTCTTTTCATTTTGCTCAATACCAATGTTTCATTTCCATGAGCTTCGTGAGACATAATTGTACTAAGCTGTTGGATACTGTTGCTTGATTGTTCACCGCTATCAGAATCTTTTTCTGATATATCTGATAACCCAATAGTTAAAGAGAGCGCACGCTACCTTTAGTTATTTCGAGTAAAGTCTAGCTCCAGCAAATGTCATTCTTTTTACATTCATCATGTGGAAGGTTGTCTACTATGAGTGTACAATAGGACACTTCTGTTCCATTATTGCGATCTCTAAATTTTACAAATAGGAAGAGCAGTCCGCAAATCATGTGCTGGAAAAGTGCCCTGACTCATGAACAAATCAAACACTAATTTGCATTTATGTATATCATCCGATAACAATAAACAAATAGACAAACAATTTACTGATGATTTTAGGGATGATTGTTTAATAAATAATTGGTAATATGTGTTCCCAGTTTTTTTTCATTAGATAGTTGAGACAAAAGTAATGTATTATCAGAGTGTGTATTCTTTAAATGACCGAAAGAATTTTGAGGATAATTTTGAAAAATAAAATATTTGTCTGATAAAGACTCCTTCATTTATAGCAAACACATTTTACAACAATATAAGAGAAACCAATAAACTTTATATTAAAGTAAAAACTATTTAAAACTTGTTATATTCAAACTTATTAATTTTAAAGCAATTATACTAAAAGAGAATTATAATTTTAAATTTATGTATTTATTTATGTATTCAAAATAATAATAAAATTTTAATTCTTCAACAGTTTAAATGATTTGGCTTATAAAAATCAAATGATTGACTCGAATGATTGTTTACTTTGATATAAAATTGTTGGGCTTACTGAAATTCACTTAGAGAAGTTTTTCACCGATTAAGTACTAAAGTTCCATGCCGTTGAAGTTATGAATCGACCCAAAAAATGGCAAGCATTCATAAATATTAATGGCCAATATATTCTTAATTGAAATTGATTTTCAATAAAGTAAATTTGTACTGGTGTAGGAAATTATTTTTCATCATTAATGCAATAAAGTTATAAACAATTATAAGACCTATTATATTATACGTTACTTCAAGATGTTACTTTTAATAATTATCAATTAACTTAGAATAGAATAGAAATAAATGGGGTACAAGCTCCCAATGGAGCAGAGCACTGCGACCAGATTGATCTTTTATGCTACAACTGACCCTAACCGAACAGAAGACATTCCGCTTTTCGAATGAAAGCCAGAATGTCGTCCGTTGAGGAAATCCTAATGTCAGAGGGAGAGAGCAGCCCTCCTCCCAGTGACCTCCTCCTTGCCCAGATCAAGGCTGGGCAGTCACAGAGAATGTGACTGGTAGTCTTATCTGCTTTTAAGCAGAGTTGACAATCCGTCTTCTCGGACAGACCCATCTTATTAAAGTTATAATGCAGTCCATGGTGACCCGTTAAATATCAATTAACTTAGTCTCTAGATAAATATCAACGAAAGATCATAGAAAGATTTTTATGTATATGTTGTATTCCATTTTATAAATCCTACATATGTACTAATAGAGTTTACCTAAAGTGAGTGTTTTAATCTATACCTAAAGCAAACTACTTTAATGATGGCAATGGGAACATGTTATTAAATTTGTATAGAGTTCATGTGAAATGAGTTCATGAGTAATTTTTATGTAATGAATATTAGTCTTCGTTTTTATCTGCGTTCTACAATAAATAATTCTATCTCCATCCATATGTCATAAGGCCCAATCTTTTGAAAGAATGTTAGAAAAGAACAACACAAAATAAGCACTTCTACTGATGGCAACTCTGGAAAAATTGGAAATTTTTGTTTTGATACTTGACGGGTTTTTATATCCAAATACACATATTTGCAAAATACATAAATTTAAAGTTAAAGTTTCGAAAATGAATAATAATAATTTTAACACAAAAATTCTTAACAGAATAGTTAACAAAAACGAAGCTTCAAACACTACTATTCACCAGCTAGAAATTGCACAAAGCCAGGCTCTGAGAAGACTTTTCAAAGTTCCATGGTACATTAGGACGAATGACGTCCTCAGGGACATCAAGATTGATCCCATCAAAAAATACATAATAAATAGAGCCCTGAAATTATTTGCGAAAACTGGCAGACTTACCAACACCGCGTTATTAAATCTCAGAACGGTTCCAGGCTCTTTGGGGAGGTATGCAGATCTGAGGTCAATTATTGCTTAGTCTGATGAAGTGATAAACAATAATCTAGTCAAGATGTAAAGAGGGGTTTTGAAAATACCTCGAGTTAAAAAAGAGTATAAGTGCTTAAGTCCACTAGCTCAAAACAGCTTCAACATAATAAAAACGAAATACGAATAATTAACAAAAACATATGTTGACAGTTAACTGGAAATTTTGTACGTACATACATCCAAAAATCATTCACAATAGACAAATTTTTACTTTGGGCAATCATACGATTTAAGCTGCTTATTAGTTAAGCGGTTTGAAGGAAATTGGACTAAATAAGCGAGCAGTGTTGTTGTTTCATACGTTATTTTTCAAATAAGCGGTTGTTTTTTTTGCGATATGCTTACAAAAGTATAAGCCTACAGTTAATTTAATGTTTTTTTTTTATTAAACCTTTCCATGTTATAAATCCTGTATTTGTTTATGTTTGTTATTAATAAAGAAGTAACAACGTATTGCTTGTTCACAGTTTTATTTATTAAAATGCAAGTTAGTAAGTAAGTAAGTAATATAAATTATAAATTTAGTTGCATATCTTAAAAGTGATATATGACAATGTAATAAGAGGGTTGCCATATTCGACAGTTTAAATAGATTTCAGTTGAAATACGTAATTTGTATATAATTTGTAGTTGTATAATTGTATTTCATTTCATTTCTACAGTATTGAAGTAAATTTGATATCTACAAATGAACTTAATATTTTCATTTATAAAGAAAAGTAATTTTAAATAAAATCTTACATTAAAAAAATTAATGAAATTATATACTTTACTTGTCCTTTAATTATAGCTCTGCTGCTTCTCTATGATGTTACGAATAAGACAACCTATGACAACATACGAGCCTGGTTGGGTGAAATTCGAGAATATGCTCAAGATGACGTCGTCATTGTGCTAATTGGTTTGTAGACATGAAAACCAACTTAAATAGATAAAAACGAACTTTTCAAATAAAACTTTTGTAATTAGTGCAGAATTTTGCATTTGCCACTTAATTACGTATTAATTATCGAAATGAAATACAATTTAAATTGCCTTTTGCTGACACTTCACTCTGATTAAGTAACCGTAGTGTGTGATTTCCATCAATCTAAAGTGATGAAGTTTGAAAATTTTACTTAAATAATTTTTAAATTCAAATTAAAGTTCAGTACTATTTCCGCAGTACTGAAATAGTACATAAATTTATTTATTTATTTGCTTATGTGTCAAGAGTTCGCAGGTCGGTTTCTAGTGATACCGCGCGCCGCAATTTGTAATTACTTTAGTTTAATTAAAACTAAATGAAAAACTTTTTCTAGGCAACAAAGCGGATTGCAGCAACAGTGAACGGCAGGTGAAGCGTGAAGATGGTGAAAGATTGGCCCGGGAGCATAATGTACCCTTTATGGAGACGTCAGCAAAAACGGGTCTAAATGTGGAATTGGCATTTGCGGCGGTTGCCAGGTAACTTTCAATTTCCTTTCAAAACTTAATTTACTATGGTTTTTTTTTGTGCTGCTTCGAAGCACAATTTTCACTTTGTTTGACATTTTATGTCTTGAAAAAATTTTATTGAAAAAAAAAAAAATTTTTATATAATATTGTTAAAAAAAAAATTGATAATAATGAACTTTTCAGGCAACTTAAAAGCCGTGGCAATGACAATGGCGATGATGGAAAATTCAATGTGCATGATTTTGTACGAGACAATACCAGAGCTCGTACCATTTGCGCTCAGTGCAAGTCAATGTAATTTACTTATTTTTTTAATTTTTTTTTTTTGTAACATCCTTACTCTTAAGTTTATTAAATTATGTTTATTTCAACAAATTTTTTCCTTAACTACAAGCAGAAGGAAAACTTATTTTAAACTGAACAGCTCCAGTTTAAAAATTGTGAATTAGGCAAAGATTTCACGAGGTACTTTTCCTGCATTTCCCGCTTTCCACAAGGCGAAAGGCTTAAAGTGATGGGAAAAGTATCTTGAGACGAAAGTTTGTTAAGAAAAATAAAGACATATTTTAAAATAAATTATCATAGCACATAGTCGTTAAAAGTTCTGCGCAGAAGTTTAAGATAATTTGCATACTTTTCAAGTAAACAAAAGTATTGAAAGGATTTTTTGTTAGTTGTCTGCAGTTAATGTGAAATAATGCTAAAGTACAAGTATCTCTTAACGACCATTGCTATACCGTAATTTTTGCAACTGTAAGTCCACTTACTTTATAGAGGCAATAACTACGCAAAAACAAAAACTTAAAAAAAAATTAAAATAAAACAATAAATACAACTGAAATCAATATTAAGAATAATGGACAATTTTAAAATTTTGTATGTTAAATAAATACAACTTAAAACACTATTAAGGATAATAAATAATTTAAAAATATTGTGTATTAAATTTCTACTTCAACTCTACATTTAAATATTTTCAATACCAAAAACTAATAAAACTGACACTGAATGCATTAATCTTATATATTAGAGAATCTAATAATCTTATACATAGAGTAGTTTTTCAAGGATTTCAACTGCTTCTACAATACTTTTAGTATAATTGATTTTTTTATCTCTGAAATATTTTTCAAAAACCGACAAATGATTAATATTAGATGTTTTCAGCAAATGTGAGTTAGTTATTCCAATAAGTGATATATACGAGAGGTGGTTTTTGGAGTATCAACTACCAAAAATATTTCAGGTCATTTTATACTTGATAAAATTGATTTTTGTAGCGTTGAAATAGTTTTCAAAAACCAACAGATCCAACTACTCTCAACTGAAATCAGTATCTATACACGTTTCTGATTACAATTCTAAAAAATCTTCTTTAACTATCTTAACCAACTGTTCCGATGCCAGGCCACAATAAGGAGCAGTAGTAGAATTCTTGGGCAGCGCTTTTCCAAAGGTTCCGAAGAACTAACAGAAACTAGTATCAGAAGTCTCACAAAATTACTGAAACGGGAATATATATATATATATATATATATATATATATATGTCAAAGAAATATATATATTTGCATTAAGAATTTCTAGAAGGAGATATATAAGGTATCGCAATGCAGCAATCTACTCGTAGCTGTACATGCTGAATGACTCTTCAAGCTAACGTAGCTTATCTAATAATTTTTATGATGTGATTTCTGACTAATCCTTAAAATCTATGGAATTAATATTCTTCAGTCTACCTTCAATCTATTACCTTCAATCTATTAATATTCAATCTACCAACAATATCTATTTAAAATTTTTTACCAACACATAGCTATATTATTCTGAATGCTTTCTAGACCACAATTTTCAAAAATCTTTCATATCTTCATATCATATTATTTCCCAATAGAGAATTAAAATAATTATATCATATTAAATGTAGTGTACATTTGCTTTAACCGCGTTATACGACGGTTTAGAATCAATCACCATCAATTATAATATTAGCTACTTTATATCTTATTCACATGTTGTGAGTGTATCTTTGTGAGTCTAAAAGTGTGTTTCAGACTCTGATTTGTTTTTTCTTCTTTCTGCTTTTCCATAACTAGAAGCACTCTTTTATACCACATTGTTCTTATGAAACTATAAAGATCAACCAACAAAAAAGTCGTGTGAATGCCAATCAGAACTAGCTTTCGAGTCTGCAATTAAGTTGTGTTGTGTGAAACGAGTTAATATTGATAGTTAATGAACAGATTTGAAGAATAGGAAATTTGATAGAATAAAATATATAAATTTAAATTTATATAAATTTGATAGAAAATAAAATCCTTTACAAGAATTACGTGATTTGATCACTTAAATAATTCAAAAACGGTTTTAATTAAAAATTTTATATAGTATAACAAGAAATATAATTCGAGCAAAAAAAATTATGTTAATAATGAAATAATTCTTAAATCGAAAAAGAAACGCCTTCAATCAAATATATTCTTAGACTAACTTCACATCTGGTTCTAACCTATATTTGCAAGCACTTTTCATCTTTAATTTTATTAATATAATATCTTACGAAAACTCCAAAAATTTCGGAGATGACTTCTTAATGGGAAAAACGAAAAAAAATTGTAAGGAAAAGAAAGGTTATCAACCTGCGAAGTAAAAACTATCTCCTGTTTTAAAAAAAAGAAAAACAATGCCCAAATTTGCAAAATTATGTGAGTATCTTTGTATATATGGGGATCTTTGTAATATATCTTCTCCTCCTGCTTTGGTAATAATTTTATTTAACGCGTATTTTTAAAATGAATTTCAATTGCATACTTTTGAGTAAAAAAAAAATGCAACTTTATTTCAAATTACAATTGCATATTTTTAGGTTTAAAAAAAATCCAACCATGCAATAAGATATGTGTATTGCTATTCAATTTTTATATAAATATGCTTTCAATAATTAATTGTAACGAAAGGAGGAGGAGGACGAAATTTTTTTTATAATACAGAACTTTTAATTAAATATACAATAAATATTAGAACCGTATAAAAAAATGAGTAATTTGATCATATTAAAATATAAAAATTTTGACCGCTTCGAATATTATTAATTAAAAACTTTTTAGAAACAATGAATATATTTCAATACTGGCTTGACTAATTACTTTATTTTATTTAAAAGTTTTTAATTGTGTGGTATTGTTTGTTTTCAATTAAAAATTTATTTATTTATGTTTTACTTCCTTAACATATTTACGGTTAATATGCAAATAACTTGCTAATAACTGCAGCCCATGGCAACAATGTTCATTTTAGCTTTATAAAAGATATTTTATTTAATTTAATTTTAAATTCTTTATTAAATTATTACATAAATTGTTTATTCTACACTTTTTTGGTATCTTTAAAAGTTTTTATCTGATATACAAATTTTCTTCTGAGCACTTAAACTAAAGCAAATACTCGGTTTTTAGTTGACGAAATTTTATATCTTAAAAGGCTTTTATGGTTTATTTTATGTTAAATTTCTTTATTATTTAATTAAGTAAACACTTATTAGAATTCATTTATGTGAAAGTAATCAAATAAATTCTATTAAGCAAACTGAAATTATACTCTTACCTGAGTATCAAAGTAACGATGACATATTTAATAATAGATTGATAAATCATGCATTCTTGACGTTTGTCCACCACGTCTGCATCTATGGAAATAAAAGTTGCTCTTAATATATGATGTATATAAGTACAGATGCATGTCATATATGTAAATTGAAGTAATACAATAATAATGAAATGTAAAAAAAAATTTTAAAAAATTTACTTAAATTAAATTTTTATAAGTAATTGCTTTAAAATCGCATTGGTGCATTTTATTATCTTTTATAATAATAAACTTCGAATGGGTTTAAAATAATACAAAGTTCAATAGATTTTTTTAATAATAATAAATGCCTCACAATTATGTGTTTATGTTAAAAATACAATTTTAATTCTAAATTAAAAATAACTTAGCTTAATGAGTCAAATTTTGTTACACTTCTTTATGAGTCTATTCCAACAAAATATACAGACTAGGACTAAGAATAAGTGTTGAAGTACATTTCTCAGAAATTAACTTCTTAAAGTATTCTTTCTATAACTCCATAATTTCAGTCAAATATTTGATAACATCTCGCTAAAATCAAAACTCTACCACAAAAATGTCATGTAACATTTATAGATAAAAGTTGGCTCCATTTTTAATTCTGTAATAGAATTAGCAGAATTAAACATATTATATTATGATTTTAAAAATGTAGAAACAAATGTTATCTCTAATGTGGTTACAAATATAACACAATTGTGTGTCATCATCGGATAGATAACCTGGTCTGTCTCTCTGACTGATTTTGTCTTTTATTACATGGATTACAACCACCTCTAATATCGTTTCTCATATTACTTTGTAATATGCTTATGCTAATAAATATCTGATTTTAAATCCTAAGATTAACTGTCCACTTTTTAATACATAAAACTTACTGGATTAGCAAGACAAAATCGTCTGTCACAATTCTAAATAGGTTACTTAGTATGGACCTATTTAAAACACAAAGTAAATAAGTTCAAAATATATATTATGTCTATTGGAAATACAACTAGTAACTACTAACTAGATAGATAGATTAGTTCCATAGCCGCGTAGCAGTTAAAAATGTCATTATGTCTAAGAGAACCTAGGAAGACCTCTCAGAACTTTTAAACAAATTATAACATCCATTTAACAGTTTTACACTCTGATAGACCTATTTTATTAAGAGGTATCCAATGTTTTTCCCAAAACTATTTTAGATATTAAGGTCTATAGCATTTTAAAAACAACTCTAGAGACTCTGTAGATAACCTCCATGACAGACTTATTTTATTAAGAGTTATTCAATATTTATACCTAAAACTAATTTGGGTATCAAGGTCTATGGCATTTCAAGTACAATTCTGGAGACTCTGTAAACAATCTTCATGACAGATCTATTTTATTAAGAGGTATTCAATATTTATACCGAAAACTATTTTAGGTATCAAGGCCAATAGCATTTCAAAATAACTCTGGAGACTCTGTAGACAATCTTAAAACATAATTAACCCATAAGCAATATATAAACATATTTTCTTTAATTAATTTTGAAAAAAGTATTTATATTTCGCTTATTTTGAGAGTTCAGTTTCTTCATCTGACTCTCATTTGAACAAATTTGATTTGCAATTTTTAACCAAGGGATATGATTAGGCTTATCAATTGCCTTACTTCATATAGATTAGCTTATGAGGCTTAGTTCAGAGTCTCATAAGCTAAAATTTTAACTCATAGTTCTCAAATTAGTCTTTTTGAATAATAATTAATTAATTCCGAATTTTGAACTATAAACTAATTTTTATAAATAAAGGAAATAGTTCTCAAATTTTCCTCTTGTTGGATATATTGAACTCTTTAATAATATTGTAAGGGAATACAAAAATAGGCTGGGTATATTTTATTATACATTATATACATATAAATATAATATTGAACTATATTAAAATTCTCAGTTGTTTGAAGTATCACATACTATATTCTAATATATATCAGTTCTTTTCAACTTCGAGGACTTTATTGAAGAAATAATTTTACAAGGACTTACTTTCTAATTGTTTAAAAATTTAGAGAATGTATATGTGTATCTTTAAACTATAAATTTTGATAACAAGAGAGTACTATATATGACGAAATAAAAAATAACAGATTTAAAGTATTGAATACAATCGACAGATCACAACCAAAAATTTTATATAATATAACAATATATATTATATAATATAATATACAATAGTCGTGTTTTTTTTTAAACTCATAATGTGGCAACGCTTATGAGCTAATTTAGGTCGTGTGCGAGTTAGGCTAAGTTGCGTTCTAAATGAGGGAAATTCTAAGTTGTGCCCATAATGTAGTGATGTGTCGATACGTGTTGATAAATGACTAAATGTGTGCAGTGCAAAAAATCCCAAAAAATCTCCCATTTGGTTTAGCATCAACTTAGCCTAACTCGCACACGTCCTTAATACGAATTGATATAGTTCTATATGCGCTATCCTCCATACAAAACTTGATATCTTTTTCTATATGTGTGGAGGTAGTTCATGTGACTATGTACTATATATAGCGCTAAAAACAGAACACGACTAGTTTATATATAAAGAACAATATAACGTAATAAGAAACAAACCTAACAAAATTATTTATTAAAGTTGCTAAAAAATTTTATGACTGTTATAATAAAAACTAAAAAATTGTATTGAATTTAAAATAAAACTATGTAGAAAATTGTTAAAAAAATGTGTGTTTTTGTTTTTTTTTTACAATATTTTATTACTATTTATTTTTATTGTTAATTAAAAAATATCACACTGCAATTTATATATCTACGGTTTCTAACTTGCACCTTTAAAAGATAAGATTTTTCTAATCAAATAATAATGTTAATTTCACTCGTTAATAGTTTTTAATTATATTTATTTAACTTTGTATATATATATGACTATATATGTATATTATACAATAACAACTATTTACCTACTTTAAGTTTTTATAAATTATTTTAATCCTAGTCAATTCTATTGCTAAAAGCTATAAGATATTTCTTTTCTTTAATCAATTAATATAGAATTTATTTTCGAAACTGAACATACTCATTTTGTATAACAATTAAAATATTTATTATAAAATAAATTAACTTAAAAGTATATTGTGTGTACTTCAATATGTTAATTTTATACAAATAATATACATATATGTATATGTTAAAAAGAAATGAGTTAATTAAATAAGCTCCATTAATCAAATCATTTAAGAAAGGATCTTCGGTGGGAAGATCCTTCAAATCATAGCGAACAAGCAATGTTTCGCATTTATACTTATATATTTATATTTAATATAAATCTTTGAACATAAGTTAAATTAAAAAGTTAAACTTGTGTTTACAGTATTTAATAATCTGTTCAGAGATTTTATTTAAAATTTTGGCGTATGACAATTAAATTATTTTTAAAAAATTTTTGTTTTTATTAGTTAAATATATTTGTTTTAATAGTCCTTTAAATAGAAGGTAAATTACACTGTTTTGTATTATGTATTTATTATATATACAAGGCATAGAATATTTATTGGTTAGTGCTTTATATAAAAGTGCAGAATAATTACTATTATATATGTAAAAGAAAAATAAAATCTATGTAAACTTATATGTAAATTATAAATAACTTGTATTTATGTATGTCTATGTAGACAATATTAAACATAAAATATATTTATGAATAAAATTTAAAAAATAAAAACAAGTTTTTTAATTTAAAATAAATCAAATACCATACTTTAAGTTCGATTTCATTTATTTACTTATATCATAATATATTTAACATATACAGAGGTACTTAGCTACTTAGCTAGATACAATTACGAGAGAGTCTGCATTTAATGGTTTTATAAAGATGCAGTATGGATTGTAATTTTTCAGGTACACATTAACTTATCTAAGATGCTTATATTAAATTACTGATTATATTATTATTTGTTTGATATAGTAAATGATGATTCCAAGAATTATGAGGACCCCATAAAACAATTGAAATATTGATACAAAATATTAAACAATATACTCAATATAATTAATGTATCAATATCAATCAATATAAAAACGATATAAAAATCTAAAAGTTTTGACAGATAAGTAAGTGTGCACAATAACGGACCAAAACTTTCTGATAAAATCTAAATAACAAAATATTACTTACTTACTTAACTGGCCATAACAATCCATTACCGTATTTCGGCTTGACTTAGCAGTCCTCTCCAGGCGCGCTTTCCCCACTCTCATACATCAAATGCAGTTAACTCTTCTTCAACTTGATAACTCCATCTTAGACACGATTTATCTCTACGATTTCATCCTCCAAGTGACACATCAAATACCTTTTTTTACTGCAGGATCTTTATCAATTTTCTCGACATAGCTCAACAGCGAAGCCGCTGGATGTGAATTCGCTGCATTATAACAATGCCGTGATAAAGCTCGTACAGCTCATGGTTCATTCAAAGATCTCACGAATTTTTTTTTTCTCTAAAACTTCTGGCGCTGCTTTATACATTCGTGACAACGTCCATGCTTCAGCGGTAATTGTCGCAAACTCGTAGATAAGCAAAGATCTTACAAAGAACTAAAACTTTTCTTTCGAAAACTCCCAACGCTACTTCATCATTCTCTGATAACATCCATGCTTCTGTGCCATACAGATGAGCTACTTATAGAGTGTAAGGTTTGTCTGTCGTGAGATTGGGGTAACTTTCCAATTCCAAACTTTTCTTTCGTAAACTCCCAACACTACTTCATCATTCTCTGATAGCAACCATGCTTCTGTGCCATACATATGAGCTACTTATAGAGTGTAAGGTTTGTCTGTCGTGAGATTGGGGTAACTTTCCAATTCCAATTTCCTACTAAGCCCATAGTATGTTAGCACCTATTGACAATATTCATTCTTCATCTAATCTCTAGGCTGATTTGGTTCTTGCTTGTTAAAGCGGAGCCTAGATATATAAAATCCTTTACAGATTCCAAGGTATAGTCGTTAGCTACTATCTCGCCAGCTACTAAGTTACTTTAAAGAAAATCCAAATATAGTCTAAGAAAAAATATTTCACCAAGAAATTTTTAAAACAATTACTGAAGAAACATGATTATAAAATTCAATTATTTAATTTTATTAGATGAGATATAAGAAAGTGAGCCTTCTATTAATAATTAATAAACTTTAATGTGTCAAATAAATGGTGCAGTTATTATAAAAGTTTATGCTTATAGCTAAAACTTTATACATACATATATATATATATATATTAAGAAGTATTATATGAAAAATTCTCTTCTGTTCACACAAATAATTTTGATAGAATTTTGTAAATAGAATTTTTATTATTCCGAAATATTTTATAGATTATTTTCTTATATTAATACGAATAATATTAAATTTTTTTTTTAACAATATAATGAATTAACTACACATTGAGTAAAAAACAAATCAACAAATCTAATGGATATAAACAGTTTAAGAATATTATACCAAAAATTTTAAATACCTGTAAAATTATATATATATATTTATATGTGCAATACATACGGTATATAGTTTATAATGTCATAAACGTATTATTCTATTCTTTTGTTCGAAGGGATATTTTTAAATAATTTTTTGCTATTAATTTTGTACAGTGTATATAATTGCTGATATGATTTTATAAAAATTCCCAAAACAAAGGAAATCAGTGTTGCTGCTTGCTCGAAGGAAGATGTTATATGCAATAGTAGTAGCAATAGAGTAATATATACACAGAGCTCACATATATAAAGTTTAGAAGAAACAACAAACGCTTGGTATAAAATATATTAATTTAATTTAATTAAATAATAATAATTCCATACTATTTTTTTTTTTAAGTTTTACAAATCTTTGGTCGCATGTTATTATATTATGCTGTTTAGGCCACTACTTTTTTAGTTCATAGGCAACCCAGTTTGTCTTGTTCTTTTGTGTGCTAACAACAACGTGTGTTGACTACAAAGCCTAGCACATGTTTTAAAAATTAGTAAATAAAGCCAATTTTAAAATTTTATTTTAATATATTGGCAAAATAAATTAAATAATCATGGCTGATAAAGTTTTTCATCGACCGGGGCCCTTAAAGCAAACTAATAAGGCGCATAAAACAGGAAGGCATCGTTCTAAAGGCGCTATTGATAATGCACAGAAAGGTAATTCTATATGTGAATATGCGTAATTCTGTTATTATAAATATTTAACAATTACTCTACTCTTAATGCCATAGGAAAAGTTTCCTTAAAAGTAGTATCCCATAAACACAAACAACAACAGCGAAAAGAACAGCGTCGCAATCAATTGAATCAAGTACGTAAATACTGGCTCAGAAGCCCATAACTTAAATTAAACAAACCAAATTTATTTACAGCTACGTAAGAATAAACGAGAAGAATCTTTTGCAATAAAACGTCAATTGGGTGGTCAAAATACAGCACCATTTCTTGTTTGCATACTGCCGATGCACAAACAAATAGATCCAAGATCTGCGCTGGCCATACTGGAGAATTGTGATGAAGAAGCAGTTGTGGATCGTTCACTTGCAGGTGTTACTTATATAAATTTACCACGTTTCAAACAACGTTTTGCATTCATAGTACCGCCGGTTGGGCGAGGTAATGAAGTTGCTGTATTGGATTATCTTAAAGTATGTGATACAACGTTACTATTAACATCTGCTGCAATGGGTGAAGATGATGTCTTCGATAAATGGGGACATCGTATTTATAACATGATTTCAGCACAAGGTATACCAACACCTATTGTAGCTTTAATGGATTTAGAATCGGTTAATCCAAAAAGGCGTGCAAACTCTAAAGCTGCTGCATATAAATTTTTATCCAAACTATTGCCAGCGGAAAAAATAATGCAATTAGATACAAATGCTGAAGGTATTATTTTTTTGAAATATTTTATTTTATTTCTATTAATTAATATAATTAAAACATTTTCCAAACATAGGTCTTAATGTCATGCGTCGTGTTGGTGCTCAAAAGAAAAATGTGCTCTACAATAAAAATAATAGACCACACCTTTTCGGCGATAAGGTAGAGTTTATACCGAATAGTAATCCAACTCATGAGTTTGGCACACTAAAAGTAACTGGTTTCCTACGCGGCACGCCATTAGATGTGAACGGCTTAGTGCATATACCTGGTTTAGGTGATTTTCAAATGTCACAAATAGATGCACCACAAGATCCCTACAAATTGGATAAAAGTAGAAATGCTGAAATGTCTACGGATGAAGTGCGCAACTTATGTAAAGCTGATCCTACAAAGCAAACTTCTCTACAAAGTGAAAATATACCGGATCCAATGGATGCAGAACAAACATGGCCAACGGAAGAAGAAATACAAGAAGCACAGAAAGAAGCAAAGAAAACAAAACTCATAAAACGTGTGCCCAAAGGTTATAGCGCATATCAAGCTGCGTGGATACCTGATGTTGAAACTGTTGAGGATGATCAAAGTATTGCTGAGGATGACGACGATATGGATGACGATGATGATGATGATGAAAACGAAGATGAAGATGATGAGTTTATGTCATGTGATGATAAATCATTTGATGATGAAGTTGAAAAACCTGATTCGGACACTGAAGAATATGTTGAAACTGCTTCTGTATCTGATGTAGCTATAAATGACGAAAAATATGATTTACAAATGGATTTCCATGAGGAAAGAGATACTATGAAGAAAATTAAAGAAGCACGTGTAGATGAATTGTGGCCTGATGAAATTGATACACCATTGGATGTTGCAGCTAGAGATCGTTTTCAAAAGTTCAGAGGACTGGAATCTTTCAGGTATGTTAAAAATTTTATTTTAATAGTTTCGACACCACGACGAGGTGTGTTCTAAAGTAAATAGTTTTTTTTGGAAATAAATATTTCAGTATGTAATTTGGATCTTACCCTTTTGTCAGTCAAAATTTCATAATATTTAATGAAAGTGGAGATAATACAGCTGAAGTCACAGTTCTTTAGTAAGAGTTATGAATGGTTTTTACATTTACAAACGATTTTCTATCATCAGCAAATGTGTTTGCTTCATAAGGAAAAATTTGCACAGTACCAACTTAGGTGAATACTTAAAGGGATTGAAAGTTAAATGAAATTTTTTCCCAAAAAGCTGGTGACAAGTCTCGATTAAGGAACTCAATTTTTGATATTCAGTCAACTTGAGCGGACTGAATCGATCAAAGTACGATATTTTTGATGTGCTTAATTCTAAATAGATCAATTTTAATAAGGATTTGGAAAATCTCTGATGAATTCAAGTATAATTTTGTTAAAAACTGAGCTTAAAACTGATTTCTGTTAGCCAAAATCCATTCCTGTCCTCACCATTTCTCGCAATAAATTCACTTCTATTTCATCCAAAGCTCTTGAAATTTTCACAGTACGGCGTTTATATTTTGATAGGCCAAAATGCGTTTTAATCTTCACAATTTCATCCAAATGACTCGTTCTTTTCATCCAAATGACTCGAAATTTTGAGAGTCTATCAGTGTTGGATGCAAATGTTAAATGTAATAAACAGTTGATTGGTATATTTGTACCACTGACTAGAAACACCTGTTTACTTTGGACTCTATCTTGTATAAAAGCAAATTGATATAGTATTATTATCAATATATATTTATTTATATTAGTTTTTTATTATTATTATTATATATATATGTATTATTGTAAATATTTAACTACAGAACATCACCTTGGGATACAAAAGAAAATCTACCCAGTGATTATGCACGCATTTATCAATTCAAGAACTTCGATCGCACTAAGAGACGTATTATCACAGAAGCCAAAGAAATTGATGGCGTTTTGGTAGGTTCTCAATTCAATTATTATTAAATAAATAAAAAATATTTTTATTATTTATACAAATAGCCTGGCTGGTATATAACAATACATATCATTAATGTACCAGCAACAAAATGGTTCGCTTATAAATCTGCACAACTCACCAATAATGTCATTGTCTATGGCATGTTACCACATGAACATCAAATGTCAATCATGAATGTTGTGCTCAAACGTTTACCCGACTCAGAAGTGCCAATAAAATCAAAAGAAAGAATTATTATACAATGTGGTTATCGTCGCTTTGTGGTTAATCCCACTTACAGCCAACACACTAACGGAGATAAACACAAGGTTTGTTCATAATCATTGTATGAAAAAAACAACTATAACTATTTCTTCTGTTTTTTTTTAGTTTGAACGTTATTTCCGACCACACGAAACAGTTTGTGCTACATTCTTTGCTCCTATACAGTTTCCACCAGTACCAGTGCTTGCATTTAAAGAAAATCCTGATACCACCCTGGCACTGGTTGCGAGGGGTTGTGTGATTAATTGTAATCCTGACCGTATTATACTTAAGCGAGTTGTACTAAGTGGTCATCCTATGCGCATTAATCGTAAATCCGCGACAATACGTTATATGTTCTTCAATAAGGAAGATGTAGAATACTTTAAACCAGTAAAACTACGTACAAAATGTGGTCGTTTAGGACATATTAAGGAATCTTTAGGTACACATGGTCACATGAAATGCTATTTCGATGGACAGCTACGTTCGCAGGACACAGTCTTTATGTATCTTTACAAACGAGTTTATCCTAAGTGGACCTATGAAGAATGCCTAATTAGATGCGAAGAAAATAATCAAAGATCGGAGTTAATGATGGATATGTGATATCAATAGTTATTCATTTAAAAATAAAGATTGACTCGTTATTTGTTGAAAATTAAGAATGCAATAATGAAAAAGATATTACAAAAAATTAATGCTAATGGTTTTTTGATTGAAGTTATAATAGTGTTCGCATTGCATTTTAGAAAATTAACACAACTTTTTTTTAAATTAATATTTAAAAGTTAAATTCATTTTATAAAACAAATGTTGTTACATTAAATATGTCATAATTAGTACTTTTTGTAACATTAGTCTGGCTGGTTACAATTTAGAAAACAATTTAAAAGATAAATATTTATATTAAAGATTTGTATTTATTACTTATTTAAGATTTTTTTTAAATTACGTCCTTGCAAGATCTTTGTTAACAAAACATTAGCCTAAGTCTAATAACAAATTAAAATTAAAAGAAATTTTACTAATTTTACGTCCTCCATCTACTAATGAAATCATTTATAATAGGCGCTACTCTTTCGGGATTATTTAAATGCACATGATGTGTGCCCTCCACTTCATGATATTCGAATAGAGGATTCTGCTTTAATATTTCAAGTGTATCGTCATAGTTCTCCTTTGGCTCGTAATATGGACCTCCTAATGCTTTAATAAATAAATGTGGACATTTTATACGCTTCGCCATCTCGAATGGGACTTCCCGCGAGAATGGATAAAACATCGAACTTTTCAAACGACTATCGCGCGCAAAATAATACTTATGAGGCTCATGTTGTGATGGTTTTGAATTCCTTTGAAGTAAGTACTGACATGACTCTACTGAAACAGATTTCTCAGTGCCGATATGTAGACGTTCGACAAGTTGTTCCCATTCGTAACAAGGGGGTTCTGATTTACTACGCATACGTTTTTCCATTTTAATAAAATCTTCTAAACGTGTTGAAATTGAATCAACAATTTTGTCGGGATTTCTTGTAATTGGCTTTAAGACATCTAATCCAACGAACATATCAACTTTATCAGGAAATAAAGCACTAAAAACGAAACCATTTATAGAGCTCATAGAATGAGTTATCATTGATATTTTATCCCATTTAAACTCTTCCATTAGACGCCTTAACAGTACAACATAATCGA
>NC_051846.1:19904262-19916131 GCF_002237135.1 Teleopsis dalmanni
CAGGATTATAGGTTTGGTGGTAATAGGATTCTTGTATTCACCAATATTAAACCAAATATACTTCTTTGATGAAGGAAGTAAATAGTGTGGTTGAAGATTTCGTTAGTAATTAGTAAAAACTTCCATCACCAAAAAATGAAGAAATACATTTATATAGCTGCACAATGAAATGGTGTTCTGGCTAAAATTTTCTCATTCTCAGCACACGATATGACGCTGACTCCCTTAAGGAGTTTGAACATGTAAATATTAAAGCGTATTAATTAAAGAACACTGCCCTGGGGGACACTTTGTTTCAATTTCCAGGCTTTCGACATCTGAGCTCTAAAATCATAGAGGGACGATCTACCTATATGATAGTTTTCTATAAGATTATCGATCGAGTCGTTTCAGCGATATATAATCCAGCGCCTTTGCTAGGACAAAGCCAACCAGTACTTGGTATTCCGAAGTACAACTTTGGGTGAGATCATTAGAGATTTGGGTTGTAATCTCACAAAGTGCTATGCGGCGGTATGTGTTTTAGTACCAAAGGCTTCAAAACTATGGCTATTGAAGACAACAAAGAGATCGGTATGTACAATTTTTCTTTATCTGCCGATTTCCGCGACTTTAAGAAAGGGATTATTCTACCAGTCTTTCATATATTTGAGGTGATATAGGAATTGATGGCATTATTTTGGATGTGAGTCAGAACTGATCTACATTTGCTTGGTCTATTGGTATCTCAATACTTATTTAGCCCTTTCGGTTTAACATATACCGAACTAATTTCAGCGTTTTGAATTGTTTGAATGCATAGTTCATTTGGCAATTACACAAATCAAAGTGCTTAACTTGAGAAATAACTAAGGTATTATTAAATTAATTGAAGGGATTTATTTAACAAACATTTTCTTTACTGTTTATATTATTATGTTGAAGCTATTGGAGCCAGTGCACTTGAGCACTTTAACTCTTTATTAACTCGAGGTATCTTCAAAACCTCTCTTTACGCCTTGACTTGATTATTGTTTATCACTAAGTGATAATTGATCTCAGATCTGCATACCTCCCCGAGTAAGTCTGTAGTTTTTATATTAAAATTGTTAAAAAAAACTTAATAAATTTAATTAAAAAAAAAAACAAAAAACAAAGCAAAATCATTTCATTTCAAAATTGCTAAAATTTTGAGCAATAAACTCTTTAATTATAACCACTGTGCACACACAGCAGGACAGACGACAAACCTCAAACTATACTCCTGAGTAAACAAGGTCATAAACACATTATACAAAATATTGTAAATATAAATATTAATTTTTATAATTGATTCAAATTTATGTAAACACAAGCTTAAATATTTCAATTAAACAAAAAAATAATTTATTTACATATTTCATATTATGTTCTTTATAAGCTTTTGTTAAAGCTAAAATTTAATTAACTTTTCTGAGTGCTCGGCTCGTCAAAACATCTTTCCGATAAAGTATCTTACTCGCCCCTTTTTTGGTTTTTGTGGTTTTTTGTAAACCAAGTTCATTAGCTAGAAACCAACTTGATTAAAAAGACACTTGTTTTTTATTGAGTAGGTTTTTTCTCATCTTTTAAGTGAATGCGCCGCGCCAATTTTTATTTTTTCATTTTGGTATTTGTTTTGTAAATTTTGTGGTGCACTGAAGTAAAAAGGATTAACGCGTCCTTTGCTCGGCGCCACAACATTAAATACACAAAAAAATGAGATGATGTTGCTTTGATGAAACAATAAACAACAATAAGGATAACACAGCCAGTAAAAAGCATTAAAAAGCGTAAAAAGGCAACTGAAATCGCTTATGAATATGGCTTGAATTAAACAAACAAGCATTTTTTTTTTGGAGTAACAGTGACAGAAGTCGTAAATAAAAAAAACAATAATAATAATAATAAATAGAAATGATTAAAATGAAGAAACATAACAAAATAGTACATACTTTATAATTCAGATTTGTATATTAATTCTATATATATTGTTGTACATACGAAGAAATGTAGAAGAAGAAAACTTTTGATACAGGGTTTAAGAATTCACAACAGATCATCTTCTCAAATGGTCTTAATAAACCGACACCGGGTTTCAGCGTAACGTAAAAAGTCTCTTAAGCATTTCCACACCACTCTAGAACATTAAGTGTGGTTAGTGATTCCTTAACTTAATCAGCCAACTAGACTCACAGACTACTGCTACGTCTTCTTCTTCTTATTATCGCTTCAAACACCTTCTTCGCAACAACATTCATTTTCACGACATGACGAAGCCGCTAATTATATCAATGTCGTGATAAACTTCGTACAGCTCGTGGTTCATATACGGTAGTCATTGCCAATTTGTGGAGGAACTGAAATTTTACAAAAAACTGAAACTTTTCTTTCGAAAACTGCCAGTGCTGCTTTATCATACTCTGACAACATTCAAGCTTCTGCGTTAAATGGAAGCACAGATAGGGTGGACGAACTATAGAGCATTAGTTTTGTCTGCCGTAAGAGAGCTCTGTATCACTATGGACTCTTCTGAGCCCATAGCATCACCTATTGACAATGGTAATTCTTCTTTTAGGTTGAAATCATTGTTGTTTGTTACAATGACACCAAGAGAAATGAATTCCTTGAGAGATTCGAAAACATAGTCAACAGTCACCCGTTCGGTGGATAAGCGACACTCATTTTTATCAACACCCGACTATACTTCGTTTTGTCTTCATTTACCGCTAAAACCAGTTTCGTAGATTCCTTTTCGATAGCAACAAAGGCAACTGTAATATCACATAATCTAACGGCAGCGATGTCGTCGACGTAAGATATGAGCTGAACACAAGAATACTCTGTCATTAAGATAAAAACCGGCTTTGCAAGTGATCACTTCTATGATAAAATTAAAGAAATCATATGATAAGCAATCATCTTGTCTAAAACCTCGTATGGTATGAAAAGGAGTGACTCCTACTTTGAGGGAGCTATGGGTACTGCTTAACGTCATTCTTCAGTCTCGCAGACATTGCGGCGTAAATGCGATCCTTTATAGTGCTATCGAAAGCTGCTTTATACTCGACTAAAAGATGGTGTGTGTTGATGTTGTGTTCATAAACTTTTCCAAGATTTGCCACAACATAAATATCTGGTTCATGTTGGAGCAACCACACCGAAGGCCAATTTGACAAGGCTCAATCATTGAGTTGACATGTGATTTCAATCTTTGTATTGATTTCGTATTGATATACGAAATTGTATATTAATTATATATATATTATAGTATGTTAAATAGAAGAATAACAGAACAAAGTTTACGATAGAAGATTTTGGTATCCATGATAGATCACATACCTAATATGTTAATATTTAGAGGAAAAAAATTTGTTAACCCTATAGTTCCCAGCCTTTTTTTTGTTTGAAAAAAACGCTAGAGATAGTTTTAAAGTAAATAAGCAATATTTGTAAATAAAAATCATTAAATTCAGATTTCATGTCATATATTTGTATAATATATTTAAAATATGAGGGTATCCCATAATATTAAGTTACTTATTTTGTAATTGTTAACATTATGACAGCAGTTTAATTGTAGGGCACAATAAGGCATTCTTGGGAACTAGAAGGTTAATATCATATTTAGTGCATAATTTCAATAAATTATGTTGAAATTATTATTATTCATTTTAAAAACGTGATTATCATAAAAATCATAAAGATTTAATATAGCAATTTAGGCTCCATATTTAAATACTACATATTTATTCTCTTCCACAAAAACTTGTATAAATTATTATATACATATGGTATATGTATATAGGACACGATAAGGTTTTACTTAAACATTTTCGTTCAATGACAGTAATAAAATTGTACCCTCTGGTCATTTTTTTAGCTATAGCCTTTTAGACCTCTGACAAGATTAACCGCCAGTTGTAACCTCAAAGGAATTTTCACTACCTATCCGCATGCGGCACTGAATCCACTGTCTGCTTGCGAAACGAATAAATTATTCTGTTACAGTTAACGACCTTCATATGGTCTTTTCGCATGCACACACACACTCAGCGTATATGTGTGCTCTGTGTCACCATTTTTTTTAAACTTTATTTACATTTTTCTTACGACAAAAAACGAAAACACATAAACGCAATTATGTGCATTGCATAAAAAATGAAACCCAAAATTGATTTTTAATTGTTATTTCAAGCGATATAAATTTTATGTTGTTTTGTGTGTTTTTATTTTATTTAAGGATTACACACACCCTTCCTCTTCCTCTTCCATATTTCCGTATTGGTTTTTTCATATACTCTTTACTTATACACATACACACACACATAAACGCATGTATATTTTTTATGCAATATTTACAGCATTCAAACTCTTCTGTTGTTCATTTCCGTATGAGCGCACTTTATTTTACTCTATTTAGTACTTACATACGTACGAGTGGATTTCAATGCGCTGTGCAACACTGGCATACTGTAGGGGCACACACGTATCAGTACGTGCTGCAGGATTATTCAGGCTGAACGAAGTGCGAAGGGTCGGAACAAGCCGCCTCACTTTTATGCAAATATCAACACATAATTTTAAAAGTCCACAAAATGGAGTAAGCTCATGTTTGATGTGTGCGTATTGCAAAATTCGTATGAACAAACCAACTCATACGTGTATTTGTATTTGTTTTTATTCAATACATTCTTATTTTGTTGCTTTTTTCCTTATAACAGATTACGAACTCTTGTGAATTTCATGTGTAACTGGCGTAACTACCGCGTAAACCTCAAATTCGTGGTTTAACACATAAATTGGTTGGTTATGTTATAATTTTTATTTAAATACGGCAACACTCAACGATTAATGTATTTTCGAAAAAAACATTATTAACCTCAAGAGAGAGGGTGATGCCTGTTAGTGATAGGTTATAATTGTTAAATTATGTGGTTGATTATATGAGAATACTTATTATTAAGTATTCTTGCACTTCTTCTGCTATCCATTAATTCACATTGAAGCATAAAGCTTCTTTTAATTCATCGCAGTATCCGTACAAGGACTTAATATCCCCAAAGCTTCTTTACAAATAGTTAGATTTTTTTCTCGCAAGTAGATTTTTTAACTCTCTATCCTGCCTTGAAAAAAGTGAAAGGTTGGTAAATTTTGTTCTTTATCGTAAGTAAATTTGTTTACTCTCTCTCTTATTTTGAAAAAAAGCGACTCGAGGATTTCAACAACTCTCGCGGGATCAGACTAATGTCTGTCATATCTATTATTTCAATAGTAATATGTGAAAAGTTGAAACCACATTTCAGCTTATGATTGGAACTCAGTGGCTTTATTGTTCCACCATTGGCCAAATAACGGTGCGACAAATTTGGAAAAAGCCCACAAATATAACGTCGACGTACACAATCATTTTGTCGATTATAAAATAGCTTTCGATAGCTCTATAAGAGAGCTATCCATCAAATGATGGTATCCATCAAAGTTAGATCGAGTCTCTCGAATGGTTTGATACCATGCAAGGCTTCAGATAAGGTAATTTCTTATCGTGTGATCTCATCAATTTCGTCATGAAAAAAAACATTCACATAATATGTGTTCATCGTAAAGTCACAATATTCTATAAACATGTCCAGCTTCCTGCTTACTTGTCTTTATTACTATCGAAAAGCAATCTGTCAAAATGAGCTTAGCGATGAATGAGGGCAAAACAAAGCGTATGTGTATGTAAGTGCACGTCGGCTACTGGTAGAAATGTGAATCACTCGGCAGTCGAGGTGGTATGTCAGCTTGAAAATCAGACTAAGAATTACCAATATCAATAGGAGCTACTTTGGGCTCAGTAAGCAATTGTGATGTAGAGCTCTCTGTTAAAGATTTTAATTCTCTTGGGCACGCCATGACAAACAATAATGTCCTATATCAGCTTGAAAATCAGACAAAGGATTACCATTGTCAATTGGTGCTACTATGGGCTTAGTATGGGCTTAGTGATGTAGAGCTCTCTTGCGACAAACGTAACTGACGCGCTGTAGATCACTCATCCTTCCTGTGCTTCTGTATGGCGCACAGCTTAGGCGCTTTTAGAGAATGATAAAGCAGCACTGGGAGTTTTCAAAAAAAAAGTTCCTTGTATGATCTTAAGTCCTCTACGAGTTGGCGACGACCACTGCATCCGAATGAACTATGAGTTGTACCAACTATATCACATTGATCCTTACGATATTGATCCAATTCAACGAATTAACTTACTGTGGCTTTGCTGGATTGGTCATGTCATGAGAATGGATGATAATTCTCTAACAAAAAACGTATTTGAACCAATAATTGACGAAAAATGCATAGAGGTAAACCGTGTCTCTGTTGGGGTGATCAAGTTTAGAAATCACTAACCGCACTTGACGTACGAGACTGAAGAAGGGACAGTAAAGACTTGCTGTATCAGGCCGAAATTCGGTAACAGGTTGTTAAGGCCATTGAAGCAACTACAATATACCAATATATTATTTTAATGTTCTCAATGTACAAAAGGCAATTAAAGTAACATATATGACATGTTTATCATATTGAGATGCTATCTCCATTGGAAATTCTAAAAACTGAAGCAAAAATAACAGCTGGCGCCAATTATGATATAATTGATAATAAAAATATAATGATAATAAAAAAAAATTGAGTTAGGCTAAAAGTAGGAGAATTCATTTAATTTAATTTGTGTTTATTTTAATTTGATTAGCAATAAAACTTTCAACAATGTAACTTGAAAGTTTACTACTAGGTTATAAAGGGGGCCATGCAATTCTGATGTCGCCGACGTGCAGAGTTCGTCTAGCTCCGCCACTGTCCTGTATTATGACTTCTAACTTCTACCATATTAAATTGCGTCCGCGTTCGCTGACTGAGATTGATTAACTCTATATTTGTTTGTTATTTAAAAATAACAGTTCAAAACTGTATTTAAAAACTCTATTTAAGATACTAAAAAAATACACCGAAAATCCATAATTTCCTTACCTGTTCGTTTCAAATCAAATTTTAATAACTTTTCCTTTTCTAAAAAACGATGTAATTAAAATAAGTCTGCAAAACTGCAAATATTTTATTAGGCATTAATTTTAGCTATGGTAATTTATTTTATAACCATTATAAAATTTAATTGCTTAATTTGAGGAACCTCTTCAGTTGTACTCAATCTTCTCAGATTTATTTTCTAAGTAAATCTTAGCAAACTTTTTACATTACTATATTGCAATAATCATTTTACTAAAGTAATAACTTCAGTTTATAATTTAATAATTTAAAAATTAATTTTTATTGTTTTGTTTACAAATTTTATGTAAATTTTTGTATTATTGTTTTTATTAAGAAATTATTATTGTTTTGAGTTTAATATTAAAATTTACGCATTTCAATTACAATTGTCAGTCTGAAGTTTTCTTAAAACAAAGAAGACAGTTTTAGCACTAAATGTTATGAAGAAAAAAAGTTCAATTTGTTTTTTAATAAAATTTGTCATAATTTAAGCACCCTCAGGAGAAAATTAGGCTCCTTTGTTTTATAGAATTTGAGTGCTAGAAATGCTATGTCTGTTCCCTTAACGCTAATTCAGCTTAAACTTCATCAACTTAAATTTTGTTTGGTTCATTATTTCATGTCTTCATTGTCTTCTTCTTTACCTTCAGCTCTATTAAATGTTAAGAACAAAGCAAATTTTATGCTGTACCATACTAAGAATTTTCTCGAAGGCATTTAAAACTTAATTAATATTCAAATATAAACATAAATATACAAGTACGTAACCATATACATACCTCAATCCTGTGTATAGTCAACCACAAATTTACTCCATTCTAAACGTTTCAAGGTAAACGGTCTGATATCTAAATTGCGTAGAAGCAACTTGTGGCTGCTGCAACTTACTCTATATCAGTGTATGTTTATATTAATGACACAGTCAGTCGAGATATAAACAAAAAATAACCGCAGGATAAATATGTATAGCAACACCAGCACCAACATCTGCAATAGCAGGAATAGAAAGAAAAACAGCTACGAAAGCTTCCATTGTGATAACCTTAACTGTATTATGTGCAAGTAGGTTAATAACAGAATTTTGTTGTACATATTAAGCGAATCGATGATTAGAATCCTCTTTTTGTTGCTCTTTGTGAGCACTCATCCCACTGCTTTCCAATCTTATTATAGCCCCTGACTTCTGTCAGTTAATTTATCAAAGGAATAAGTACTTGCACAGCAACCACTGCAATCCTTCTATCCTATCTATAAAATCTCTAATTATTTATTTTTTTTCACTTCAGTTGTATAGATAAATTATATGGAAATATATTCAATTTAAATTAAATTGGTACAAACTCCTTCCTCCCCAATTTAGATTTTATCTTTTGTTTACTTGAAGCTTGTTTGCCTATCAACAAACTTGAATATTTTAAATATGTCTGTAGTGCACAAATCAAAGCATACTTTTAGGTTGGTTATGTGCTTATATTGCTGAATTACTTTCGATTGCTTTAATGAGGGAACTTACCTTTATATTTTAATTTCACTATTTTAAATATTGTATAGAAAATTTAATTGAGATTTATTTGTTACCTTAAATGAATATTATTGTGTATTCAACAAGTTCTAAAATTTATCATTGGAGAAAACGTGGGGTAACTGGTTGATGGACTGCCTTGCATAGACCACTAAGTGTATGTAGGTAAGCAGCGAGAGTCGAAGGAGTAACGAATCCTCCTTAATAAGCTAAGAAATTCGTTTTTATTTCACATACCTCTTAATTGTAGCTAGAAGGGTGGGTATTTAAAAAGCAGCATTGACGAACGCATGGTTGTTGGAAATATCGTCGAGTTTGCTTTCGTTAAGGCGCCCAACGGCTTAAGCACAATTTTGGACAAGCCTGGATATGCATACAATAGATGCTTCGATGCATCCTCTTTCAGCACCCATAGACATGTACTATAAAAGATTCGGTAACGTGTGCTAAGACTCGCTCCACCTCGTTCTACTGTCCCGTTAGAGCAGATATTAACTTATGGTAAATTTTTCTAATTTGCTTCTATGTATCAGCCTGAAGGTTCTATATTTGCAATATAGGGACATTGTAGCCCTTGGCTTGGCTACTGAGAAAACCACTAAGCATTATATGTAGAAATGAAATTAAGACAGTAGTGGTAACTTAATTATATTAATCAAATCGATCAATTCCAAATCTTCCAAATGCAGAACCTCTGACTTGGTACACAGAAGCAAATCGGAAATATTTAGACTAATATCTGTTTTAACAGAGAGCGAAGCTGAGCCTACCCTGTAAAATCTCCTGTAGCATATGTTTACCGGCGCTCGAAGAAAAGACACCAGAATACTTATTGTGCCTATATCCAAGCTTGTCCAGAGCCAGGCTTAAGCTTCTGGGTGTCCCTTTCTATAACTCATAACAATATTTCCAGCATTAGCATTGGCTGGACATTCGCATTTGTCAATGCTTCTGGCTAGTTCTAACTTGATCATTCTTCTACCCACTGTTATGAGGAATTCTGGAATAAAAATAGCTTTCTTGTCAAATTCAGAAAGATTCGTTTCTCCTTCCACTTCAACTAACTAAGATAAATTTACTTCTGTTGAAAAACATGGAACGAAAATAAAGCTAGTATTCTTAGAGACAACACCTTTGGCTAGATCGTATATTACGTATTATATAGAGCAGTTCACATTTCGCCAGATTTGCGGCATCATTGGTAGCACTAACTTCGTCATTGATCATTAAATGGGTTAAGAATTTAGTAAATGTAGGGATAAAGACTATATCATATATATCATATAAGATATAAATTTCTTCGTGCCCATTTTATTAAATCTATAATTTCAAATACTAATTCATTGAATAAAGTTGGTGTGTTAGAGTACTTATAACTCCTAACTCATCGCACATTATCTCATAATCTTAAATCAAATTTATTTTATTTTTTGTTGATATGAGCATTAAATAAATATTAAATCTATATACATTAAATTTATTTAATATATTTTTTGCCATTTGTTGGAAACGATAACCTCCAAAGACTATAAATTGGAGTCTATTTTTTTTCTTCAAAGCAAATTAATCACTTTTTAATTTAAAAAAAAAAACATTTTTTTTATGATGAAATAAATTTCAAGGAATTTTCTTTAACACGCGCCAAGGAAAGCGTAGTATTTTTTTCTCTTCAATATTGAAAAACTGACATAAAAAACTCCTACAAAATATTTGAAATACTTGTATGAAATTTTTGCTTTATGGGAAAAGCTAAAATAATTTGAAATTAATTTCATTGAATTATAAAATGAATTTGCTTAAAACTTGAAATAATTAAAAACATTTTCTCTTGTGCGATACGTATTTTCCAGCATCAATTTGCTACTTTCAATATTTGCAAAACAAAAGAGCAGCACTGCAATGAAGCCCGGGAAAAACCCGGTTGTTGGTGAAAATGTGTCGGAATTAAGTTGAATTTTCGTTGCATTTTGGCCATGATGTGCCACGAACAATAGCAGTTCTCCTGTAACCAAGGCAGCAGCAATAAGCACCACATATGTACTTCACATCCAATTCTTAATTAATATTTAATTTTATTATATGAGGATTTAATTAGATTTTCAGCAAAAACGTTATATTCTACATGAGTTGATTTAACACACACCCTTTTGGAGCAAATACTAATCCTTTTAATAACGAATTATGTAAAATTGCATTCACTCCTGTCAATTGCGAACCTTCAGTAGTTTCGTATGCACCTTAGAAATAATCTGCAACTCTGCAATTAAAAATTTAAAAACTTTTGCTTACATTTCATCCTCTTGTAATCTTCCAACGCATGCAGCCATCGAGGGAAAACATCATATAAAATTATCTGAAAATCAATTGTTCTATTGTGCAACTGTGGTAATGCTGAGGTATTTGCACTTACAAGGTTTACTACTTCATTACATTATCAGTCCGAATATTTATGCAAAGCTGCTTAAATCCATCTTTGAAAGTATATTTTTGCGGAGGAAATTATAATATTTTCATAAATAAATAAATTTCGAAGTGAATATCAGGTTCGAATAAAAGGAAGTTACACGTGTTTCTGTTTGAAAAATTTAATGCATTTATCCGTATTCCTTGCATTATGTATCCGTACAAATAAAATCTGATAAATCTTCTTATATTGGATAGAATTTACTGGAAGTTCATAAATATTTCTTTACATTTCACCCATTGTGTACATAATACTCGTAAAGCTCATAAATACTCGATAAGATAGATAAAAGATGTTTGAAAATTATTATTTATATATTTTTTTTAATAAAATTGATTTTAACGTCAGTTATGATGACAGTGACTATATGTAGACACAATAGTATTTAATAGAGAGGGTTTCGAACAGTACGGAAATGCAACAACAAAACATATTTTTTTTAAATTAATTTTACTAATTAAAATAAAATCATAATTGACATTAAAATCACAATTAATATAGAATTATAATGGAAATAAATATAAATAAAAAAATATATTCAATTTCCAGTCTCTATATTACTTTCCTAGATTATATTCTTATACAAGAAAGCACAACATAAAATAAAACAATAAATAATGCAAGCACAAAAAAATAATATTAAAATTAAAAATAATTATAATTAATTAAGTCAATAATTCTACAGCTGGTTTATAATTTTGTTCTAATATAACATAGATTAACAAAAAACCACAAGTTGGAACATACAAGTCAAGTACGATTTTAGGTCAGTTGGCTAATGAGAACTGACTCTGAGCTTCACATTTGGCAGGTTACGAGTTCAACCCTTGGCACTTTCAGTATCAAAAAATTATTTA
>NC_051846.1:19916231-19928262 GCF_002237135.1 Teleopsis dalmanni
TTTTTCCGTATGGTACTCGAGTACTCATTCATAGAAAATGGCGCTTTCTTGAAACGTAAATTTTGTTGCAAATATTATTATAATATCCAATTAAATTTATTTATAGATGTAACTGTCCACTATAAAACTAATATAATATTATGTATTGATTCAGTAAAAATATTGAAGCTGCAAAATTAGATATTTTTTACAGAAATAGTATATTTTTGAACCAATTTTGGTACAGAAAAAAATTTTTAAGGGGCTACCGTGTATACAATGTTATGATTAGGTGTTTGTGAGTACTTTGAATTTCTGTGCTATGCACTACTACACACAAGCATTTTACACTTTTACACAAAACAAAACAAATTTCACTCTCATGACAGTTCATGATAGTGTAAACTGAACTGTCAGTTCATGTTGTTGTCAAGTTCATCTCACGTCCATCTCACAATGTAACATAGCAAAGTAATATAAATTGCTATTACGAATCCATGACCCATTATTATTGCCGTTGTAATATTTATATGTATGTATGCTCAGGTATGAATGTCAGTAAAATAACAATTAAAACATTTTTAATACCCAATTAATGTTTAATACTGTAATAAGTTGTAATCGTAGAGGAAACTTTTGATAACTGTAAGTAATTTATTATTAACAAAACAGCACTTTATTTATAGAACATTAGTGTTAACATAAAACGAAGTCAATTGTAAACCAACTATTTGGACCTTGTTGGTGTGATATCCATTGTGAATCAAATCCTTTAAAATCTGAAGAACAAAAAATTGTCACACACTATTTCTTCGTCGAGTTCAAAACTGCTTTTTTTGTTAAGCTACACCACCTGCTCCATTTAGTTGGAAAATAGCTAATCCAGTCGTTCGACACCAAATAAGGTTTCAGACAAGGTGACTCCTTGTTGTGCGACTTCTTCAATCAAATATTATGCATAATTTTTTATCTCAATAAAATATTGTCACAATAGATCGATAAGAAATTATTTCAGAAACTTCAAGAGCTTTTTTAAACGAATCTACAAATTTTGCAAATGTTTAATCTAATATCATCATCTTATATTAAAACATGCATTAACTTCATTCACAATAGAAATGACTACTAAGTTGACATAAATGAATATTTGTTATTATTATTCAATAAAAAGGAAACCTCTAAAGAAATATAAAAGTTTAACTTCATATATGTGTTGAGGAAACCTGCATAGATCACAAATCTACAATACACTAACAACAATCTAAACAACAATTATCCTACTCGGCCTGTCATAGTATTAGCAATGTGTATAGTCACACATACTATATATGACACGATACTCTATATTATGATGTCGTTAGCTGTGCTTTGTACTAATATAGGAAAAGATACTATACGCAGACATATACGCTCTACTGCGCTACACTTAGTTGTTCTGGTATCTCCAAGTAATAATTATTGGAGAATTCTTATAATTTTTTTTTCCTTATTAATATTTAATTCTTACTTTGCTCTTACTCCTTGGTTGTCTTCTGCCTATTAATAATAAAGATTTCTTTTACAATAATCTCTGACTGGTTTAGTAAATCTTATAAACTATAGTGTCTAATAATAACGTTTCGCAGTACCGTGGTGAATCTTTTTGCAATATACCAGTTGGTATTAAAAAGGTATTTGATTTCTTCTTTTTTTATATATTTCGTATCAACTGATTATCGGTGTTTTAAAGACTCAATTCTAGTAATAATTTTTTTTAAAGTTGCTTAACCAACATTCTCTTACCTTCCCCACTGTGTCGAGATAATTTTCTAAGCAGTTTATTACCTATAAATTCACTAAAAGAATTTTCTATGATCTGATTCACTACCTTAGAATGCTCCCTATTCAGACTCACCCCCACAAATGTAATATTTTGAAAATCTGTTTTGTTGGCTAACATAATGTACGCAGATTTTACACGATTTCTTATTTTGATCTCTATTTTAATGGCATTAAATATCTACCTTGTTGCAAAATCTAATATCTAGCATAACTACAATTTTATCATCTGTGTCAAATATGCCATTAAGAACACTAAATTCAAGCAAGTTGATTTCACAAATAAACTTCATAGATACAATCACATCAGTAATAAAGTTAAAGTAGATTTTTATAAGCAACATATTCGCACCTAATCTATATGACTCTTCATCATATGAAACTCATTAGGACGTTTGGAACAAAAGCTCTCCATCATAACTCCAATAATAAGTGCAGACCTTATAAAACACAATATTTTAACTCCTTTGTCCATAACTTTTTCAATGATTGCTTACTCTTTCTATACAAATGTTATTAACGATTGCTTACTCTTTTTTGATAGAAGCTACGCCATACGATGTCTAACCTATCCATTGATATCATTAATGTTAAATCACTTCCCTCTGAGGTTACAACTAATAAGGCATAATCCTTTGCCATCTAGTCTTTAATTGAACTACAAACCATTTTATCTTGAACTTTATTTTAAAATTGATCACAATTTCAATCTAACCATACTTTAGTTCCTACCTCACTTTCTTTGCAAGCCACAATATTGAGCATATTTTTTTTTCTAGAATTTGCTATTAATTTGATTTCGATTTCAATTTGATTGCAAAAGGGTGTTTGACAAAATTTCATCATGCACTGCGACCATCATTAATTCTATTACACCTGTTTTAATGGTTATGTAAAGATTATCCCATTCGAAAGGCCTTTTTCAGACATAGTCAATTAAAAAATGACCCTCGAAGATCCAACCCAACAAATAACTATAATGTTGAAATCCTTTGGTACTCCCTACTCTTGTACGCCTTTCCCATATGTTCTACAATCAGCTCTGTTAACACCAAATAACCCCGTCCTTTGCAAGAAAGCTCAAATTACTCCCATCGACATGCAAGCCGACCGACACCCTCGCTTGGCGGTACCTTACCCAGATCCTACCCTCGACGTCTCAACTCCTTGCACCTTTTCCTTTAACCGCTTGTTAGCTATGCGCCTAAAGCCCACACCAATACGTCATGTTATACTTTAACGAGACGCATTCACTCACCTCTACAACCGTAGTTCTCGTTACCACGCTCATAGAACCCTCAACTAATGCACCCCCGCGCTTTGCAATAACCCCACCCCCTCAACCAATTCCCTTTTCCCCTATATCTCTCTGCCATTTGGTTTAGATAAACCTAAAATGTTAGGTTCTAAGTCTCTTGGTTTTAACTCTCTTCTCTAATTACTGGAATGAAATAGTGGTTAATGTCTCACACTATAGATGCTTCTCACTTACAGCAAATAAATAAAAGAAAAACAAAAAATAAACTTATGAAAAATTAATTGTTTACAGAATTTTATATAGTTTTACAGTACGTTTATACTAACACAATTAACGTGAGTAATGTCCACCATTAAGCGTCATTTTCTATACAAAATCCATACAAAACTGTACTAATGAGGTTCGATAAATGTAAATGTAAACATATTTATTGTTAAATAATTTTTTTTTTCCACTTAAGTACTGCTAAACTTCTGCGATCTACTTACTATGTCAAAAGAAGGTTTCATTTAATATTTGTATATACAAATAAACAATAAGTATATTTTTCATTTTAATTAAAAATAAAAAAATAAACTTCTTTAACATTTGATTTAAAAAAAAAATTGTTGAATTGTGCATCACTAATCTTTTGTATATCCAGAAATCGTACATACATACCATGTATGTATATGTATGTATGTTTATATTATTACGGGTACTATTAGTATAAATAGGATTGTGCATTTAGCTTTGCTTGCATATTCACACTGATTAGTAACATTAAGTTTATAACATAACATAAAAACAATAAACATTTCAATTCATCACAAAAATGTTACCCCCTCTCTCTGTACACACTCTGTAATGTTGTTGTGACTTTCTCAATTTACATTTTAACTTATTTGGAAGACTAGTTTTTTTGTGTTTTGGTTTTGTCAAAAAAAAAAAATAAAATAAAATCTAAAAAAAAGTCAAATAAACTAAGGTGGCATATGTATGTATTATTAAAACATTTTGTTTTTTTTATTTTTTTTTTATTTTATTTTAAAAGCTTGTTTGAAACACAGTAAATGTTTGCAAAAAAGAAGGAATATATATAAAAATACATACATACAAATTTGAAGCAAAGTATATCATTGAGTAGTTATTGTATGTACAATATATGCACTTACAAACTTACATGCATGTACATATTTTTGAAATAAAACTAGCAAGCATTACGCATTGGAGTTGAACTATTAGCTTTAACAGCATTGTTATTGACAATTCAACAACAACAACAACACAACAACAACAATAAGAGCGTTGTTTTGACAATTTAAATTTTTGTTCACAAAAAAAAATAAACAAAAAAAAAAAAGAAATCAAAAAGCAGAAGAAATAAAATCTTGTAGCATTGTGCATATAAATATTTTTAAGCAAATTTAGTTGAAAAAATATTTTGTAATACAATAGTAAATAAATGCTACATGTTTATACAATTATACAATTTGTTGTAATATTAATAATATATAAAATTATAATTTTTAATAACAATACACGTTTAAATTTCAAATAAAAAATAATTTTATTAAAAAAAATACAATAATTATTATTGTTTAAAAAAATACAAATTCCAAATCCTTAGTAAGTTCTACTGTGCTAAAGTGTTAAATAAACCGAAATTTATAAAAATTATACATGCATATTTGCTTAAAGCTAAAGCGTTTATAATAACATTACGTGCTTTTTTGTTGTTGCTGGAAGCGTGCTGACATCGTTATCATGTTACAAATTTTATATCAAAACAGTATTTGGTTTTGAGCATCAATAAACGGTGAAAAAAAAAATGTTATAAACAACAAAAAAATTTTAAACTATCTCCTACAAGGTAATAACTTTTTTTTATAACACAAGTAGCAATATTACGAGTTTCTACGAATTTTTTTTTAAGTAAAATTACAAAAAATTGTACATTTGTTATTACAAAAA
This sequence comes from Teleopsis dalmanni, assembly GCF_002237135.1. NCBI lineage: Eukaryota > Metazoa > Arthropoda > Insecta > Diptera > Diopsidae > Teleopsis > Teleopsis dalmanni. The sequence goes on from NC_051846.1 coordinate 19,921,240, forward strand.
AATAAAATACTTATTAAAAATTTTAAAATAAATTTTTATGAAATATTTAAACATAAAGTACATAAATTTTTTAATAAACTTACATATATCAAAAAACAAAACCCAAAACAAAAACAAAATCTAAAATTACATAAGAAACGGTCTCAAATAATGCTTTTATCAAGCATAACAAGTGCATTTGAGCAACGTAAACATGGAGACATCCATCCACTAACATAAAAACTAACAACAATGCTAACTAGCAACAACAACAATATGCAATAGCCGCACCACCGTCAAACTTGTCAACTAAACTTGGTGCATAAACCATATAAATTCATGTTTTAAACACCTCTTTCTTTACAACAATAACAAAATGAATAGCGCTCTATTCTTTTTGTTCTGTTTTTCTTTCTAATACACACATATACATGTATGTTCGTTCATTTGCATGTGTTAGTTAGTATTGCAGCCAAGCTAGCAAGGTGCTGTGGGATTACTCAGTGCTTTGTATTTTTTTGTATTGTTGTATTGTTGTAACCTCCTCGCATACATATACAGGTGCCGCTTTTTCATTTCACATGAAATTAAAGAGTAAGCAACAACCACACATTAGTAGCCAAATAGTACTCAATAAGTGTGCAATTGTTTTAACGTTTAAGGTGGTTTTTAATAAATTTTTTATAGCAAATAGAACAGTTAATAAAATTATTGAAATTTAATTTATTTGTTATAAATATAATTATTAAAATATTTATAACTATTATAACTGTAGTAACTGCATTAAGGTAAGCATTATTTTTGTATAAATAAAAATTATAATCAAGTCTGCGTTTGTGGAAATCGGAAGTCTTTTGCACATATGCCGCATTGGCACACAACGTGCGCAGCAATGATACATAAGCACAAATAAGACACGTTTTTGTTATTAAAAATTGTTTAAGAATTTTATTTAGAAATATTTTCGAACTTAGAAGAAAACACAATTGAATATATATTTTTCGTATATTTTAGATAAATACAATTGTCAATAATAAAAGTTTGCGTTATAAAAAAGAACATGTCAGAAAAAGTTATAGCAACAACTTCGCAAAAGAAAGCTGCCGTTAATAATAATAATGGGGTAAGTAAGAATTTTTTTGTATTTAATTTTTAAATTATACCTATATATGTATATACACACACATGTAACTTTATTTATATTTGTTTATTTTTTAAAAATGTTTTTATTATTCATACATACATATACTCAAATCTATTATAACAAACGCACTGAGGGTTAGTTTTGTAGCTCGGCAATAGACTAACAAAAAAATGCAAAAACAGAAACAAAAAAAAAACAAAAACAAAAGAAATATGTATATTGAAAATTGTGAACGAGTCGAGCAACAACACGTGAACTCATACATCTACATTATTTAACATGTTTGTTAGTGGTATTAACGTGGCCTAAAACGTTATGCCATGCAGTCGTTAAAACATTCCAACTAATAGGTATGCTGCTATTTGCTTGTGTATGCGTGTTGTTGGCTATTTGGAACTTGTATGCCATAAGAGTCATAACGAACAATAACGTATGTACGTTACTTGCAAGTTAGCAAGTTATAACGTCACGTTCGCTAGAGCACAGCACTAAAAAGCTATATTCTCGTTGTTTGGCGTAGTCCGCACAAATAGTATGTAATTGTTATTGTACAAGCATATTGTACAATTTTGTTGTTGTCTCATATTCGTTAGTATTGTTGTTGCCTTTATTAGTGTTGTTCTTGTTGCTGTTGTTAGTGTTGTTGCTTAGCGAGTATTTGTTCTTATTGTTTTCGTTATAACTTAGCCATTTCGGCGCATAGAAAATACTATTGGAATTAGTGTGCTAATATGCGAGTTTATGAGTGAGCAGGCAGTAGGGTCACCACTATTAGAACTCTTAGAACTCGTAAGTAATATTTATGCGAGTGGTTACATTTTTACGACAGGCCATAAGGAGGCCGGCAAAGTATCGATCTGTTCTGAACTAATTAAAAAGCTCGAATGAATTGAATTGTACAGAACTAAGATTTACAAAACTCATTTAATTATTGTTTTTACCTTGTATATGTGCAAAATTAATTTGTTTACCAAGTAACAATGAAATTATGTTTAAGTTGCAATTGTGCCGAATATAGAGAAGTTAATTAAGTTAATTAATATAGAAGCCCTTAGTCATTAAGGAAAACAATCTAAACTGAAATGCAATTTAATTAAATAGAAGAAAAGTACAGTAAACCCCCCTGTAACGCGGTAGATTGGTTCTGCGTTATAGGAAAACGCATTATAGGGGTATTCCCATATACCCCGTATACACCCCGTATACACACGTGCTAATTATGAACTGTACAAATCTCCGCGTTATATAGAGGAATGCTCGTGTTATACGGGGGATTGAAATCGCATAAAATGAAAACGCGTTAAGGGGTACCGCTTTATAGGGAGAATTACTATATTAATAAAATTAATTCTTTTAGAAACTATAGCCTCATATGCAGAAAATCATAAAAGGATAATATAAAATATTAGGAAGTAGAAAGGCAAAATTAACTAATAAAACAAATGTCAAAACAAACAAGTACCAGCTTATGTAGTTCCTTTTGAATACTACCTTGGTTTCTCCGCGTTGATCATGGTTTTCAATTGAACTTCCACCCATCCTCAAATTCATTTTAACTCCTAAATAAACCCCTCTCCTCTTACACCACCATCACCTATCTCATTTTTGTAATTCCTTTGTTGTTATTGTGGTAACCCGCAAGGATCTTCAAGACAGATAACATGAAAGGTATCACATGACGAATATATAAGTTAAAATATGGATGGGTATTGATGAAGGTGAAGGTGGTGGTGATAACATGAAAGGTATCATACGATGTATATATAGGTTAGGATGTGGATGGATAATGGTTAAGGTGAAGTTGGTGATGAGAGTAAACAAAGTGGAAAGATTTGGAAGTGGGTGTGGATTGGGGATTGTAATTCCTTACATATTATCTACTTTAAAGTTTCTGGCAAGCTACAACAACAACAACAACAACAACAACTAAAAAACAATAACTTTTATTCAAAATTTTCAGCACATTAATCTCTTCCAAGAGTAAAACATTCATTTCAACGCAACTCATTTTAAATCCTTTTTGTAGTACCACATGTCTTTCCCCTTAAAATAGACTTTATTTTTATATATATTATATTTTATATATATTAGTTATATATATTATTTGAATTTATTAACTACCTATACCCTATGTCCTTTTCAAGTTACGTAATATATTTTCACTTACAATATGTAAATAATCCATTATACTCTAAAACGCAAAATAAGGATTGATCTCATACACCTATGCGAAACTTTTGAAGTTTTTAAAAAAGTTTCCGCATAGTTTAGTATATATTGGTTTTAGTGAATTGAAATTTGACTCATACTTTGATACCGTTGGGATAAAATCAATACAGGAACAATATTTTTCTTATATCATTTTTTTTTTCTACACTCACACACAGAACCAGGCAGGGTTCATGTCCTTACCAATGAATAGTTTGATAAACTGTCAAAAAACTGTTTTCCTAAAAATCTATTTCTTCTGGAAACCTGAACTGGACATTTACAAAAAAAATGTCTACTTGATTCTTTTTCTTTAAGATTCCACTACAATGAATATTTAAAGGGAGATTGTCAACTTAATAGTAAGTATAGTATACTCTTAATAGATCTAAATATGAAAAGGAAAACTAAATAACCATTGTTTAAATGAAAGAGGCATTTGATTATATATCCATTTTAATCATTTTATAGATAGACGTTTCAGGCATAATATCGTATTTATTTACGCCTGAAGCGGAATATTTATGTCATATTTACTGGAAACTGCTGCTGTTGTTATTATTGCAATATAACTATGATTGTATGAATTCCAATAAATATTAAGTTTGCTAGGAAGTAAATCCATTGTTTATAAAATATAAAAAAAATGTAAAATAACTTTATGTATTATTATTTTAGTTCAGTTCTCCCACTACGATAGTCACTCGCACTAGAGAATAGGATTTGTTTCAGTATGCTCGCGTTCTAACACGTAGGTAGGCGTCTGAACTTCAGTCGCTAAGATTCCACAATTAATAGAAATATTATATTGAAATATATCTATATTTATTATCATGACTGCTCAATAAGATAAAATTATTTTTAATTATTTGCAAACCGATAGGTCTATTTTATTAAACAGCACTAATTAATAGAACACAACGCGATAACTTCTAAAGAGCATAAAGAAATAGAGTCTAAAAGTATTAGAATTTATTATAGTTTTGTGATAAATGAAAAGTATCGACATCACAGTATTACAGTGTGGAACTTTAACCCACTAAAATCACCTCTTAGGAATGAATGGACAAAATTTTAACCCCTGACCCAGATTTCCAATAATTTGAAAAGAGAGTTAAGATAAAGCAGCTTAATACTTAGAAATCTTAGTCTTGCTATTATATTTATAGTGATCATCTAAAAAAGATTCCTTTAGAGAGTATGTGAAGAATATAACTCATAAAAATTACACATTATTTTCAAAGGGAGAGACAAAAAATTGCTTGTTTTTATTTATATATAATAGTTGGTTAATAACCCTTTCTATATCATATAGCGTTTAACTATTTGAACAAAAAAAATGGTCTTATATGAATAAATACGAATAAATTATTAGATAAACACATATAAGATTATAATGGGAAGAAAAGTTTGATAGAATATGTGAAGTAAAAAATACGGTGAAAAATGGATGGAGAGAATGGGAGTGTGATGAGAATTATTTTTTGGATTTAGCTCGGGTTGAAGTAAATAAATTTTGCCCACTCATTGTAGTGGATTCTTACATCATTCTTAGTCAAATGCGTTTGCGAATCCGTTTGGATTGTTAAGCAAGATAGTTAGTTAAGCAAATATGTGATATCATAAGATATAGAGTTGCAGTTAGAACACATATTGAGAATAGATATGTGGCACGTGTCTATGACTATATGCTGATCTAAGTTGACCAATTAGAGTTTTTGCTTTTTGTATAGTTATGACATAAGTATAATCTGGAAGATAGGTGTGGATGTATTTATGATATGAAAAGGAAATCACTGGATGCAAAATGGAAGAAGACCTCTACTGATACTAGTTCCTTCTGTGTGAAGACGAAAAATAATTTTGCTTTTTTATAATGAATACAATGAATATAAAGAATTTATTTAAAGCTAATTTAACTTTAATCATATGCTATACTTAGCGTAAATAATTTTTATAAAATGCATAATTTGAATCAATTTTTTAAACGTATATGTATATATTTAATAGTAATCGAATTCTTTATAAATATTTTTTATATAAATAATTATTATAAGAATTGTATAGATCATTAAATAAACTAAGTTAAATTTTCAGGCAACCAGACAACCTCGCGGTGAACGTAACATTTTGACACTTTACGAGAAGTTAGCGGTAATAAATTATTATGAGACCAACAACATCTCTAGAAATAAGCTATCGAAATTATTTAACTGCTGTCCAACGCAAATTAGACGTATACTGGAACGCAAAGAGGAGTATCTAAAACAGTGCAGTTCTCTCGATAAGGGCGAAATGATCAACGAAATACAAATAAAAAGGCAAAAGTTTGAAATGGCCGCTGTTAGTTTTATACTGTATCAATGGGTTGAACGTTGCCGTCAACTACGTCTTCGGCAAGTGATTACCAATTCAACGCTGAGGGAGACAGCACATAAAATGGCTGCAATTTTGAATTTACCTAATTTTAATCCATCGTCACGCTGGCTTCAACGCTTTCGTCACAAATATAATTACACTGAAAGCGATTTGGCAATTAAAGAAAACACATTAGTAGGAGAAGTATCCGTAGAAGATATTATAATAGAGTTTAAAGATTCACTGCCAAGTTTTATCAAGAATGAGATTAATCTTATCACGTCTACAGTTGATAGAATTGATCAAAATGTTGGAACACTTACACCTGAAGGAGTGAATGAAGGAGACAATAGTATTGACTTAACTAGTTCCGAAGACAGTGTCATAGTTGACATCGATCAAAATAGTGTCGACGATAGTGCACAAAATAATGTTAACCTGCCATCTTCAGATTCGAATGATTCATTCATTGATGTCAATAATAATAATCGTGCAGTCATAACTCTACAAAATATGATATTTCCACATTTGTCTATGATACATCAATTTGCTTTAGATAATGCCGATTTAACTGCCATTGAATTGATCTCACAATTGGGTTTACATATGCAGAATCAAGCATCACGGGGAGCCTACAAAAAACTTCCACAATGCACAATCGAAACTGATCCTACAGCTGTCGATAATTTCGAAGACATTATTTTAATAGATTAGATTTTAGCAATTTTCGCTCTATTCATCTTTCTATTCTATTTATATAGACACTTATATATAAGCAAACTGCACTGAATATTCATAATTTTTTACCATATAAAGTACATATATTTCTTAAGTATGAAAATGGAATGATGAAATTTTTTTTTTTTTGTAATTTGAATTAAAATAAACAGTGAAGCTATAATCACTTCTTGAAAAATAAAATTAATATTAAAAAAAAAAATTTTGTTTTAACACTTACCAATTTCTGTGGTGGTATATATATTGCTAAATCACTACATGGTGGACTGGCTAATTGTGGTTTGATCGATTTCTCCTCCTCTTCTTCTTCTTCTTCTGCTACTTGTTCCTCCTCCTCCGATTCCCAGATTTGTATAGGACTATTAAGTTTAACAACGCTTGGAGCAACTGACACTGGCCTTGAGCCATCATGAGTTTTGGTACCTAAACTGCTCTGTATTCTTAAATATTTTTCACGCAAGATTGCATGTTGCTTTAGTTCCTTGGGTGTACGTTGTGGTATAACACAGGTAATGTAATCGTCGTGCAATTGACAAGGTCGCTTACCAGCACGTTTAAAACGTGACTCCTGTGTTTTGTGGTGCAAACGTCGTAGT